>NC_068338.1:28968754-29287000 GCF_014633365.1 Diospyros lotus | reverse complement strand
AATCGATAGTGGGAGTACCCACAGTTTCCTAGACGAAGTAACTGCTAAGGAGCTGAAGTGCAACCTCATGGGAACTCGTCCCCTGTCAATCATTATAGCTAACGGGCAGAAGGTGATATGTAAATCAACTTGCATGGAATTCTATTGGCAGATGCAAAGAGAAGAATTTGAAGCTGACTTGTGACTACTAAAATTGGGAGGATATAGCATTGTCCTAGGAATGGATTGGATGAAAGAGGTAAGCCCCATCTATTTTGATTTTAACAAGATGGAAGTCACATTTGAAAAGGGGCATAGAAGGATGACTATAACAGGCAATGCAGAAACAGGAATGTGTAAGTTGATCATGAGAAAGAGACTACATAAAATTGTCAAAAACAAGTGGTTATAGGTAACCCAATTATTTTATACATGCACGGGAACAGGAGAAGAAGATTCAGGCAAAGGAGGAGAACTAAAGTTGATCACTAAGGGCTCTACCCCAACACTACTTGGGAGGTAAACCAACTAGACTCTCTTGATTCACTCCTAGTTGAGTTTGGGAAGTTGTTTGAGGAACCTAAGGGGAGTTGTTTGAGGAACCTAAGTCTCTGCCACCAAAAAGACCCCTAGATCACACCATCAACCTCAAACCAAACACAAAACCTATTAACCTATGTTCTTACAGATACCCACCAAAACAAAAGGCCGAAATAGAAAAGATGATTAAGGACATGTTGCAAATGTCTATCATCAGACCAAGCCTAAGCCCTCATGCCTCTCCTTTACTCCTCGTCAAAAAGAGAGGTGAAGTTGGTGTTTTTGTGTTGAATCTGTTGATTACCACCAACTCAATTCCCTCACCATCAAGAACAAATTTCCTATACCTATCATAGAAGATCTATTGGATGAATGAATTACATGGAGCCAAAGTAATCGCCAAACATGACCTACGTTTGGGATACCATCAAATACGCATGCATCCCAAAAACATTCACAAAACAGCATTCAAAACTCATCAAGGACATTACAAATTCTTGGTAATGTCCTCGGTTTGACCAACACCCCAGCAACCTTCCAAGCCCTAATGAATCAAATATTTGAACCATACCTCCGCCAATTTATTCTAGTATTCTTTGATGACATCCTGGTGTATATTCCTACTTTCTTCGAACATTTAGAGCACTTAAAGAACCACATTATAAGTCCTTAGGCTCAACAAGTTGTTCATCAAGAAATCCAAATGTGCATTTGCACAAACCCAAGCGGAGTACCTAGGCCATATAATATCGGGTGCAGGAGTGACTCAGTGAGCACAGATCCCCAAAAGATCGCAACAATGACTGCATGGGCTCAACCTACTAACATGAGAGCCCAGAAGGGATTTCTGGGTCTCACAGGTTACTATAGAAGATTTGTGAAGAATTATGGCATTATAAGTAAGCCATTGACAGAACTATTATTGTTTTGTCCAAAGTAATAGTGTGCTGGAATTCTAGAAGAAATCAGGAAGGAATAGAGATGATCGGTGGTAGTTAGTTTGCAGGATCTAAATGTAACAAATTGTAATTAATAAGGGTAGTTTAGACTTTATGTAAGCTAGTTATTTCCCTTAGGATGTTCCGCCTCTCAAGTTTATAAATAGAAGGGTGCGGAGGTCAGATAGGATCATCAATCAGTTTTCATTACATCCCTTGTGTTCGAGTGCAGTGAGAAGAGAAAAAGGGAGTTGTGATAATACAGTTCTTGTAGTCTTCGTCTAGAGGATTGTATTCGAAAAGCAAGAGGAGGCGAGTGAGGGATATTCTTGCACTGATTTCTACATTCTTAGTGGATTGTTCGCTTCTTGGATTGCTGGATGTAGTGCCATGTTTATGGCATGAACTAGGGTAAATCTGGTGTACTGCTTTTTGGTTTGCATTTCTATCTTTTCAATTCTGTCATTTATATTTTTTGTTTTTAAATCTTGTATTGTGATTGATTTCGGTGAGATCATTGAGTGCTTCTTGAGTTATATTAGTACTCGGTTTCAACAAACTGGTATTAGAGCTTTAGGTTACTCAATCAAGAAACATCAAGAAATCCATAAAATCTTTAGAAACCTATAGAACAGTTGTCTACTATGGCTTTCGCAGCCCCTGCTGCCCAGTACGACATTGAAAAATTTGATGGCACCAACGATTTTGGACTTTGGAGGATTAAAATGAAAGCCTTGATGGGAAATTTAGGGTTGAAAGAAGCCTTAGAACCCCAAAAACCCTTCCCAGAAACCGCTACTGATGAACAAAGATTAGAAGCAAGTAATAGAAGGCAAGAAATCTGTGAAAAGACTTTCAATACTCTAATCTTGAGTCTAGGAGGCAAAGTTCTAAGAGAGGTGTCTAAAATGGAGACTGCCGAGCCTTTGTGGTCTAAGTTAGAAAGCCTATATATGACTAAATCTCTTTCGAGTGGGTTATATTTGAAAGTTAAGTTTTTTACTTTCAAAATGCAAGGGCAAAAGCTTTAGAATCATATTGATGATTTTAACAAATTGTGTCTTAATTTGGAAAACTTTAAGTATATCATATGAAGAGGAGGATAAGGCCCTAATTTTGTTGCATTCATTGCCTAAGTCATATGAGCATTTAGTAGACATTCTAAAGCATGGAAGAGATACCATATCTTTAGAGGATGTTATAGGTGCCCTTAATTCTAAAGAGTTACAACAGAAAGTAGAATCAAAGAAAACTGTTGGTGATGCCCTTTCAACTAGGTATAGATCAGAAAAGAAAGACTCCAAGGCTAAAGGAAAGTCTAGATCGAAGTCTAGAAATGGCAAGAAAACTTTTAGATGTTTTCATTGCCATGAGGAAGGACATACAAAGAAAAACTGCCCTAAAAGAAAGCAGGATTTTTCTTATAAAGGTAAATCAGAATTTTCAAACTCAATTTGTGAGTTAGACCATGATAGTTCGGATGTTCTTGTGGTCTCAAGACATTCGAATGAAGTGGTATGGGTCTTAGATTCCGGGTGTTCTTTCCATATGTCACCTCACATAGAATGGTTCTTGAATTATAAAGACATGAGTGGGGGGAAGGTTTTACTCGGAAATAACCAAGAGTGTGGTATAAAAGGGATTGGGAATATTAAGCTTAAGATGTTTAATGGGTCAGTTAGGACTTTGTCATCTGTAAGGTATGTCCCAAAACTTAAAAGGAATATGATCTCCCTATGAGAGCTAGCTAAGAATGGCTACAATTATAGCGGTTGTGGGGATATTTTCAAGATAGCTAGAGGATCACTTGTATATATGAAGGCAGTCCTTAAAAATGGAATTTTTGTTATGATAGCTTCCACAGTATGTGGGGATGCAGTTGTAGGGGAAGAAAAGACCTATGAGCACTCAAAGCTATGGCATTTAAGTATTCAAGGGCTTAAAGAATTAGTTAGCCAAGGGATCCTAGGCTCCGGAAAGGTGACAAATTTAAATACATGTGAATCATGCATTTATGGAAAATCTTTGAAAGTAAAATTCCCTAAGAAAGCACTCCATACCACTAAAGGCCCACTAGAATATGTCCATTCGAACTTATGGGGCCCTAGTCAAGCTCTAACTCATGGTGGAGCTAGATATTTCCTTTCCATAATAGATGACTACTCTAGAATGGTGTGGATTGTTGTCTTAAAATCAAAAGATAATACCTTTGATGTATTTAAGACCTGAAAAACCTTGACTGAAAACCAAAAGGGTGTAAAATTAAAGATTATTAGAACTGATAATGGCCTGGAATTCTGTAATAAGGAATTCACCCAATTATGTAATGAGAGTAGCATCTTCAGACACCTTATTGCCCTTGGTAATCCCAAGCAAAATGGCATGGCCGAGTGCATGAATAGGACCCTCCTTGAGAGGGTAAGATGTATGATATTCCATGCTAGGCTTCCAAAAGCATTTTGGGGAGAGGCTGTTGCTACAACAGCATATTTAATAAACAGGTCACCCTCATTAGTCTTAGACTTTAAGACACTTTATGAAATGTGGTATAATCATAAGCCAAACTTATATCACCTTAGGGTGTTTGGGTGTATAGCTTATGCACATATAAAACAAGGTAAATTAGAACCTAGGGCTAAGAAGTGTGTGTTTATTGGTTATCCATCAGGGGTTAAGGGGTATAAGTTGTGAAATTTAGAAAAAGAAATGCTTAGAACCATGATAAGTAAAGATGTAACCTTTGATGAAAATTCGTTTATCAATCTAGAAAAGAAAAATGAGGATAGGGAAGGGAAGGCCAAAGCTGTAAATTTTGAACAGCAGCAACAGGATGATGTTACTATATTCAATTCTCCCTTAGAACCTTTCCAAGACCAATCAAGTACTGGTGAAGGATCCTCAAGCCAAAATAGTCTTGACAGGTCTATAGAAATTAAGGATTCATCAAGTTATGATGAAGAACAACACATGGACAGTGCTGGTTCATCAAGCACAGTAGGTGATTTAATTAATGACAGGTATAATGTAGGCAGAGATAGGCAGAGAAGAATCAGTAGGCCTCCAGTAAGATATGATCTTTCTGATTTGGTAGCATATGCACTGTTAAGTGCAGAGGAGTCAACTGGAGAAGAACCACAATCCTATGAAGAGGCTGTAAGTTCTAAGGAATCTCAGAAATGGTAGGCAGCTATGGAAGCTGAGATGGAATCCTTAAGAAAAAATGAAACATGGGTGTTAGTGGATAGACCTTTGGGAAAGAGAATAGTAGGTTGTAGGTGGTTATTCAAGGTAAAAGAAAGAGCTGGAGATAGCCTTAAACCTAGGTATAAAGCTAGGCTAGTAGCTAGGGGTTTTACCCAAGTAGCAGGGATAGATTTTAATGAAGTGTTTTCACCAGTTGTAAGGCACACCTCCATAAGAATTATGCTAGCTATGACAGTCCATCTAGACCTTTACCTAGAGCAAATGGATGTTACCACCGCATTCCTCCATGGTGAGTTAGAGGAAAAAATTCTAATGGATCAGCCTAGAGGGTTTGAAATTAGGGGCAAAGAAGACAAGGTTTGTTTGTTAAAGAAGTCCTTATATGGACTAAAGCAGTCCCCTAGGCAATGGTACAAGAAATTCGACTCTTTTATGATAAGTCAAGGGTTTATAAGAAGCTCATTTGATTGTTGTGTCCATCTTAGGCATGTTTCCTATAAAATATCAATCTACCTCTTGCTATATGTAGATGACATGCTTATAGCAAGTCATTCATCAACCGAAATACAAAGTTCAAAGCTGAAACTTAGGTCAGCCTTTGAGATGAAAGAACTTGGTGAGGCAAGGAAAATTTTAGGAATGGAAACTATTAGGAATAGACATAGCAAAATCCTTCAGCTATCCCAGGAAGCCTATTTAGAGAAAATCATGAGAAAATTTCATATGTTGGATGCAAAAGTAGTAAATATACCATTTGCACAACATTTTAAACTCTCTCATGCCCAATCTCCAACTGATGAAAAGAACCTAAAAGAAATTAAGAGAATTCCCTACTCTAATGCTATTAACAGCCTTATGTATGCAATGGTGTGTTCTAGGCCGGATTTAGCCCATGCCATGAGTGTGATAAGTAGATTCATGGCAAATCCAAGGAAGGAACACTGGACAGCAGTGAAATGGGTATTTAGATATCTAAAGGGGTCAATGAATAAGGTTTTAATCTATGGTGGAGCAAATGACTTTAAAGAGCAGAACATTATAGGATATTCTGATGCAGATTATGCATCAGATTTAGATAGGAGAATATCAACAACTGGTTATGTATTTCAATTGTGGAAATCTACAATTAGTTGGAAATCTAATCTTCAACCAGTTGTAGCATTATCAACCACAGAATCTGAATATATAGCTGTCAACCACAGAATCTGAATATATAGCTGTCTCCCTGAGGCTGTTAAAGAATCTATGTGGTTGAAAGGATTGATTAGTGAACTCCTAGGATATGATGTGAGGGTTATGTTGAAGTGTGATAGCCAAAGTGTCATAAATTTGACTAAAAATCAAAGCCACCATGAAAGAACAAAACATATTGACATTAGATATCATTTTATAAGAAAAGTCCTTGAGAAGAAGGAGATTGAGCTTATAAAAGTTGTTGGAAGTGATAATGTTGCAGACATTTTCACTAAAGTCGTCCCAATGTCCAAGTTACTCCATTGCTTAATGTTATTACAGTTTGATGTGTTTTGATTGATCTGTTTCAGGGTATTCAAGAAGTGAGCAGAACAAGAATGCTGAAGTTTCAGGATTACTCAAGGCAAAATGGTGAAGATTTGTTATTGTTTTGCTCAAAGCATAGTTATCAAAGGCGCACCTAGGCGCGAGGCGCCAGTTTGGCGCCTCGCCTAGGCCGAGGCGAGGCGGTTTTGGCGAGGCCCTCGCCTTGTGCGCCTAGGCGCTGGGGCGTGAGGCGCGCCTCATGAAACTGAGGTCTTCTACTAAATCTTGCAGCCCAATCGCGCTTGCCTCTCCTCCCGATTGCATCCAGCCGCGCTTACCTCTCCTCTCCAACTCGCTGCTCGCTCCTCACTCCTCCCGACTATAGCATCTGTCGCACTTGCCTCTCCTCTCCAGCTCGCTGCTCGCTCGCCCAATCTTCCTCTTCCTTTCTAGCCCCAGCCGCGCTTGCCTCCTCTCTTCCTCTTCTCTCCAGCTCGCCCGATCTTCCTCTTCCTCTCTAGCCCCAGCCGCGCCTTCCTCCTCTCTTCCTCTTCTCTCCAGCTCGCCCTCGCCCGATCTTCTTCTTCCTCTCCTCTCTAGCTGCGACCCCCTCCTCTCTTCCTCTCCAGCTCGCCCGATCTTCCTCTTCCTCTCTAGCCCCAGTCGCGCTTGCCTCCTCTCTTCCTCTCCTCTCCAGCTCGCTGCTTGCTCGATCTTCCTCTTCCTCTCTAGCCCCAGCCGCACCTGCCTCCTCTCTTCCTCTCCTCTCCAGCTTCCTCTCCTCTCCAGCCGCGACCCATTGATCTTCCTCTTCCTTTCCTCTCCACTCTCCAGCAGCGCCTGCCTCCTCTCTAGTCTCCAACCGCGCCCTCTTCTTCTATTCTCCTCTGTCGAGTCTGCCCACGGTCTTCTCCTCTCTTCCTCGCCTCTCTTCTCATCTGCTCTTGAGCTCTTCAAGTTGAAGCTGCTAAGGGCCTAAGGCTGCCCACGTCTTCTCCTATATTAATAATTTCATATTGTAAGTTCTTTACTTGTATTTTATTTGTTTATTTCTTGCATTTTTGCCTAATTTATTTTGCTGGCAGCTGGTTGCTGAAATTTGCTTTAAGTCTTTATAGTTTATTTCTATTATTAGGAGAATTTTGAGTTTTTTTCCTAAAAGGTGCGCCTCGCTTCGCAAAGGCGCGCCTCACCTCGTGCGCCTCGCACCTCAGGCTCCAGGACCTTTTGCGCCTCGCGCCTTTCAGAACTATGGCCCAAAGTAATAGTGTGCTGGAATTCTGGAAGAAATCAGGAAGGAATAGAGATGATCGATGGCAATTAGTTTGCAGGATCTAAATGTAACTAATTGCAATTAATAAGGGTAGTTTAGACTTTATGTAAGTTAGTTATTTCCCTTAGGAAATTCCGCCTCTCTAGTTTATAAATAGAAGGGTGCGGAGGTCAGATAGGATTTTCAATCAATTTTCATTCCATCCCTTGTGTTCGAGTGCAGTGAGAAGAGAAAAAGAGAGCTGTGATAATATAGTTCTTGTAGTCTTCGTCTAAAGGATTGTATTCGAGAGGCAAGTGAGGGATATTCTTGTACTGTTTTCTATGTTCTTAGTGGATTGTTCGCTTCTTGGATTGTTGGATGTAGTGCCATGTTTATGGCATGAACTCGGGTAAATCTGGTGTACTGCTTTCTAGTTTGCATTTCTACCTTCTCAATTCTGTCATTTATATTTTCTGTTTTTAAATCTTGTATTGTGATTGATTTCGATGAGATCATTGAGTGCTTCTTGAGTTATATTAGTACTCGGTTTCAACAAACTAGTATCAGAGCTTTAGGTTACTCAATCAAGAAACATCAAGAAATCCCTAAAATCTTTAGAAACCTATAGAACAGTTGTCTACTATGGCTTTCGCGGCCCCTGCTGCCCGGTACGACATTGAAAAATTTGGACACCAACGATTTTGGACTTTAAAGGATTAAGATGAAAGCCTTAATGGGAAATTTAGGGTTGAAAGAAGCCTTAGAACCCCAGAAACCGCTACTTAGGAAGGGACGCCTGCAACCATCACCTCTCTCAATCCAAGATTGGTACTTGGAGGTATCATCCAATTATGACAAGGGAGAATGGACTAAGGAGCTTATGGAGCAATTAATTCTTGATCCCTCTAGTAGACAAGTATACACACTTGGTAATGATTTGATCAGGTATAAAGGGAGGTTGGAGATCGGGGATAATGACTCCATCAAGAAAAGGATATTGCAGGCCTTACACGACTCTCCAATTGGGGGACATCCTGGGGTACAAAACACCTATTGCAGGATTAAACAGCTTTTCCATTGGCCTAAGTTGAAGAAGACAGTTAAGGAGTATGTTATGGCATGTGATGTCTACAAAAGATGTAAGCATGAGAATATACACCCTCCTAGCATATTGCAACCATTACCCATACTAGAACAGGCGTGGACCCATATTAGTATGGATTTTGTGGAAGGCTTGCCTAAGTCCGAGGGAAGGGACTATATCCTAATGGTGGTTGACAGACTGACAAAGTATGCCCATTTTCTTAGCTTAACCCACCCCTTCACGGCCTAAGAGGTGGCTAGAGTATTTTTAGACCAAGTGGGAAAATTACACGGGATGCCCCACACGATTGTCTCAAATAGGGACAAAATTTTTATGAGTTTATTGTGGAAGGAGTTAATGAAGTCCCTGGGAACACACTTGCAAATGTTCTCAGCCTATCATCCAAAGACAAATGGGCAGACAAAGCAAGTGACTCAATGTTTGGAAATGTATTTGAGGTGTTTGTGTTTTGTGCATCCAATTGGGTGGCACAAATGGCTACCCCTTGGCCCTATGGTGGTACAATTCCAACCACTACACTGCCCTAAAGATGACCCTATCTGAGGCCCTATATAGGTACAAGCCCCCATTATTACCAATGGGAAAACATATGTGGCTACCATGGATACCTACTTGCATCAAAGCCAACAAATGATGCTTACTTTAAAGAAGGATTTAGCCAATGCACAAAACCAGATGAAACAATTTACAGACAAAAAGATAAGTGAAAGGGCATTCTCAATGGGAGACAAGGTGTATCTGAAGTTAAGGCAAGCTTAATTGAAGACTCTATCCCCAACACAAGTTACTAAGCTCAGCCCTAAATTCTATGGTCCCTATGAAGTGACAGCTCAAGTGGGGAAGGTTGCCTACAGACTACAACTTCCAGAAGGATCCAACATCCATCCAGTGTTTCATATATCCCAACTCAAGCACTCTACCGAAAACAACCTAGCGAGCTCTACTCTACCCCCAACATCCCAAGGTGTTCAACAAGAAGCTGAGCCTATAGCCATTGTGGGCACACGGGTCATATACAAACAGGGAGCACCAATCACACATGCGCTAGTCCACTGGTCTAATCTACACCCGGAAAATAATACATGGGAATGCTTACATGATCTCCTCAAGCAATTTCCCAAGGCAACAGGCTTAATCTAACCTTCTTGGGGACAAGCAAGGTTTCAAGCAAGGGGAAATTGTCATGTAACCGAGTAAAAGGGGGGAAAGCCATTAGGCGGGAAGAGGTAATATGGATTGAATCAGGGGCCCTACTGTAATAAGGGAAAAAGAGACAATTATGTAATAGTGTGTAGAAGGTGTATCATCTGAATTTTGGGCGCCAATCCTTTCAGGATCAGTATACAAGCGGAACCCCTCGGCTAATTGAGGCATCGATGAATACAATTGAATCATTCCCGCCTCTCTCTCTCTCTCTCTCTCTCTCTCCCTAGATACATATATATATATATTCTCTTAGTTCTTCCCTCTCTATTTCTTCGCTTCTCTTCGATAATTCTCAATTCTCCATTGATTAAGGGAGAATTCCCCCTTGTCATAATCAGATTCTAACACAACATAAGGCTTTTGGGTTATTGGGATGAGGCTAACATCAATGTAAGGCTTTTGGATTCTAGTAGTTTGACTAGCCCAAGTAGGAGGTTGCATGGCATTTAAAGTTGATTCCTTTATGTGTCATGTGGAACGTGGTACATGTGATGGAAAGGAATTTGAGAGACTTCGAGGATTTATAGACTCAGAAATTTTGAGTAAAGGAAAACACTCCGGCTTTCCTGTGTCCTTTCTGAAGGAAAAGAATTTAAGAGACTTCGAGGATTTAGAGAGTTAGAATTCTTTAGTAAAGGAAAGCAAGAATGCTTTCCTGTTTTATTGGTTGTTGTAGATTCCTGTCCTGTAATCCTCCATTCTCACTTGGTATCATGTTGGCCACTTGTCCTTTTGGATGGCTCGTATAAGTTTGTGTAAAAATTGCTAAATAACATGTCCTTTGAACTTCTGCCTTGTTCTCTGGTTTTTCTAAGTACTCCTTATCGTATTTGAGTAACATCCTCTACGGGTAGAATATTCTTATTCCTTTCTTGCCAAATCTGCCACGTTCACAAGGAAAAAATGAGTGAGAAGCAAATGCCTCTAAGTCTAAGCCTGAATAGGACACTCCAGACCCAAGCAAAAAGGAAATTTCTCACAAAAGCCTAGCATGACCCACTGGATCCAAGGGGTGCAGGACATGTAGATTTTTCTTCTTTCAGGGTTTCTTTTACTGGGCACATTAGTTATAGTTCCAAATATGACTTTCATTTTATCTCATCAACCTAACTCAAATTACAAGTGATATAAGCAACTCTTACTAGTGATTGGTTCATGTTCTTGGGCCATACTTTTAAATACCATATTTTCATGGTTAATGTCCTTGCCTCCTTGAGCCTTGCACTGAAAGGAGCAGCCACCAAGCAAGTTTCTAACCAACTCCTTAAGCAATCCAGACCCCATTAAACCAGAATATTCAAACACTGGGGTCAGCATCAATTATTCTACATAAAAAGATGAAACAATGGGACTCCACTCCTCATGAGCCACTAGATTCTGAAACTCTTCAGACTTCTGGCACATAAAGGACCATTCTGCCATTATACGCCTCTGCTTTCTGATTATATCAGTAAGGAGAATGTAATCTAATATAGCAGGCCAAATGAAAAAACAACAGGAGATAGAAACAACTTAGCAAATAACAAACTTGCTTTTACGTGTACAAGACATCTATTTACCAGCCTTACAAGCCCCATCCAAAGAGCCATAGGCATCATAACCTTACATAAGAGGCCTAGCCACACCTGTAAACAAAAAAAAAGAGTATTCCACAATCCTTTTCTCTAGATCTATGTTTCTAAACATTCTCAAATATAATTTCCAATATAGGGATGGTAATAGGTATCCAACCTGAAGAGTAGTTGCCAAATGCACCTCAAATGGGGCGAGTTTGGAAATAAAAAATTCGCCCACCAATCAGGTACAGGGAAAAATAATAAAAATCCTCAACAAATATATTGCTTTTTGCAAGAAATTACTGATCACAATAGAGCCCCATCAAACAAATTAAATCATCATATAGCAAACCCAGTTTTTTCCCCAAGACAATATATGAGGATATACAAAGAAGTACCATGTGCGGGTCTAACAAGCCATTCTCGATGGGCTTCTTAGCAGAGTCATAGTAAACGCCCCGGTACACTTGAACTTCGGCTGCTTTGCATATCTCGGACTCAGAAAGCATAGAAAAACGGATGCTTTTGCTGCGTGACAAAAAACCCAGACAACGAAACAAAAAATAAATAAAATAATCAATGAGAACAAAACAGGAGACTTGAACAACTGTTACCACGCAAACTGATCAGTAATCCAAACTGAAGAAACTCACATTTTGCGAGGGCCGACATCTTCGATGTAAGGCTCTTTCGTGAACTGAATGGTGTCTTGCGGCTGGGGTCTCCTTGCCATCTTTAATCAACTCTGAACAGGATCAAATACCAAATAAACTGTATGATTTTGAAAGTAACAAGCCTTCAAGTCTCTGAGTTTACTGGAAAACTATATCAGTGAAAAAGATGGATTGTGAAGGTTCCGAGAGCAATAGGCGGGACAGCTTGCAAGTTGGTTGGGGGGGGGGGAGGGTTCCGAAACCCTAGATCCTTACTTGTATATGTTAGCTCAAGGGCCAAAAGCCACACAGGCATCGGTCTGGCGGTTGTACCACTTACTTGCGAAGTAGTGATCTGAAGTTCGAACCTTTTTCGCTGTGGATCGATTGCTTTTTCTATATACTTCGCTTCATATTTAGTTAGTTTTGAATTTTTGTTTTTTGGGTTTAATTTTTTCTTTTTAGTTATTTGATGACAAAGCTAATTTTTTAATTTTTAAAAATTCAAATTAAACATGTTTAATAAAAAAAAAATCTAACGTACCCAAATAAATATATTTTAATTTGAAGATGTCACATCAACATAATAAATCAAATTCATATCATTAATTAATGGCAAGTTAAGGAATAGCAGTTGGTCTCTCGTGTACATATTTATGTACTTATTTTCACATATTTTCAAATAACTCGCATGTATATATCTCAGTTTTTATATTTATTTTAATTTTAAATAGATAATAACTGTGAGGGTATTTAATACTTATTTTAACAAATTTTCAAATAAATTCTATGTCTATACATCAAAATTTTCATGCTTATTTTAATTTTAAATAAATAATTGGGAAACCCATTGCTAATCCTATTAAAGCGTTTGATTTTTACAATCAGGCCTCTAATTTATGATAAGTTAAAATAGGTTCCAAAGTAGAAAAGGACTCTGTTCGAGGCTATTTAAAAGAAACCTAAATTAGCAAAGAGCAAGGAGACCAACTTTAAACAATAAATGATAGTTAAGGTACACTGATAAACCTGATGACTATATTTACATGATACTCAAATTACAGTTCCAAACGTATAAAATTGTTAATATTTATTAATATAAATCGTTATTTTAGACTATCTTTGTATCATTTGGAGATGTGATAAAACCCTTATCTAATCAAATATAGAGAATCACTGAGTAATTATTTGAGTTCCACTAATATCACATGTACTTACTTTCATAATTCAAAGTTAAAATACAATAATTATTGACTTCATAACCACAATTTAATTACATAATTGACTCGTATGATAAGGAAAAATCAACTAATTCTTCATGTAATAAGATTATTTAATTTTTCTTTTTTTTTTTATCTAGGTGTCTAGACTTTGCCCACCTAATCCTGGCAGAGACTGTCCTTTCCCTTAGTTCAATTTTCAAGTAAATCGGATACGATCATAAGCTTATACGCTTCCAAACGAACACGTGATAAGTTTCCACTAAATTGAGTATTTTTTATCTCCATCAATAATTAATCTCCCGCCACTCCCAAATAAACATAGAAGCTTTATCATTTGTGTTATGCTATGAAGGCACATTCCCCTTTTTATGTGAAGGACAAATCAATTTCTTATTATCAAACAAGTTCGAATTATAGTTAAATTATAATTGTAAAGTTATAAATTGTTATCTTGGGATTACACCCTCTCGTGGGCACCTCACACACGAGCCCCAACAGAGCGTGCAGAGAGTAAATTAGGAAATCTAAAGGTGTTCGGTTTTGATCCCAAGACAATGACTCAAACCACAACAAAGCAAATCCTCACATGAATCGCCAAAACTATTAGGCTGTGACCCTCAAGCATCATAAATTATTATTTTAACTTTGGATTACGAAGTCAATGGCACACAACACTAGTGAAACCCTTATTACAGCTCTCCTTGCCCCTTTAAATTTGATTAATATGAGTTTATCATCTCCTTAGGGATAGCTTTAATGATGGTTTATTTTGAAAAGTCTTTGGAGTCTCATGTGATTTTGTGTTTTGAGCATCGTGTAGATAATTTTTATATTTATCCTAATTAACTAAGTTTTATTAGACTTGACTAAAGTCACGTTTCACTTTGAAATATATTTTAATTTATTTTAAATAAAATACTTATTTATAATCAAAATCAAACTTTTAGAATCACTGTTCTTACGCTGTCTCTCACTACTTGTACCCTCAATTTCCACTGAGAAGGTAAATCAAAATTAACTCTTGAACGGACTTACACTAATTGATGAAATGGCCCAATGACTTAGCTTACCATGCTAACGTTTCATATAATAATCATAACTTATTTTGTTCAGATCATCAAAATCACATTTTTTATTATTAAATATATGCACAATTTCATTATGGCTAATTAGTTTTTCTATTATTTAACCAATTTGTTAAATCATCATTTTACTAAACACTAGGTTTCTAATAGTGTTTTATGATTGTAATAAACTAATAAATTACTAAAATACAAAAAAAAATCTAAAAGTGTAACAAATCTAAATGTTTAGTATTTATTTTTGTAAATTACGCTAAAATAGATGGGATTACATATATATGTATAGAGAATCAAATATAAATAAAAAATAAAAAAAAAACAGTAAAAAATTTGCAGTCGAGGATTGAACAAGTACTAGGAGAGTTACATTTGTCAGAACTCTGACATAGAGTAAGAGTTTATTTGAATTTAAAGTGTTTTGACTTCTATTATATGTGTTGATTTGAAACATGCAAATTTCAAGAAAATCGCAATATTGTTAATTATGTGCATTAAAGTATGTTTTGTTCCACTTTAAGAATGGTATGGCATGTTGTTATGTCTAAAAAAAACTTATCTACCATGATTTTTAACTTTGCAAGGAGTTAGTGAGGTTAATAATGTATACCACGTGTTTAGTGTTAGAAGACAAGTATAGAGAATATCTTAAATATTCAAATTCAAAATTTATAGTAATTTTAATTATGAATAATTGAATCATACATTAAAAGTTAATTATTAATAAAAAAATAAGATTGAGGCATACCACAAGACGCACTATCCTTAAGAGAGATTTATGATTCGAAGATTAAATCTTGATACAAAAAGTTTAATGGCTTTACTATTCAAAATATAACGATATCATTTTCTTAATTATGCACTATTTATTGAGGAGAAAAAGAATAAATCAAATAAAATGTTTGAATTAAGATTGTGATCAAGGTCGGTGAAATTTTAGAGACTATGAGTGAAATTTTTTATAGGACCTTCTACGACTATAATTAAAAATAAAATTAATATGACTAAAAAAAATTATTATATAAAATTCACAAAATTTCACTTTAAAATACTCTTTCAGCATTTTTAGATAAAAAATCAACAATTAAACTATTACAATTAATTTGTTCCAACATATGTTTTTTAATAGACACCATCACCAATCCATTAGTGTAGATTCACTAATAATAGGGGATCACAAATATTGAAATATATATATAAAATTAATTGATAATTTAAGGGCTAATAAAAAAATCAAAAAATATACCCGATAAGTCACACAACGGGATGATGAGGACAAAAATGAAATCGCTGAAGAGAAAACGTAGTTGTGAAATCGGTTGGATTGAGAACCTACGTCTGCACAGATCAATGACAGATGTTAATTGATGACATGCTAGTGACAGTGGATGAATAAAAAATTGAGAAGAAGAGGAACTGAGGAAGACGATGGAGTTGCAGGAACTACCAGGTGCATGAAAATAGTTGTAATACAATCATACAATGGGGAGATTGAGATTAATTAAAAATACATAGAATAATTGCGAGGGGATGGGTATCAGTGCCAAGCGCATGAGAATGAGATTGATTATTAATAAAGAAATACAGGAGATTAAGATTAATTAAAAATTGTAGTGATGCTCGTGAGATTAATTATTGAGAAAAGGAAGGTGATAAATTGAGATTAATTACAAAATTATAATAGTTTGAAATGGGTATGGCCCTCTAATGTCTCTTCAATTTTTAAATTTATTATTTTTAATTAATTTAAAATGGACATGCCCTTTAAGTGGCTTGAAATGGGCATGGGCCTAGGCTACCTAGATAGCCTATGACCAGGATAAACCTTGATTGTGATGATCACTTAAAATGGAAAAAACAAGATGATCACTTAAAATGGCAAAAAAGAAATATAGGGCAGATCTAGGAATTTAGGTTTGGGGTGGGCGGAAATTTAAAAAGCTAATGTAATAAAAATTTTATAAAACCAAAAAGTCAGTACAATAAATTTTCATTAAACTTGTGCTTAACGAGATTTTGAAACAAAAAATTCACCTACAACAGAGTTTACATCTATTATTGTCGATTCAAATATTCAATATCAGATTCGCAATAAGAAATTCCAGGCTTCCAGCCACACTAATTCCTAAGTTCCTAGTTAAATGCAGTAGTCAAATAGGCAAGCAGACACAACAAATCAAGCATAAACAACAAAATCACTTACTTAAAACTTGCTGAAAAAAGGCAGCGATTTCAACAACAAATCAAGTATAAACAAGTAAAAAAAAAATATGGGCGAAAAATAAAAGAACTGTCGAGATTTAGTTGTCAATCGAGAGAATTAAAGAACTGAAATAAGAGAAAACATACCTGGGCTCGAATGAAGCAAAATTGAATTTTATTTTATTATTATTATTTTTTTTGGGGGGGGGGGTAGGGTAAAACGAAGACCTGAATCAGAGGCAAGGGGCTAGGGTAGCGAGCAAGAGGGCGAGGTCGACTGGTCGAGCGAGCATGGGGGCGAGGGCGAGCAAGAGCAAGAGAGACTGAGAGAGGCAGTCAGGCAGAGAGCGAGGGCGAGCGAGAGCAAGAGAAAGGCAACTAGAGCCGAAGGGCGAGCGAGAGCAAGAGAGGTAGAGAGCAAGGGCGAGCGAGAGCAAGAGAGAGCCAGCGATGGAGAGCGAGAGCAAGGGAGAGGCAGATAGCGAGGGCAAGCGCGAGTGGACAAGCAAGAGAATAGGAGGCAAAGAGCGAGAGGCAGCGAGGGTGAGCCATGAGCGAGAGAGAGGTCGAGATAGGAAGGAGAAGATAAGGGTGGGATGGGGTGGACTACAGTGATTTTGAGCTGGACTAATATTAAATAATTAAAAAAATTATACTATAAATTTAATTTTTATTGTGGACTGCTGTGTGCTGGGCTTCACACATAAATCCTCCCCCAAGGCATGTATGAAAACTAAGAGTTAGGGCAAACCCCAATCTCAATGGAAAAGGAAAGTCAAAATTCAAAACTAAATCATAAAATAATTAAGACTATGAACATAATTAAAATTAAAGTAATTGAAAGTAAAGCGTGAAATACCTATATTAATAATCATAAAATAGCTCACTATTCAAAGTTGGATAATCCTTCAACTTGACTTTGAAATATGTATAAAAAGTTTATAAATACAATACTATAAGAGAATATTTAAATAAATAGATGTAATTAGAAATTAATATATCAATTAATGACTAGTTGAATATTTTATTTTATGTTCATCGCGTTAATGCATAAATAAACATTTTTTCAACCCTTATAGAGTTTCACAGTTCATGTTGGACGTTCAATGCGTAGATGAGACGAGTTCAATGAAATGAAAGAAAAAGTTGAAGAATGAAAAGAAAAAAAAAAAACCAAAAAAGCTATTTTTAAAAATAAAAATTAGTTTATCAACACATTTAAAGTCACGGTCTCTAATTTAAAATAAATTTATTTTATAAATATATTAATTTTTGCATTCGTCAAAATTTTGTTTACAAAATTAAATAACTTACAATTTTCAATTACTATTAAATAAATATTTTGTTAAAGTCTTATTCAATATTTTATTATAAATATTGAAAATAGATAATTGATTTTATTTTCTATAAATAGGGATAGGATGAGGAGTAGAGAGTATATGTTGGAGTTGTATGTGTATAAGAAAAAAACAAAATCATTGCATGTTAGGCAAGTATTGTGCATGTCTGATTTTTAATAATTAATATTTTTTTAAAATAACATATAATAATATTCAATAATCATTAATCATACGATAATGACTAATAGTGCATAGTTAAAAATTATACTAGCATTGTGTTGGAAGAGATTGAGGCTATCTCCGATGCTAGCTTCTGCTCATCGTCAAATTAAATTTTGAGGAGAAAATCACTGGAAACCTCTCAAACGAGTCTCTTTATTTATCGATTTTTTTTCTCAAATTTATATGAAACTTCAAAGGGTTCCATATAGATGATGAGTGATTTTGTGCTCCTTACATTTTTCCGATGGCTAGCATATGTTACATTTCAAATTTGAAAAACCTCCAATAGCTCTCCATTGCATATGAAAGTTGAAGAAGATGCTGGCAACGAGTAATAACAGCTTCAATAACGAACAACAGGAGCACATGCAAGGCAACTTGAGGCGGCCGTGACGAGAAGTAGCGAAGAAGAAAGAGCACCAACAAGGATAAACGACGAGGAGCAACAGAGAAGAATGTGGGCACCGACAAGGAACTATCAATGATAGCGGTGACAATGACAGCTCCCTCCTCCTGCATTTAGCAATTGCCTCGATTTGATTTGGGTTTGTGATTTTAATTATGTATTTTATCTAAATTTTGCATATATTAAAATATTGGGTTTCAATTATATTTTGATTAATTTGTGTATTTAATTATACATTTGTTTGTATGCGAATATTTGATTAATTTGTGTATTTGATTATACATTTGTTTGTAAGCGAATATTTAATTATTTTGTACATTTGATTATTCATTTTGTGTGTGCCGTTGAAATATGATCGTTGTTGAAATTTTAATTTGAATATATTAAAATATTAATTTTGTAGTTATAGAAATATTTCAAATAATTTTGTTAAATAATATTTTTAAAAAAATATTAGTAAATTTGTTTACAAATATATTAAATATTATAAAAATTTAATACCATCATATTTATTATTAAATTATCAAATAAATAATAAATTTTGTTAGTAATAAAAATTATAAATGAGGTAAAATAAATAGAATTAGAATTATTAATAAATAAGTAGGATATGGAGTGGAATAGGGAGGAGAATAGGAGTAAACACACTTTTTTTTTTTTAGATAAAATCAGAATAGAGAATAAATTATTTATAATATAATAAGAAATAAAATATAGAATCGAGTTGGAGATATAATAAAATTAAATGAAATGAATTATAAACAAACATAATAATGGAAATAAAATATTACTTATTGTTGTTTGGAATAAAACAAAAGATTGTTTACCGTTTTAAGAATGATTTGAAATGCCTTTTTAATTTATTATTAAAAAATCTTCCAAACAACGGGGAATCGATCTTTCCATGATCGGAAGCACACCATACCATTAAATAAGGGTGAAGGAATTAATGCAATAAGTTTGTAAGTAAAATCAGACGAGATCGGATCGGTGAAATTTGTAGAACCCGAGAGACGGAGAGATCGCCTAAATCCAAAAATCCAAACCCGGGTTAGGGATGGATGACCCTGCCAGCCCGACCGGACAACCCGCAGAGCTCTGCAACGGGTTCCTGATTCGCCGTCTCTCTCCAATGTCACACGGCCAACAACGTCAAGCTCCAGGCTCCAGCACAGCACAGATCCTATCATCTCTCCCCCCGTCCCTCTCTCTCTCTCTGCTGCAAAGCTTTTCTTTCTTTCCTTTTGGTATTTTTCTTCTATGTACAGCAGCTCTGCCCTTTTTGGTCTTTTCGGACTCGCCCATCACAGATCGGACGGCCCACGCCCATCCACGTCCCCGGTCGTCTTCTTCGTTACTTCGCTCGTATATAAACCGCCTCGTCACCCTCTTTCTCTCTCCTATCCCCCTTCCTCTTCGTCTTCTTCTTCTTCTTCTTCTTCTAGGGTTTCCAGGGACCCCTAATTAACAAGCACAGGGCCTCTCCCTTTCTCCATCCACTCTCATTGTTCTTCTCTTTCCGCCGCTTTTCGATCCTCGCCTGTCTCCCTGAATTCCGAGCCTCGACTATAATCAATCCGCGTTAAGGTATTTTCGGATCCAATTTCTTTGTTTTTTTTTTCAATGCGTATATAGATGTGCTTGTGTGGGTGATTATTATTGAATGATTCCAAAGTCGTTCTTTTTCTTTCGAATCTCAGTGTTGGATGTGTAATGAGAGGTGTTTATCTTGTTCGTATTGGTCTTTCTAGGGTTTCTGTTGGTTACTTTGGTGCGGCGGGGGAATTTGAAATTCGGGCAGTTGCTGCTGGTTTTGGTGTGTTTGGGTCGGGGTTATGTTGAATGGCGATTGAAAAGAATAGCTTTAAGGTTTCGAGGCTTGATTCGGAGTTTTCGTCACGGAGTAAGGAGAGCATGTCGAGCGAGGATGACGAGCTTCAACGGCGGAGCTCGGCGGTCGAATCTGAGGATGATGACGATGACTTCGACGACTGTGATTCTGGGGCTGGTTCCGATGACTTTGATTTGTTGGAACTGGGGGAAGTGGGGGAAGAATTTTGTCAAGTGGGCGATCAGACTTGCAGCATCCCTTTTGAGTTGTATGATCTTCCTGGTTTGGGTGATGTCTTGTCTATGCATGTCTGGAATGAATGCTTGACTGAGGAGGAGAGATTTAGCCTCACAAAGTATCTTCCCGATATGGACCAAGAGATGTTCATGCAGACCTTGAGAGAGCTTTTTACGGGCTCTAACCTCCACTTTGGAAATCCTCTTGCCATGCTCTTTGATTTGTTGAAAGGAGGGCTGTGTGAGCCAAGGGTTGCTCTGTATCGACAAGGTTTGATATCATTCCAGAAGCGGCAACACTACCATCTTCTGAGGAAGCACCAAAACTCGACCGTTAGCAGTCTTTATCAGATACGGGATGCTTGGCTTAATTGTAGAGGATACAGCATCGAAGAGAAGCTTCGTGTATTAAATATAATGAAAAGCCAGAAGAGTTTAATGTATGAAAATATGGAACAGTTGGAGTCCGAGTCCTCAGAAAGAGCTGAATCAGGGGCAGGTTTGTGGAGTAAAAGGCTGAAGGATCGGAAGCATGGTCCGAAAGTGAGCCATCCTTCTGTCTATGGGGCAAATCCAACATTAGATTTTCCATCCCGGGGGAGGTCGATGCCATTAGAACAGACAAAACTTGGGAAGCAAAATCCAAAAGGAACATTGAAGATGGCTGGGGCAAAGATGGCTTCGGCCAAAGAATTAGTTGGTTACTTTCCTTCTATTCACCATGGTACAGAAATGAAGTCAGGCCTTTATGGTTCACCATTGCCAGGTCTTCCTAGAAAAAATAAGTCAGCAGGGTATGACTTGGGAGAAGCAGTCCGGATGAGGGATCAGATGAGAGATGATGATGATTTTGAAGAAACAATGTATGAATTAGCAGTCCAGAGAGGTCGGAATATTTCACGAGCAAGTGCGTTGGAGAAACATGGGCCTTTTAAAAGGGGAAAGAAGCATGAGGCTTTGAGAGGTGATGAGTGTTCCACCAACAGTTTTATGGGTTTGCCTGGGTCCTTAAAGAATAATTTACATGCTTATGGTAACAACAGAACTGTAAATAAGTTGTCAGATATCAAAGTCTTAACTGCAAAACCTTCTAATACAAGGATTTCTCATGATTATGGCAAAAAGGCCAAGTATGCTGAGAACATTCAGCGGTTTCCAGTTGAAGATCAGACGAAGTATGGGAAAATCCAGGCTCAGAATTTATCACTGAAAGGAAGTAGGAATGAGTTATCAGATGGAGGTGACCAATTTTGGCCTAAGAAAGCACAAGTGGAAGCTCGCTCCACCGACTCCTTTGAATATGGTGACTGGACTGCTAAAAGCAAGAAATGGAAGACTGAGATGGAGTCTTCTGATTTTAAAGTGAATGATAGGTTAGGTCGTTCAGAGGCCAGAGCAAAGCTACCTCAGAAGAAAGTCCGAGCAGTTTCTGTGCAGAATGGAGTGCAAGAAATGGCTGCACCGGGAAGCAGTGAAAGGCTTGCCAAAAGTGAGGAAACAGAATCAGATTCATCTGAACCATTTGATGAGGATGAGGATGACAATCCTTTGATGAGGAGCAAGCTGGCCTATCCCCGTGGGATCATGGATGGTTCCTTCATGAAATCTGTTCCAGAGCCTAAAAAAGCTAAACTTAGTAAGAAAGTTAAAAAGGTGAGTACTCAGCCTCTAGATGGATTGTTACATTCCTCAAGGAAGTTGGCTGATCTTGGTGAATATCCTCATACACCAGCAGTAGAAAACTATTCTTCGAAGGGAAAGAAGAAAGGCAAGATGCCAGGGTATTGCTCGTTTACAAAATTCTACTGCTAAAGCAGTTGAAGACAGCTATTTCTCTGTGTTAGGTGGGTTAAATGGTGATGGTGAGCAGAAACGAAGACACAAGTTGGGGAAGACTGGCCACTTGCAACAGGAAATCAGTGAAGGATTTCAGTTACCCTCCCTGAAGGCCCACCACAAGGATAGAAGGCAGAAAGGGGAATTTGAGCATCATGATTATTCTATCCATCAGTCACATTTCTCAAATAATTACATTCTTGATGATGAGGAGGATTCACTTGAAATACGTCAATTTGCTGAGGATAATGGAATTATTGGTAAATTGGGAAAGAAAGGCAAAGTCTTGGAAACATATGGTGATGATCTATATGTAAGATCTGATATCCCTTTATCATTGGCAAAGAGGAGGAATGTAAAGGAAGCTGTATCTCTCGATGAGCAAGATGATAATGATTTTATGAACTCTAATACTCAGCAGCAACTTGATGACACCACATCCTCTAAGAAATGGGGAAAAAGGAAGTTGGAGGATGACTTGGATACTTTTGAGATGGGAACTTTGGACCCACTTGATGCAGAAGTCGATGCAGATGTAGAACTGGAACCCCAACCCCAGAAGAAGCCATTTACTCTGATTACGCCTACCGTCCATTCTGGTTTCTCATTCTCCATTATACATCTTCTTTCTGCAGTTCGTATGGCAATGGTAACCCTGCTTCCAGAAGATTCTTTGGAGATTAGAAAGTATCCAGATAAAAATGATGAAGAACTGAAACCCAGGGAGGAGCAAGATACCACACAAGGTAGCAATGGAGTTTATCTTCATGAGGAATTGGACATCAATAAATCTGAGAATTTTGTGCAACTGAATGTCCCATCTCTGACAGTTCAGGAGATTGTGAACCGCCTGAGGTCAAACCCTGGGGATCCTTGCATTCTTGAAACTCAGGAACCACTTCAGGATTTGGTCAGAGGAGTTTTGAAGATGTTTTCATCCAAGACAGCACCTTTAGGCGCAAAAGGGTGGAAGCCACTTGTAGTATATGAAAAATCTACCAAAAGTTGGTCCTGGATTGGTCCAGTTCCTCATATTTCATTAGATCATGAAGCCATTGAAGAAGTGACCTCTCCTGAGGCTTGGGGCCTTCCTTACAAAATGCTTGTGAAATTAGTTGACGCATTTGCTAATTGGCTTAAAAGTGGACAAGAGACCCTTCAACAAATAGGAAGTCTCCCTGCCCCCCCTTCATCATTGATGCAATTTAATTTGGATGAGAAAGAAAGGTTCAGGGACCTAAGAGCTCAGAAAAGTCTGACCACGATCACCCCTAGCTCTGAAGAAGTGAGAGATTATTTCCGCAAAGAGGAAGTTCTTAGGTATTCCATTCCTGACAGGGCCTTCTCTTACACAGCTATTGACGGTAGGAAATCAATTGTTGCTCCTCTGAGAAGGTGTGGCGGTAAGCCCACGTCTAAGGCCCGAGACCATTTTATGCTGAAACGTGATCGGCCACCTCATGTGACCATTCTCTGTCTTGTCAGAGATGCAGCTGCAAGATTACCTGGAAGTATTGGAACCAGAGCAGATGTTTGTACTTTGCTCAGGGACTCACAGTATGTGGTGGAAGATGTGTCTGATGCACAGGTCAATCAAGTTGTCAGTGGAGCTTTGGACCGTCTACATTATGAACGTGATCCTTGTGTGCAGTTCGATGGGGAAAGAAAGTTATGGGTTTATTTACATAGGGAAAGAGAAGAAGAAGATTTTGAGGATGATGGGACTTCATCTACGAAGAAATGGAAGAGGCAAAAGAAAGACATTGCCGAGCCATTTGAGCAGGGGACGGTGACAGTGGCTTATCATGGGGTTGGGGAACAAAGTGGATTTGAATTGAACTCTGATCTCAACATTGAGTCATCATGCATGGATGAAGATAAGGGAATGGATCTTTTGTATTATGATGGTAGTCATAATATAGAGGACAATGTTGAAACAAGTCATGGTTCTGAACAAGGGGCAATGCAGCTGGGGCGTCCAATGGCTTGGGACTCACTTGGGTTGAGCTCTATGCAAGAAACCAAGTTACTATGTCAAGAGAATTCTACTAATGAAGATTTTGAAGACGAAACATTTGGCAGAGAATCACATGCTGAACTTCTAAGCACGAGCTTGTCATGAGGCATTGTCAAGGTAGTTTATGCTATTTTCTTGCCTTAAATCTTTGCAGTCTTGGTACCAATACTTGGAAAGCGTATTCATTATTATTAAGTTCACTTTTTATATGGAATCTTAACTACTTGTTCAGCATTCAGGTAATTCCTTTACTTGTCCAGCATTTAGGATGTTTTCTTGTCCACCTTTCAATCCTTTTCTTTTTGGAACAGAGACAGAGAGGATATCAGTGTCAGTCTTGTTGGTTCTAATTTTTTTGTTGCAACCTGTTGTTGTATAACTAATTATGTATGCCATCACATTCTCTGGTGGGAATTCAGAAAGATATTTCCCTAGATATATAGGTAGGGATAACATATGCTTACTTGTTCAATTGCTTAAGGCTGAATCTTTTTTACATTCCTTTTAGGATGTTTGTTATTTGTTGGTTTTAGGCTCTACAGTCTACCCTAGCGAGAACCTTGAGGACCAGGAGAAAATAAAAAAGCTATTCGGGCTGTTGGTTTGTGTACCCTTGATCTTTTTTGTCTTTAAGTTATCTTCAAAGTCCATTATGGCAGAAAGTTTGTGTTCCTTAAGGTTTCTTTACATTTGGGTTTATTTAGGCTCTTCTGTGAAAAATTACTTCACTAATCTGTGTAGTAACTAGCATTTACAGATTCCTTCTTCTTGATCTTGACTTGTGTTCTATTACCTACCGTCATTGTGTTCCTTCACTGTGAACCTCTTTGATTATTTTGTAGGCAAGCCTTGTAAATTATACTTTGATAGTGCGGAGGTGCACCACATTCCTGGTTCCTGGAAATTGAGGCAATATGTTGTTGGCCAGTGGATATTTCCAGCTATAAGTTATTAGTATTATCTGTAAGTGGTAGCATAACTGGTTTAAAATTCCCATATTTTATAACTTCTGTTAGCTTGTGTACATTGATGAGTGGTAATCTTTGTTTATTAACTTAAAATAGTAAAATACCACGATGTATCATCATTATGAAATGTTTACTTAATGAGGTTTAGGAAAAGCATCACTTTCTTGTGTAGGTTTTAAACCTGACCATTGGCAAAAAAGAATTTTGTTTTTTTTTTTTTTGGGAGGGGGGGGGGGGGGGGGGGGGCGGGAGTTTGAATACTAACACCTAATAAATAAATGATAAATAATGAAAATAGTAGTTTGCCATGTACGTGCATTGTTGTGTATTCTATCCTTTCCCCTTGTTGATTGTTTTGTTGCATCTTTAGAGCACGGTTTTCTGTTGGAGTGGAAAAGTTCTTGTGGTTTGTGCTTCCCCTTATTTAATTTATATCAAGTTATATCAAGAGTGAATTCCATTATCTGTCCATCTGGCCAAAATGAGATATAGCTTGGTTTTGGTACTTCTGTTGTAGCCAATATTCAACTGTCTTTCCATTTTTATGGTTTTTTTAGGTTTATATTGTGACTTTTCATTGACAATTAGTAAAAAGAGTTTGCAGCTATTCTAATTAATTAGCTTTTAAAATTTTCCAGAATAACCATAAATCTGATCGTTTGAAGAGAAATAAAATTAAGGTTCCTGATGAAAGTGATTATATAGTTTATGCCTAGATTTAATTTTCACCATCAATACACTATTCTAAAGTTCATCAGTCATATTGATTGGTATTCTTTTTGAATATATCTGCTAACTGATATTCCGTACTAGAAGTTGCTTTCTGATGTCTACTTTTACAAATTTATTGGCTATTAGGAATGCTAGTTTTTCACCCATAAATAATCATAAAAAAGCCGAATTTCATTTCTCCCAAGAAGCTGTCTGTCGTTCTTTCAGGCAGATTTAAGATTGCATGCGGTATGATGTTGGCTTTGTATCAATTCATTACAACAAGAATCACAAACCTTAATCTCATTTGTGGGGTCAGTTGCATGAATTATAGACTACCAGCCATCTCTATCCATGGCTATATCACCTGTAAAACCTTCAAATCTTATGTCATGTCTAAGGGAAGACATGTTTCCCACCAAATTTTATTTGGTCTCTCTCTTTCTACAATTTTTCTCCATTTTCTATATCAGTTCATTAGCTAAAGTAATTTTGTTCACCTGGGAAATTGTTATGTGCTTGTTCTCATGCTTCTAATGTAAAGAGCTAAACACTGTTGCATGCATTTTCCCCCCCTTTGTTCTTTTTTATCATTTTGCCACTGTAAGTTGTCCTGAAACAAAAAAAGCATTTTATTTTCATTTGCTATCACAGGAAAATCCTTTTTATTTTTGGTCTGTACACAGTTTTGTTTTTGTGGTAAATAAGTCCATGGAATTTGTAATAAAAGCTGAACACTGATGCATTTGCAGGCTTTGAGAGTAGTATCAAGAAATAGTCCACCCACGTCAGTGGCACAGCCATTTCCATCATCTCATGGCATTCCTTATTCATTGGAGGTGCAGCAGGTCACATGTAAATTGATTTTTAATTTTTTAGTACAAAATTTGTAGAATAGTAATCCTTGTTGGGGCCCAATTTGGTTTTGTGCACAAGTGGATGCTCATGCTTTTGCCTCCCTGCAGTTCTCTCTCTCCTCCTTTTTTCCTAGTCTTTCTTTCCTCAATATCAAATTAGATGTTTATCAACTTGATATATAGTTAACAGTTGCTTTACTTAAGAAAAGTTAGCAAATTCCGGAAGCGCCTCGGCTCACTGTAGATAAATGTATAGGGTGAGTCTTGTAGTTTATTTTGTTAAAATAAGTATCCCTTTGCCAGTTTTATGCCAATTGCTTGTCCATGCCATTTTCGACCACAGTTTTCTTTGGCGCGCGCACACATAATTATATTACTTATCTTTCCTCGTGCTTTCCCAGAATCCTTTACTGGTTTCGCACCCCAAAAAAGAGATGTGTAATGTCCTGAAGCTCAGGGATCAGAAGGGGCGGTTTATGTTTGATACCTGAGAGATCATAATTAATTTGAAACATAGCACAGCATATTTGGCGTTGCCTGGTTCCCTGCTTGCTGGTGGTAGGCATTATTGGCAAAGGCTGGACGTTTATTTTGTCAAGTATTTTGCATCTGCTGCTCGGAGGTGTTTGTTCCTCTGCCTGGTTTCGTCCATTCTGTAGATTGAATCGTGCGGAGGGATCTCTCTTGCGCAATTAATGAGAAGTAAAAAAGAAAGGAAAAAAAAAGAAAAGAATCACTTAGCTCTTCTTCGATACAGACCTTCTAATATCTTAAAAGTAACAAAAACCGTGGAGCAGGAGCTGCTAATGTGATGATGATGTTCGCTACAATTCAAAGCCTTGATAAAAGCAATCGAAGCTTTTGTTGGAGCAGAACCGGACCAAACGGCCCCAAAAAAGAAAAGAGGGGTGGGTTGGGGGGAATAAAGAAATTCTATTCTTGGTATATGACCTACACAAATGAACTCTTCTTCAAACCAAAGAATTCAACAACATGATTGGTAAGAATAAACTCCAGCTGTATAATATATATATCTGTACAATCTTCGCTCGAGACTCCGTAATCAAATGCAGGTTTGGATTCACTATATTTTCATTTTTTTTTTTTTTATATATTTCAGTTAACCGCAGTGAGAGGAACTCTAGAGTCTCTGACAGATTGGGGGCCATCCTGCGAAGCTAGAATATGCTTCACATCTCCATTTGCTTGCTTTGAAGATTTGGCTTCCCAAAACGACTTCAACAACTCCTCAAAAGAGGGGGTTCTCAGTTCTTCAATTGATACAATGCTTGGCAAATTGAACGGTCTCTTTCTCGGTGTTGAGCATGACGGTTGATCCACCTGCGCTCATATAAAAAGGGGTTAACTTGTGATCATTAAACTGCGGATGTAAAAACAAAAGCCAAATCTGACCATAAATAAGACAGTAATGAAATAGGTTTGCTAGTTCAAAAATTCTTACCACATATTCGGCTAGGAGACACTTTCCAGCGTCTTCTGTGATCTCCACAATCTTGTGGTAGTGCTCGCTTTTCAATTCCCTCAACTCTCCACAAGAAGGAACAATAATGGAGTTGAGGTTTCCACATGCATCATGGTCAAGTTGTAATGAATCTGTCGAGTGTTTAGTTTCATTTGAATTCAGTTGTGCCTTTTCAGATATGGAAAAGAGCCCTACAGAGGTCAAATACAAGTGAAATCTGTGTTGTGGAGAACCGAATACTTACGATCAATAGAGGAAAGGATGCTCTTGCTTGCAGCCTCTGCATCTTCAAGTGCAGATGACACTCCAGCAGAAAACTGAGCACGGAGGTTTTGATTGGCTTCCATTCCACTCCTATGGACAGAAAATTTGACGAGGGCGAAGTGGTGGTGAATAAGTAAATCCACTGAAGCTCTTGAGCAGAGAGACGTATGGTTGAACTTATTATTTGGACAATGTTGCTCACCTGACTATATTATCCAGCGAAGCGACGTTGCTTTTCTCTAGACAGAGCAATGAATCTTGAGCGTTGCTCCACTGCTGCGACCCCATCTTTGCCTTTTGCAAACTACAATAGCAGACCAAAGGATAATTAGGAAGCAACTACCCGTAAGATTAGGCAAGATATAACATGAAGTATCAATGAAGTATATCAACCCAAGTGGCAGATACCTGCTCTGTAGGATCCCTGATAGGTCTTTCTTTCCATTCTCAACTGCAGCAGTGTCCTCGAGATAATTAGTTTCAGCTTTTTCCGTGTAAATCTTCCATTCAGCTTTAACGGAGGAAGTTGAATCTTGCATTGTTGACATTTCTTGCTGTAATCTGCTGGTTCTACTAGCTGCACTTTCCCGAAGGCCATGGAGTGCTGTTTGAACCTGAAGCATAATAAATGTTTGCTTAGATAGTAGAACACACTAGGCATCCACGATGAAGCAATTTGTGCTGCACCATGAATTATTGTAAAAATGAACTATAAACATGGGGAATAGAATTAAATGTACAAAATTTTGGTGTGTTTGATTGCACAAGGTGGAAAAGAAAACGTTTTCCAACTTTCTTACAAAATCAAAACCAGCACCCCCCCCCCCCCCCCCCCCAAGAATTTATTTTCTGTGGAAAATATGACACTTTTGTACTTGGGTCCATGGAAAAAGTTACCAATCAAACATCCAAAGTTGGAATTTGGCTGAAAAATATTTTCTTTTCCATGTTTTCCATGCCAATCAAACACAATGTACAAAACTAACAATAATTTAAAATTTCAAGAACTAAATGCACAAAACTGACAATAATTTTAAAAAATTCAACAATGTCTAGGTATTCTTTCCAAATCTTCAAGGTGAAAATATTTCAAAGGCAGACAACAATTAGGCAAGGTATATCAATTTCTTCATCAAGTCAAAGATTTATTTCACCAGAAACAATACCATGAATATCATGCCAAATCCTTTGCTACTTAAAGTTTTTCATCACCAACTCAAGTTCTTTCTCCACCTTTCCCCCCTTGGCAAAACACTTGTGAAGCAGTTGAAACTGATCATTTTCTTAAATGCAGCTTAATTTTACACACCCAACTGATATATATTAGAAAGAGGCAATGCCGTTTGGTGTGAGAAAAAGAATTCTAACTTTAATTCCACAAGTAACTAGTAACAAACAATATACGAGGACAACATAGCCTCCATTCAGTTGTTTTTAATAAGATCTGTAAATAACTCAACAATAGCAGAACATTTGTTATGTTGTTTAAGAACACCTTACATGCTCTCTTCGCTATACTTGCATTATTATTTATTAAAGCGGCTCTTCAAGAATCTACTATTTACAAGAAGGAAAATGCAGTTTATACTTGCAATTATAAACTACGATTACAAGAAGGAAAATGCAGTGGATGGGTACTAAAATGTGCGACAGTCATGAGAGGACCATAATGCATCCTGCTCTTCTTTTTGGGGGTGGGAGTGCAGTTGGTTAAGCATTCTGTAGCTGCTAATGTCTATGCTGGAACTACTTAAAAAGCTTCACGTGATGTTACCATTGACACATCCATTCAGTTGTTTTTAATAAGATCTGTAAATAACTCAATAACAGCAGAACATTTATTATGTTGTTTAGGAACCCTACATGCTTGAATCTTTACTATACTTGCATTGCTGGAACTACTTAAAAAGCTTTGGGTGAAGTTACCATTGACACATCTATGGATATAATGAATGTTAATCAACAATTCATGTGGTGTACAGGAGTACTATTGATTGTTGATGCAGAATTGGCCACATACCAGTTTTTTCTTCCTTGCATTTGAACTTGCAAGCAGTTCTGCCACCCTTTGTAGGAGTTGCTTCTCTTCATTGGCCGCACACTCCTATAAGTGAAATAAACAGATATCAATCACCAATAATAAATAAATAGAAGTCTTTTCAGTCATGCTCAACCAAGGACAATGGATGTTTCACATAAAGGGCTTTAATCACCTCAAATTTCATTTCTAGTTCAGATAATTTTTGATTATTGACTGTTTGTGCTTCTTCCACAATTTCACTCAATTTTGAGGCATGCATGTCTAAAGTCTTGAAGAAGTTCACTGTAATTTGTGAAATTGACCGGGTTGTTGCCACAGCTCTGGAATGTGCCTGAAAATATTTTGAGAATGATCCAAGAGACATAGGAGTTCATAACTGATAAATAAAGAGCCACAGAACTCCTATAAAGTTGTTTGGTTAAACAAAATCAACCTCACGCTGTTGTTGTGCAAATGCAGTTAACTTGTCTTCTTGACTATGAAGACTACTTTGAAGATCATTGAGTAATGCATCAGCTTCTGAAGCAATTCCCTTGAAAAGCTGTATACAAGAGTATGTTAAAAAGATGCCAAAAACAAAATATTTTTACGAGGTTTGCTCAGTGTAATAGTAACAAATGCATACATTCTCAAGAGCTGATGAATGTTTGGAAACTTCAGAATTCAGATGCCCTAATGTTGACCTAGAATTTCCTTCAAGCTCTCCAGCTATTTCATCTAAAGCCTTGATACCAGAACCATACATAGCTTTCAGCTTTGCTAGACGGCCTCGAAGTTCTTCAGTAGCCTACAGGTATGTCAAAGGCGATAAAATGTATTAATTTAACAGAGAATTACTAATTCAACCGAAACCTACAAACTTTCTTTTTTGCCCGAGTTAGTTATACCTCTGCCTTTGTAGATACAAAGGAATGCATGTCTTCCTCCATGTCTTTCAGTTGCTGCTCTTGTTGAGTGGCAGAAGCTGCCAGAGTCTTATGCAAGGTCTCAAGCTGTTGAGTTAGCTGAGACTGAAATTTATGGATAAGAATTCTGTTTCCATCTTCTATTTTATCCTTGCGCTCTAAGAAAACAAACAGATGTCAATATTGTAACACTATTATTTAAACAAAAAAAATTAATTCTAATCAATTTCTCAAAAATTATAATATACAAACCAATTTTACTGAACAAGCTAGAGACATCAGAGGCAGCAGTCTCTAGCTCCTCACGAAGTTCAACGGCCCGTTCAACAAGTGATTTCTCTGGGAAAAAAAAATGTACATACAACAGTAAGTGTGCAGCCTATGTAAACAAAATGGATGAATGCGAGATGGAAATCCAAAACAATGCAATTGGTGTCATCAAACACTGCTGAATAAAATTACAGTAATGCTTATTGAAATCATGGAACTGCTCAAACCTCGAACATGGGAAGGGAAGAAATCTCGTGCACATGGATATGCATAGAATTAAATTTTGTGCAGAATATGAGTTGCCATGAAGTGCTCACCAGACTTAAGAAGATTGAATATCAAATATTCCTTTTCTTTAATTGTTGCATTTGCTTGCCTGTGTTTCTCTTCAAGATCAAATAACGCATGCTCAGTTTCAAGGAGCTTTTTCTGAATTAAAAGGAAAGAAGAAAAATGAACATATGCTGCTGCAAAGGTTAGATAATCTGGAGATGATATTCCACTTCTGTGTTACCTCGGTTTTTTCAAGTTTATCACTTAATTCGGCAGTCAAAAGCTGCTGAGAATTGTAAAGTTCCTGCAGCTCCATCAGTCGCTGGAGTGAACAAACAAGATAATCAGATAATCTTTCCAATAGAAACCAAGAACTGAAAATAAATTTGAATGAATTGTACCTTGTCTCTGGATTCTAAATCAAGTTCAATACGCTCTATTTTCTCAGACATGGCCTGCAAAAAAGTACAAGTAATCAAACAAAATTTCCAATCCGCCCGGATCTATCACATATTTAATTAAACAAAATGAATCACCAGAGAGCAAAGCAGGTGAAATGGTTTAAATCCCAGAGCCGAACCTTCTTTTCTGCCTCATCCTGAAGATAACGATCTTTTGGTATATAAATACCATTCTTCTCTCTTGCAGCATATACCTCTGGTCAAATGAAAGAGACATTAGCATCATCAATTTGCATGTATATGAATTTTATCATTCTGTGAAGTACACAGCTGACATGCACAGGCATGTCAGAGCACACAAACACACAAGAGGACATAGACTCAAAAGCAATCACCAACCTTGCTTAAGCCGGTCAATTTCAGAATACAAATCTTTGATAAGTGCAGATTTCATCATCTTCTGATTGATCTGGAACAGTTACCAGGTAAAAGTATTACAAAAAATATGTTATGGAGAGAGTCAGGAAATAGTTAAGCTTCAAAAGATGGTAGAATAAAGAATGGACCAAAGGAAGTGGAATATTTATTTACATCATCTATTTAACAATGACCAACGAACTGACCTCTGGTTTGTTCTTGATATTTTTGGCACGGTGTGCATAATCTAGAGTGCTGAGTGTTTCTTCCAGGCAATGTATAGACGGTGATATAGTAGCAATTATGCATGTCTTTGTTTTTCCTCCCAAAGAATCCCTCAACAATCTTGTCAGCTTACTATCCCTGATATTCCAAGAAGTTAGCTTTTTTTAATGGGTCGTCTGTGTACAGTTAAAACCTGTCTGTACTGTGACAATGTAAACTAAGCCAATTAAATTATACCTATAAGGCACATGACCAGAGTGCTCAACAAGGGCATTAATGACACGCCCAAGTGTAAGCAAACTTTTGTTTATCTCTCCAGCTTCCCTTGCTCTACCCTGAAAAAATTTACAGAATTAGACAGTTTATAAACTACATGACTTTGTTGTCATGTGGACTCACTAACACTTAATGCACCGGAGGATGTGTCAAACAAGAGTTAATCAATGCTTATGGATTACCTCTCTTGCACCAGAACGTGAGATGTTCTCCGAACCAGCAAGGTCAACAAGATTAAGCTTCCCACACTTAATCATCTCCTCTCCCTCTGGAGTACACTCTTTAATATGAATTGTAATGGAAAATATTGAGTGAGATCGACTGCTTTGTTTGTTAAGAAGAGTTTCTGCTGTACGTCTCTTAGCAGAACCTTTCTCCAAGATCTTATAAATCTCATTGGCAGTGCAAACTATCTCCTCCTCCAAGCCTCTAACGAAAACACCTCCTTTTCCATCCTCCATCAGTGCTATTGGTTTCTTGGATTTGTCGTCTATAAATTTTGTAGTTTCCTCTGGGGCTAATAGATCTGTTATTTCCTCATTGTACAACTCTAAAAATGTAACTTTCATGTTGTATTCAGCATTTTGCGCTTCTAGTATATCAAAAATTTGTCGGACAGCCCTGGGAATGACTCCTGCATCACTTGGAAATTCACCATTCTACAGAAAGGAAAAAAGATGAAAGAATGGATGAATCATTTGAGTAACCATTATAGTGTAAACTGGTGAGAGCAATAGGTGGAAGACAAGCCCATACAGAGACAAACAGCATTGTTCATTAAAGGGGAAGAAATCACACCTTTTTCCTTCCACCTCCCTCCATTGTGTATGTTTTCCCCGTTCCCGTTTGACCATAGGCGAAAATAGTGCAGTTATAACCCTCGAGAACTTCAAACACTATAGGAGAAACAGCTTGATCATATAACTCCTTTTGTTGAGAGGCTGGACCAAAAACCTAGGCAAAGATGTCCAAATTATAGCCTTTACCAACGGAAACCAACAGGACGAAGAACAGCAATAACATTGAAGAACATAAGCTCAAAAATAGGCATTTTCGCTACGGCAGTCAAGATTGCTTTAAGAGTTTCTTTTATAGTTGCAAATCATCTCATTGCCAGCTAAAATCACAAAACAAAACAAAAATTGATAATTTTTTTTAATCTCATAAAAGCTTGAATTTTCGCTACAGATTCAAGAATCAAGATTGCTTTAAGATCTTCTTTCAGTCCCAACAAATCTCATTGACAGGTAAAATCACAAAAAGAGAAAAAAAAATGATACATTTTTTTATCTCATAAAAAGCTTGAATTTCTGCTTAAGGCTACAAAACTTTTTTTTTTTTAATTTTTTAATCTCATTTTCACAGAAAACAAACAATCATCCAGAGGAACCAAATTAAAACATCAAACCTTGTCGAACAAGAAAGTTCTATCAATCTGCTTATTAGCTATATTCTGAATTGCAGACACTTCTTTTCTATACTCATTGCAAGAAATCACCACGGGTGTATGCAGTCTCATCTCGTCTTCACTCAGTGGCCTACCATTGCAAGGCAATGACAATCCGTCGTCATTTACAAAATCAACATTTAACCAAAAAATTAACTCAATTACCTTAAATTCACACAAGAAAATCAGATTTCAACTGACCTGCATCGAACAATAACCTGAACGTTAACACCTTTATCCTTATCGTGTTTACTGTTCGAATTCCCATCGCCAGGCCTCAGATCTCTCGCCGCCTTATCGCTCGATCGAGGCGTCTGCGAGGGGGACAGCGAGACCAAACCTCCTCTTCTTTGTTGCTGCGACTGTGACGACTCCATTCCTTAACTCTTCCTTAAATCTCAATCTCGCACCTGGAAATGTAGGCCGATTGAACACCAGTTCACTGAGTCAACTCAAATCAATCAGGCCACCAAATCTAATGTCAGAAACTTCATCCACAAAGCAATCGCCACTACGACAAGTATAAAGGGAATCAATTAAACATCGAACAAATCTAGAGCGAGAGAATGCAATTAAACAAAGGAGAGAGACCAGTTCAAGAAAAGCGAGATTAATTGACTTGAAAAAGACAGATCAGAGTTGGATCGAAGTGGCCGATCGAAGCTCGGAATCTACGAAGAAACCAAAGCAGCAGAGAAACGATACGAGTGAAGTAGAACAAAACAAATACTTACTGTAAATCCAACAGCCGGCTGTTCCTCAATCCACGGAGACAGGGTCAAAATACCGAAGAAGATTTCAGTGAGAAAGACACCGCAGGAATGCACTGTGTTTCAGAGAGAGAGAGAGAGTATATGAGAAGATAGCCGGAGAGAGAGAGAGAGAGAGAGAGAGAGAGAGGGGGGCGCTAGAAATAGAAAGAGAAACTCAAAACTTTGTGCCGTTACGGGGCGTTTGAAATTCAGGGGAGAAAGTTAGACGACTTGGGTGGACGGCGTTAGAGAGCCGTTCGTCTTAATTCTCTCGACCGTTATAAAAATGGGAAAAGGGCGATAAATAAAAATCAGAAGCCACCAAATGGAGACGGACGGAGTTTGTCATCTCATCTTGGACGGACCACTTATTAATTCTTCAGATTTTGCTAAATTAAATTGCCACCGTTTTGAGATTCAAAGGTCCGCCCCGTCTGCGTGATCCAATAGACGAAGAATACTACAATATATGGTTTACCAAATTCCATTTGGATAAATCACAATTAATCTGTGACATGCGTATTTGAATTAAGGCCGTGGGGCCCAGCCTTTCCCTCCATTGAGGAACTAGTGGGCTCCGCTCCATGTCTCCCCAATTGTTGTCCTTCCTTACTTGCTAGAATATATATTTAAGAATAAAATACAATTTTAGTTCGGGCTTTTCTCTTTTGCTTTGCTTTTTTTTTTTTTTTTAATTCCAATGAAGTTAGATTTTGATTTTATCTTTTTGGACCCAATTAACATAAATACAAATAACTTTTACTTATATATTCATGATATTGCTTATTATTTTTTCAGCCCCTAACACACTGGACGTTGGTGCAAGTTTGCCAAACAGCTAGCCACCTGAAGAGGAAACGAGAGAGACTCCAATAATTGATGGGAAACGGGCATGATGGCTTAATGGGGCTTGTACTGATGATAGAAGAGTGGCATATAAGACTGGGAAATGAATTAGATTAGATGGGGGAAGGAGAGGAGTTTGAAGAGAGATGATAAAAGGGGAAGACAAGTAGGGTTGGTTGGTTGGTGTGTGTGGTGAGGGAGGCGTCCCCACCCGATAAAGACTTGGTATGAGCCAGCACATGCCCCCTTTGGTACCTTATTTCAGCCCAAATATAATTGTCCATTTGGCTTGACACCCATACAAGATATCACAGTGTTGATTTGATCAAAGCCATCAGAAAAAAATTCAGAATTGATTCAGCTTTATTTCTAGAGTTGTGCATATTTTAGCGATGAATTCTAAGTTCATTTTTTACCATGTCAAATTGCTTGTCCTAAGAGACCCTATGTTTTGTATGTTTAATATTATATATATATATATATGTTCTAGTTCAACATCAAATTTGGTTAAAGAACTTGTAGATAGACGGCTGGGTATTGGCTTACTTGGCATATTTAATTTAATGTCACATATGGGTGGTCTAATTCAATGGTGGGTTATGAAATTTGATTTGTTAGGAGGGTCAGAGCTATAATATTTTAATGGCTACTATACTATATTATTATCTAATATTTGGGGATCATTAGATGTGCCATGCCCCTGCATCAACATTTGCTTTTAGAAGCAATGAATTTAGTACGATTTTCATTGGCTTATGGTCCAAATTTGCCATTTTTTACCATCTCAAACCACGCGTGTTCTAAATCAAATTAGGGCCTTGTTCAAAGTTCATATAAAGGACATATTAATATATATATGGCTGTCCAATAACTTTGCATATTTTAATTTCCTATATGGGACTTATTTTATTGTTTGTTGGATATCAAATTCGTTCTAATTTCACTGTTTTTGTGTTTTCATTTTCAATTCATGAGTGGTAATGAATAGCATGGAAGTTACCTAGCTAGTGAGATGGAGACGTTAACTTGGGCCGTACTCCATGCATATGCAGCGTAGAGCATACTTCTTCACTCTCCTCCTCAAGTGGTGCATGGCTTTAGTCAAAGTAGGGAAGGCAAAGTTGAGTTAAATTGAACTAACTACATTGAATCGATTCAACTTGTTAATTCTGTTACATTATTCTTTTTTGTAATAGTTTAGTTCGGTTATCTTTATTGTGAAATTTGGTTTTTAATTTTTTGTTCGAAATAGTCGAATTAACCAAACCAATCGAAACAACATCGTTTTAGATGCAATATAAAAGAAATACACAAAAATGACAAACAAAATGGCGGAAGGACCAAACTGCCTTAGCCTTGGCCCTTCCTTTACCCTTTCTTTTCCCCTTCATCTACAACTCTCCGGCAACCCATCGCTCCCTTCGATGTTGATGTAGACACCGACATCGATATCAACATCGACACCAATCGTGCTTATCTGTCAACGCCACCTCGACAGTCATCAATACCAAGCTACCGTGCTCGCCTATCAATGCCACCATAGCCCCAAACTATATCTGTTTCCTTTAGATATTCACATCATGCTTGGGCCCATGTAGTAAGTTTTTTGGCAACTTTCTTGTAGATAGGTATTCTACATTAAAAAATTCAACTATTAATTTTTTTTGATTTTTGGGTACGTGAGTGATTGAGGCAAGGTGAATCTGATGATCAATTTCAATCGTCAGAATCCATCATGGATGGCGACTGGAGATATTTTTCCAAAAATGAGTTTTGAATTTTATGATAATAAAATTAATTTTTAAATCTACAAAAAAAATAACTATTGAATCAAACTTATTTTTGAGTATATGAACCATCGCGATTAGGGAATCCGATGATCGGCTCATATCATTGGAATCATCGATCGACTAGGTGGCCGGCGACAATAGTAAGGCTGGACATTAGTTCGATTATTTTTGCATTTGTTCGGTTTATTCAATCGGTCTGATTTTTACGAATTTTATTCGATTAATTCGATTTTGTACAACGATTCGATTTTTTTAGTTATTGAATTTTGGTCGATTCGATTAGTTTGCACACCACTAAACGAAGGTGTCAGGCGGCAATCTTTTTTCTATCGATTTCGATACACATTAACTAAATTTATTAAAATATACATGACTCATAAATCACATGCCTCAAGTAATTACATAGAAATTTATGTATAATTTTGTCTTAAACAGGTTTAAACTCTGATTGTAAAGAAGACTAACATCTTTAAGGAGATTTGAACCTGAGACTAAAATCTTATTTGGCCCTGAGGTGGATGAGTTGGAGTTGAGGTTGATTGTATAAAATTAAAGTTGAATTGAGTTAAAATTTTAAATGACTAAAAAATACATAAAAATTATGATTATATATAAATAATGTATATAAACTAATTATATATAAATTCTATTATTACATATAAAGTAACTAGAATATAAAAAAAAAAAATACTCAGTTTTGAATTTAAATATCAAACTCAAATCAATTCAATCCACCTCCCACTTTAATCCGAAACACCCCCAAATGGCTTTGTAATTAGGCATTCATCCCATTACATGCTTAGAAGGGGCTTGAAACTAACTAGAATATTAAGAGAGCATCCATATACAACAGTATTGGAACTAAAGATGGTGTGCAGTGTGCTTAAAGTAGGCAAAAGCTTTAACTTCCATGAGGAACACTTTTGGGATTTGAGTGAACAAATGCTTTTTGCAAGGATATTACTATAAAAGAAGTGGATAGAAGAGTGAAGCAGAGTTGGGTCCATAAAGACTTAAGGCCTAAGGGTCACATGGGCTCAAAGCAAAACAACCCCCCCCCCCCCCCCCCCCCCCCCCCCCCCTTTTTTTTTTTGTCTTTGGATTCCATAGCTCATTGCCACGAGGAACCGAAGTTCCATCATTGGAAAACTGAGTTCATGACCCTATTAATAGTAAAGGGTAATGATGATATGTTTGAAATTAATTAAAAGAAAGATGAAAAGCAAAGTAATTAATTAGAGACTATATGTAGTTATGGACTTATGGTGGTTGTATTCTTACTTGAACTAAAATTTCATTTTGATGCAGTTTTCTCTTACAATAGTAAGAAATGGTAATCCAAATTAGAGAAATGTTTAGTTTTGGCTTTGTAGATGAGAAGAATGTTGCTTTATTGTGTGTGGTTGCTTGGAAGAAAAAAGAGAAAGGTCCCATCTGAGCAGAAGCCTCTGGACAGCATGGTAAACATCCCATGTTACTCGCAAAGGGGAAAGCAAAAGAGAAGTTTTCAGCTTCTCTTGACAAGGAAGAAAGGCACAGTAAAAGCAAGTTTTGATCAAGATAGGGAAATGGCAGACAATTAATTAAAGCTACCATCCTTCATTTTGCCCACAAAGAGAAATTTCCAGCCACATTTGATCTAATCACATGATTTTGGTGACTCTAAAGGCATGCCCATTTTAAATCAAGTGTAATCTATTCACATGACTTCATGGAAAGCAAAAGTATTTGTGTGGGGCTGATTATACTAAGAAGAAGAAAGAGAGGCTTTCTCAAGAGTTCACCATCTTTGCTTTGGCTTATTTCTTGTCTTTTCCTCTCTCTTTTTTCTAGGTAAAGGTATTAAATCTAAATTTTAAGACACTTGTGTGGCCAATGTCCTCATTCCATCCAAATGCCCTTTTATGGGGTCCACAATATCATGATAAGTATCCAAGAATTTGATACGAATGAAGTGATGAAATGGTGTATCTCGTCTCATGAGTTAAGTTTTTCATAGAAGTGGTGGGAATATAAATGTAAAATTCAATACTTACTGAAATTCTTAAGAGTTGTATCCTTTTCATATGTTTTGGGTCTTTCAAATTAGGTGGCCCCCTCTGCTATCTCAAGGGCTGTCAACTTTAAGATTTGGGTTTAAATTTGACAGTAATAAATTTTAATGGGGAGTGTTTGCTACCTGTTGGAAGTTGAGGTTCGAGAGTGTGAATTTTTGTAAGGTTAATATGTTAAATAGTTAGATTAGATTGCTTATGGTTTTAGATTTGGGAGGTTATTTGTAACGCCTCAATTTTTTGAGCGTGTTATAACTTATGATAATTATAGAATAATAATTTTTTTTATAAAACTATTACTAAATCATATCATTTCTCATATCCATATCAAATTTTCTATACATTATCTCGAAAGAGAATTATTATAAACATCAAATGTGGAAACTAGAATTGAACCTAACATCTTAATATTAATTATAAATCAATTCGTACATTCTCATTAACCATAATTAAGGTTATACATCAACATTTCTCAAAACGTTTAGAATTCAAAGTAGCAGAATTTAAATATATGGGCTACATAACATACACTCAACTCATCGTACAACTCATGATGCACTTTGCTAAGTGCCTATTTCATGCCTCATTCATATTCGTTTCTGCTACAATCTCCATCTGGAACGTTTGAATATTCTAGAGGCAAAGACCAAATTAGATGATTCAGTAAGGGAACAAAATATTTAATGCTCGTGTATGAATGTAATGCACATAAAATCATAATTCTCATGTTTGGGTCAACTGCACCTTAAGATTACCTACAATTTTTACAGTCTCCCTGTCAGACCGATGTGTATAGGTACACTCTTGGCAAAGTAACGGTGCTAGTACCCATACAACGTATGACCGTGAATCTCATAATGCTCAAATGCATATTTTATCATCAACACATATAAATGCAATCTACATGACATAGTCACATCAAGGCATGACAATATGACAAAATCACTTACATAAAATCAAGTTTTGGGGGGTCAAACCACTTACAATCAAGCATTTTCATAAAACTAAATCTAGTTGGAAAGTACCACTTACCTTACAAAAAGACAATTTTGCCCATAGCATAATTTTGTCTCAAAATTCTCGTTGGACTTCCAATCGTATTCAATTATGAACATTGACGTACCCTAGACATCATAATTACTTAAGAAAATCAAATTTTTAATTTTTTCTAATTTTCCTATTTTCTCATATTATTTTCTCAAGATTATGAAATAAATACTTTCTCATAAATTTTTTCTCAATATCTCTTCACAATAACTCCTAAAACAATATTCCTAAGTTTCACAAATTTTCTCATAATTTTCAGAATCCATATTCTATTTATTTCTCATTTTCTCTTTTATTTTCAAGTATCTATTACTTCAAAAATCCATAATAAATATCAATCATGCATTTCTCTTCTAATTTCATCATCAAAAATTCTAAAATATCATTCTTATATTTTTGAAATTTTTGAAGAAATTTTCGAAAATAACTCACATTCCCGTGGAGCGATTTGGTATTCTTCTATACTGCACGAAGTCTCGATTTGCGTATCCAACGTCTTTTGCCACAAATTTTCATAAGAACTATTAAAATCAGCCTATAAGATTTTTTCTAGAAATTTTTGATATTTTTCTCTATATTTTTTTCCTATTTTTTTCTTTCTCTTTTTCAAAAATCTCTCTCACTTTCAAATATTTCTTTCTTATAACCTTTTTCTTTCTAATTTAAATCCTCCAACCTTTCAAGTTTTTTATATTTATAGAAAGTTGAATTAAGTTTAACATAATTATAGTAACATACTATTTTTAATTATTTTATCATATTTTTTAATTATTTTTCACTAAATCTCACCCATAATTTTTAATTATTTGTCCACACTCTATTTTGTCTCCCACATTTCTCAATTATTTCACTCATTATCTTTGATTATTTGTCCACACTTTATTTTGTCTCCCATATTTCTCAATTATTTCATCCATTATCTTTAATTATTTTGTCACATTTCTTAATTATTTTCTATTAAATCTCACCCATAATCTTTAATTATTTGTCTACACCCTACTTTGTTTCTCACATTTTTCAATTATTTCATCCATTATCTTTGATTATTTGTCAACACCCTACTTTGTCTCCCACATTTCTTAATTATTTCATCCATTATTTTTAATTATTTTGTCACATTTCTTAATTATTTTCCACTAAATCTCACCCATAATTTTTAATTATTTGTCCACACCCTACTTTGTCTCCCACATTTCTCAATTAATTCACCCATTATCGTTAATTATTTTATCACCTTAATTATTTTCCATTAAATCTTCTTTTGAATAAATTATTCTTTCATTTAATTCATTAATTTTAAACTCACTTTCTTAGCAGCATACTAACTCTAAGCTCATTTACTTAACCTTTCATTTTTTTTCAACTTAGCCCACTAACTCTAAACTCATTTACTTTGTCTTTCATTTTTCAACTTAGCCCACTAATTCTAAACCCATTAGTTTTCTCAATTATAACTCTAATGGATGTTAAAAATATTTTAAACAAAAAAAAAATATTATTATTCTCAAAATACTAAGATATTATATTATTAATTTAGGTAAATGTTAGTGGATTTTAATGATAACATAGTTAATCCTTTTTTTAAACTCAACACAATCTTATAACAAATGATGAATTAAAACCTAACATTAAAAGAAATAACTCATGAGAAAACTTTAATCTTATTATTAAACACATTAATTATTATATCATATAACATCTAATAACCCACACACACCACCATCAAATATTATAATTCGTGAGAAAGACAACAGATGGCAAATCCACATATCTCCATTACTAATAGGGTAATTAATTAAAAATAATATTATGAGTCATGACTAATGATGGTATCATGAGTTATATGTCGCATCCTTATTGAAAGAGGAATTAAATAGGAAAAAATAATGATACATAATTTCCTTAGCCTTCTTCTCTAATAAGAATGCGTCACATAACTGATGATATCATCATCAATCATAACTCATAACATTATTTATTAATTAATTATAGATATCTTATAAAATGAAAGATATAAATGGAGTAACAGCCTTTTTAAGTATTGGCACGACAACATTAACAAGGCCATCAATAATTAGATTATCATACTAATAGTCATTGTTGTCAAGCCATAACCGAAAAAAAATATTTTATCACTCCCATCAACATTTCTTAACATTATATGATTACGTAATTCAATTTTTACTTGGGTGTCTCTAATTTTGATGATGTTGGTGTGGCCGGATTTATTTTTATTTTAATTTAACTCTAACAACACATTTTGTTATTATTGTCCTAATCAAACCCCTAAACAATAGAGAAAAGAGGTTAATTTTATTCTTTAAATGAGAGACTACATGGTGAAGAATCACTCATTGTGACATTAATGTCAAACATGGGTGAAGATCCAAAACAAAGAAGTTGGGTGGGTCCATAGTGCACGACATTCAGCCTGAAGGCCGTCTCTGTTGGACCCAACTAATTTTGGACTTCCCAACTCCAATTGCCCAAACTTTCATTGTATATAGGCCTGAGATATTAGAGACCCATACATCTTAACAATATTTTTTCAAAGTAATATTCTTTTAATAAAATTTATTAACAGAACTACGGCTTACTTCAATACACTTTGATAACATTTGATTTCATATATTACAAAACTTAATAATCCCACAGCTCAAGGATTATTCAGAAATTTGCCAACACCAAAAGCTTAACACATGGTATTGATGTTAGCCATTTAATAATTGTTTCATAATCAAAAGCTCATTAAAAGACAAAAACAAGTTTAAAATCCCAAAAAAACTTTGGACCTAAAAGGCATAAATATCCCATATGGGAGGGGCTCACACAAATGCACAAATTAAATAATTCTATATTCAAAAGTTTCTTAAATATTTTAAGAAAATAATAAGCAATTATTCATAAAAAAATATACGTTGAGATAAATAATCATTCATAAAAAATTTTATTTTCAAAAAAGGACAAAATAAACGTTATTTATAAAAAATATACGTTATCCATAACAATTCTAATTTCAATCAAACTAGGAAAAATCAAAGATAAACGTTATTTGTAAGAATTCTAATTCCAACAAGATTAGAAAATGTAAAGACATATATTATCTATGAGTATCTTAATTCCGGATTAATTAAGATTATTCCATGTACCTATATAAATAAATAGGCATTCATTCCTGAAAAATAAACATTTCTGATACTGATTTCAATACAATTTTTATCATTTTCAGTATCTAACTTAAGTATCGGAGTGTTTGAGAGTGGATCTATCCGCGCTCTTTGATTGTTTTCTTTCTTACAGTCTCAGTCAGCTTGACGATGATATTTTTAGTCAAATAAAATTATTATTATATTCAGACAATTACAATTTTAAAAACATTACTTTTATCTTTAATTAGTTGAATATATATATCAAATAAAGGACCACACTGGCTAAAATCCTATAAATCTTTATCCATCTACGGGATGTCACAATGATTTTAATAAGTGTTATTGTAAATATCTTTGGCTTTTAACATACACGTCGTTCAATTTAGATATTTAGATATTTAAAATTATTCTTTATATATAAAATATAAGTAAAAAAATATAAATACTTTAAAATTTTCATATACATCTTTTACTTATATTTAATATATATATATCACCGCCCACTGATAAACATGGTTGGGGCCCATTGATAGCCGGCTGGGATAGGCCATGCTCCCATACAATCATACTTTAAGGTATTCAATCATAGAGGGCAACGATATATATATGGCTGTAGGTTTTTTCTCTCTTTTTTTTATTCTTCTTATATCATTATTAACAATTGATAATCGTTATATACTATATATATTCATAGGACATGCTACTAATCTCACACGTAGAATAACTAAGACATTATGCATATTAAATAGAAATATAAAAATTAATATATGATCAGGTCATGCCTAAAAAAGAATGCACCCTTGGGGTAAAGAAGAAAACTATAATTTGAAACCATCATATCAAGGCGACAAGTATTGGGACTTTTTCAGGACTGTGAACACTAAGAAAAGAATCATTAGCAAACCCTTCACCCTCCTCTCCGTTGATTGGCTCCTCCAGAAAAAGGGGAATATAAGGACATTTATAGTATGATCCATTTTGCCATTTTTGGGAAATTGATGGCTCGTCACGCAAACCCATCTTGATGAGCAGCTTTATTCTTATTAATTCCAAGTTGAATTTAGAGAGAAACCAAGAGGTTGATGCATGATGGCACGTCACTACCCACATGAACATGATGGTTCGGGTCACAGAGAGAGAGGTATTATTCCAGTCCAGTGGAGGAACTGTTGCTCTTGACCCCATGACCAGAGAGAGACCCACCTCGAATAATATTGAATCCTGGGTCACCACACCACAGCCCCAACTGGCCAATTCTGTCAAATCTTTTTTTGGTAGGGAAATAATGGTATTTTTGTTTAATTTTTTTTACGCTACAAATTAACGATAATTACTTGTGATGATAAATTAATTAACAACGCAATAATTGATTTTGCCCAAGTATAATATAAGTCGCTTAGTGGTTCTTCTGGAATGAGCCCATCCACTAATCTGCCACGTTTGGCATAAGGAAGAAAGCATAAGCACGAACCCCTAATTAATTAAGCTTCTGCAAACCCTAGGGCTAGCTAGTAGCTAGGCGCCCTTTTCCCTTTGATTTCTGACGATAAATAATAGCACCATCTGGGCACAAGAAGAGGAATTCCCCCCCACCCCCCAAGAAAAGGACTGTTCATCGACACTTTTTCTCAGTTTGTATGTTATACGTGTTGACAGGGTGAGGGGGTGGGGGTGGCGCGACAGAAGTGCATTGCCTTAAGAAGTGACTTTTGCTGGGGCTGGGGCTGGGTGGAATCCTGACTTGACGTATATATGTATGCATAAATCGTCAAAGGAATCATGGAAATTAAGGTTGGATGGGTGGGCTGGTAGTATTTGGGTTCTTCTATTTATAATTAATTAGGTTACTGACCAATCAACCAACGCAACGTCACAATCCGTCGGTTGCTTGGCGCACCACCACCATGCAGATCGAGAGACTAGTCTCCTCCATCATCATATCATTCTGGTTGAGTTTACATAGCATCCCATCGATCTTCAAAGACATTGCTTAATTGTGAGTTGGCAATACCTTTCGGTATATATATCGATCTTCAATTTTATTTTATTTTTAAATGATTGTTTAAATAGACAGGTCTTGTGGTTTCTTAAAAATATAAGAATTAATAATACGTACTACTATGTTTGATACCTTTTATTAGAAACCCTTTCAAAAAAGAAATAAAAGGTTAATTAAATCAAAATGCACAAGTGAATCTATATTTGCCTGTGACGTGACTGAATATTGGAATATTATTGTCTATACACTTAGCTTACCTAAATTTTTTAAGAAATGTCCGGGCACTAACCCTGCCATGTCAAAAGGCCACTCATGTGACATAAAACAAAAACAAAAAATAAAAGAGACACATAGAACTATATATGATATTATTTTTAAGAGAGAAAAATGACATACATACATTTAATTTTATATAAAATAATTAATCTAAAATTCATCCTGGTCAATCATTAATATAATAATTAATGATTAGGCTAAACCTAGCTAATTAACCCTAACCTAGTACCAATGATTGAAATGATTATTTTAATTATATTTTAATCTCCCTCTCCCCCGCTTTTCAAAGTAGAAAGTGAGTGAGTGAGTGAGTGGTGGGGTCTTCCCTCCTCTGCTCCAAATGGAGGCTCTTGTCTTTAGCCGAGTTATTTTGGTAGTGATTTATTATTTATAATAATTTAGAAATATTATATTTATAAATAACTAACTAACTAATTTTATAAATTAATTAATAAAATCTATAATAATTTGATCTAAAATTAAAAATATTAATTTCATGCTACTCAACACATCTATATATTGTTAATTTAGATTATATATAACCACTACAAATTATTATTAATTTTAAATAGTATTATCTCGTTTTATAAGAATTTATTATTTGTTTGAAAGAATCTTTGTGACTTCCCGTTTAGTTGGTTTGTGGATTTTGTTAAAGTATGTATTAGACATAAAGTATACATAAGGTGTTGATTGAATTTGTTAATTGATGGGTGCTATTATTATGTGAATGATTTACTTTGATTTTGCTATTACAAATAATGGATGATTTCATCCATAAGATGATTGAATTTGTTGATTTTCTTCTTAACGTACGATGATCAATAAAAAAATAATAAGTTATATACATCATTATATATAAAATTATTTTTTATAAATCATTACTATCAATGAATTATTATTAAATAATATGCATTAACTATATCTTATTTTTAAAATTTAAATAATTTTATTAATGTATACATATTTCCCGCACCACTTCATATGGACTAGACTCAATCCAATAGACAAGCCCAATCTCCTGAGCCTTAACAGACCCAAGTCGAAACTTTCAGAATGAGGTCGCACGTCGCCGGACCTAAGCTCAGATCGTGGGTATCAAGCAAGCTTAGAACAACTGAATCAAACGAGCTGGTAGCGTAACCTCCAGCTCGATGGACAACCATCAAGCTCGTTGAACGACTACATAGCTTGCTGGCCTGACCGTTCAGTTCGCCGGTCAAACTATTCAACTTGCATAACATTGTTGCTGAATAACCGGAAGTAGGAATCTATTCACTTTATCTAAAATAAACCATATCTCTCCTAACAAAGATCTCATTCCCGATTTTATACAAATGATAAGGACAACTTGTCCCCCATTATATCATCTTTATACCTTTATATCTTATGCAATTGTAAACACCCATCGCTATAAATAGGGGTCAAAAACACCATTGTGAGAAAACAATAACAATAACATACTGTTACTCTGTCAGAATAACCAAAGAACAGTCGTAGAATAGACATTATTCTGGCTGAACCACGTAAAAATTTTCTCGTGTCCGTTTTATTCCGTTCTTCCTCCTTACATTTTGGGCTTATATCCTCGTTGCGGGCCTACGAATCAGGATCGACTAAATTTGAACGTCCATAATTAATTAATTAAATAGTTTAAAATACAATAAAATTAATAAAAAAATAAGATGTATTAAATATAATTTATTTAAAAATATATATATTTATTAATATTTAACTATTATTCTAATTATTATCATTACCCTCTCCCAATAATAGTAATAATGCTGTTTTGTTGTTAAAGTTAATGGAGTTAAAAGGTGCAAAATATGAGGTGGGGGCAAGTCAACTCTGGACGGGTGACGTCAGATTACACGTCATCCTCCAGCACAGTCGAAATTGAACCCTTTAACTGCACAAGCCAAAAATCAAGCCAAGCCAAGCCAATCGACTATACTCTCCAAAACCCTTTTACACTGATCAAAGTTGCCATGTACGGTCACAGTAACCATTCGTTGATCCGCTACGACACGCCGGACTTCCTATTCCCGACACTCGCCGCCGCCGCGCCAATGCCAAATTTCGAGTCGCCGCCGCCTCTTGAAGCACGGGCAGGCAGCAATGAGTTGGAGGCGATGGCGGCGGCGCCGCGGAAGTCAGAGGTGGGTCACGGGTATGGCAGCTGCGGGTCTCCCAGTTACTCGGCTCCGTCGACGCCGGGTTTGATGCAGCGGAGCGTGAGCACCCACTCGCTTCGTCAGAAGAACAATAATACTGGCACTGGGTTTAGCCGGAATATGCTTCCGACTTTGCCAGCTGTGTTCTTGGGCTCTGGGACTTCCCCAGTGAAAAGGGTTTGCAGTACAGGTGACTTGGAGGTAATTCAGCGCTCCCCCGCCCTCTAACAGTGTAAATTTCAGGTTATAGACTTGGAAACAATATATATATATATATATCATTACACCAGCAAAGGGTTATTGCTTCACAAAATGAGAGCTATATATACATATGAATAAGTATGATGATTATTGTGGAAAAAGTCATCCCAAGCAGTATGCATGTGAGGTTGAATTACAATTAATTTCACTGATCATAACACACGCACTTGGCGCACATATATTATCTCATTAATTAATTATAGATAAAAAGCAGACTTCACAATTTGTTTTGAGGAAAATATGTATAGTTATTGTACGTTGAATAATCTCTAAGTTGTACCCAGAAGAAACAATCATCTTAGCTCAAATTTAAGGATGTTATGAATTAATGCATGAAAGTGTATAATATATCTAATTAAGATGACATTTGAGTGTGTGTGTGTGTGTGTAGTGTCAGTCTTTATGTTTTGTATATAATTAGTGGTTTTCAATATTAGTCATTGGGAATGTCACATTGACAGGTTGATTTGATCCCATTAAGAGGTTCAGTCACTTCCCTTTGATTTAGCCATTAAAGTGGATTCACTCGCTTTGATCATATAGCCATCTAATTGCAGTTACCATACGCAAACAAACAAAAGATTCATAGTAACACACTTTGTGTCATTTTCATTAATGACTCAGAAGCTGAAGATGGTGCAACAGTACCACCAGAGATCATCTGAGAGCCCATTATCGAACGAAAACAACTATACTATCATAGAAGGAATGAACAAAGCCTGTCGCTACGGCCCTGAGGAGAAGAAGGAGAGGATTGAGAGATACAGAAGCAAGAGAAACCGAAGAAACTTCAACAAGAAGATCAAGGTAATTAACATAATAATTAATCTTTGTTAATTAGGAACGAATTATTAGGTAGAGATAACTATTTGGAATGATCAGTATGCATGTAGGAAGACTTTGGCCGACAACAGGCCACGCGTCAGAGGTCGATTCGCGAGGAACAAAGAGATCGAGGGGAGCTCTCTGCAGAAGCAGCAGTACTGCTGGAGCAGCCATGGTGGGTCTGGGTGTGTGGAGGAGGAAAACGATGAAGAAGAAGAAGAAGAAGAAGATGAAGACAACTGGGTCAACTTTCTCCAGTACTCGTTTTCGGCAAATGCCTAGCTAATTAATAGGTTCCACTAATTAATCTGGATGCATGCTCTAGCAAAGTGTGGTAAGCTTGGGCTTTTGTCTTTGTTGGTTAAAAGTGTGATAAACTTGGGCTTTGTCTTGTTGGTCTCTCGCACCCAGTAAACTCATCCGGACACATAATAATTTATAAATTATGTGCATCATGTAAATATATAAAAATCCGTGTGTAAATAATTATTATAAACTCTTACCAGCAGAAGAGTTGAAGCAGTGGAGATATTTTAGATTTGCCCAGAAGAGGGTGAACATAACAAATTAGCCATTTCTTTTAGCATTATTATTATTATTTTATTTTGGTTTGGTTCTTGTTTGGGGAGTGAGAAAGAAAGGCAAGCAATGGTTAGTGCTGTATTCTGGTCTGGTGTGGGGCATGGGCATCAATATCATCTACCAAGAGTGATGTGGACGGTGGATCTTTTGATTAGGAAGCTTGTGCTTACTACCAATTCCCAAACTTAAATGTGCTAGTCATTATTACCTTTATCTTCCAGATTGTAAGAATTTATGTTATCCTCTCCTATGATATGATTCGTTAACATTGCAAAGAAAAGGAAGTGCGCCATTCAGGTGACATTTTTCATACAAAAATACTGTAAGAAGATCAAATGATCTTTATCATTTTCTAGTGATAAAAGGTACGGATCGTGTCTGAATGCATCTTCACATTATTAATCATTTGGTCCCTTGTGCCAGTCGATACAAATTTATAGATCGATGATTCCCTTCCTCTTGAGGAATAAGCTGGAGCTTTGTTATGAGAAAAACCGAAAATGCGAGGCGGACAAGAATATATTAAGAATTGGTCATATATATATATATTATCAATAAACTTCTATGTATTATTCATTGCAAAGTATTAGAATTAGCAGCTTGGTAATTGATAATTCATGCAACTAACACACACACCCACACACTCTCTTCCCCAACTTTTGATCGCTGTAATTTTAGTGTTCCATAACTAACCCCACATATTGGAACTAAACACGATATGTTAATTATAATTGTAGTGTATTGAGTTCCCCTATCCTGGCAAGGAAAGACATTGTAACATTTGCTATCAGATAGCAAAACTATCCTTCTTATTGCACATACCAGAACTATCCAAATTACAAAGTAAAATAGATCCAACAACACAAGGAAACCTCAGCTAAAAGGATAGGTGGTTCAGATATTCCAAAATAGAGTGATTAGGATTATTTTTGTAGCTAAGAACAGGCAAATGATATATCATGTTTTTATAGTTAGTCCGATCCTAAAAACCAGATCTCATTTCATACACAATGAGGCACTGGGTAACAAAATTTCGTGAAGAGTGACGTAACTAATGTCACGTCACATAACCTATAAAATACATGCACAAACAAGTGGATGCTTTAACATAAGCATTATATTATATAGAATGTTGACCAAAAATTTTCCTCGCTCCACAATAAATTTGAAGTACTTCGCCAAAAGTGTTGACTAGTTCAAGTTCCTCTTCAACTGTAGAACTCCAAAAATCAAAATTGAGAACCCAACAATGAAGGGTTAAACGACAAACAAAACTGTTAACCTACTTATTAACAAAAAAGCAACTAGAGAAAATAATAATAATAATAAAGTACAAAGCTTGACCGCTATTCATGTGTCAATCAACAATCAAAACTTCTAAGGGGAGTACTTACACAATCACACTAATTTAATCATGGCTTTAGTTTTCTGAGCTTTCCTCTTGAAAGGTGTAGGATTCAAAAAGCGCTTGAAAGGGAGTAAACAAGCTTTGCTGCGTTTCCTCTGTTTCACTTTCCTCTTCACTGCATTTGATGTTACAAGAAACGAGTGAACAGGTGCTGGATCAAAAAGATTATAGAAAAAAAAAAAACAGAAATTATTAATCAATAGAGAAAATGAATAGAGAAGCTTATAGGGCCTGTTTACTTGTGGAGAATGTTTTCTGTTTTCCATCTCCAGTTTTCATCTTTGTTTCCGTTTATACAAAAAATCAGAGAAAAATGGAAAACTCATTTATTTCTATTAAATATGAAACTAATTTTAGATTTCAAAAAACAAGATATTGTGTTCAAAATCATGCAAAAGAAAAGATGTTGAGATAGACAGCAAGGTAGGAGGTGAATAGTCAGGGTGACCTGATAAAGAGAGGAGCTATGATTGTTGCAGTGGAAGATAGAGGTGCAGTGGTGTTGGTCGAGGGATGAAGACGGCTAGAGGAGAGGAAGAGGGCAGTGCAGAGGAGGGCACTGGTGGTGCTTGCTGTTGCAATGGCAGGGATGAGGACGACAAGAGAAGAGGTCAATTGGGCTTGCCATCACAATGGCACAGGGCAGCAGGGAAGAGGAGAGGAAGGCGTGGTGAGTGGGTGGATGTGTGCGAATGAAACACTAGGAAAAAAAAGAAGCAAAAGAGAAAAAATTGCTGTTGATATGATTCGAAGTGGGGCTCAAATTAAAAAAAATATGTTTTCTCTAGAGAACAACTTTAAGATATTTTCTAAAGTCTAGTACAACTTTAGAAAACAAAAAAATTGTTTTATATTCTCCAATTTAGAAAAACAACCATTTTGAATGCAGTTTCCAATTTTCTATCTTTGTAGAGATATTTTCTAGAAAATTACTCTAGTTTTCCACAAGTAAACAGGCCCTTAAATCCCTGGTAGGAAATGAATTTCCCTTTGTTATATTGCAGCAATCAGGATCTATACACAGCTGGAACAACCTGACAGATTGACCCAAAACAAAAACACATTCAAGCAGAATTTGCTTATAAAACAGCAAATGATACCGACTGTGTATGGGACACAGAAAATATGCACAATTGTTAGCAACAATTAAAAGGATTAAATCAGACAGAACAAAGAGAAACAATGAGGGAGTCCAAAAACCAGGAGATAGAATAATATGTCATTGTTAACATATACTTTGATGGTCATGTACAATAACACCATTACCTGAAGTTGGATAATTAATATCAGCACGATGTTCATTTTGCATTGGCTCTTCCATTGCAAACTCCTCTCGCAGCCCATAATGTACAATCTGATGGTCTTCACTATCTTTGATCTCATTGTGAGACTCCACAATTGACAGTACACGAGCAGTAGAAACTGGATCATCTCTTGCTTCCCTAGACTGTTCTATTTCCATAAAGTCTTCATGCATAGACTTTTCAGATGATGGCAGCAAAAAATCATCTTCAACTTTCATATTTTCCTCAATTACAATTCCCCCATCTGTACCATGATTTGTAATTGAAAGTGCATCCAAGTGGCTTGACTGCTTAGGCCCTTCATTCTGGAATACAGAAAATTTGATAACATTGGGTTGAGCAGAATCTTCTGCATCAGCAACATCACAAGCGGCAGCAATTTCAGTGTCCATTGCTGAAGTATGGCACATTGCATCATGATTGTGTGGAATAACATGAGCATCACAAGTAGTGGTGATATTTTCAGGTTGCATGCTATGGATTTTGATTCCAAGTGATGTGAAGGGTACATCCAATTGATTTGAGTTCTTAAGTTCTTCCTCACCAGTGTGGGTTACAATTCGCCCAGAATTATTAAAATCTCTCAGGGTTTCAGATGGTAGAAATGACTTCATAGACTCTCCACTGCAGTAGGTATGACGTTGAGATGGAATATCATAAGATATATTGCAATCTGCTAGAGGATGGCTATCAAGACTGTCTAGCCGTTGAGATTGTCCAATAACCGCAATTGATGCATCAGTTTCCACAGCAACAGAATTTTTTTTACCAACAAGCAGCAGCTGCTGCTCTGTAGTCTGTGTAGACTTCAAATCTACAATTTGCAGCCCACTTGATGATAAATTGCCCCTGATTGAAGTGAAATCAATGGCTTTCACAGTTTTGGAAACTTTGCTGGAGGTAGAGAAGGACCTTGCCATGTCATCTAATAATAAATCACCCTCACCACTAGAGATCGGATCCCATTTAAGCCAGTCATCGGGCCAAGATTCCATCGAATCAAATTGTTTCCCGGGTGGAATTACTTCAACTCTGATTGCCTCCTTATAATATTGCTTTTTCCTCAAAGCATTAGCTATGAGAGATCTGCAAAACATCAGCACAATGAATCATTCAGAGGCACTAATCATCAGCAGATCATCCAAAGATGATGGCATTTCTTGTGGGCAGGCATACCTACAATTTTTCGATAGGGCTGCTTTAGCACGTTCCACGGAGAGCCCAACTAGTGATGATAAATTAGAAATATCATACGGTCCTCTCAATTCGGTAACAGAAGGGGCAGCACTTGAAAAAATAATATTCTTCCCACGAGTCCAATCCACCAGTAACTTAAACAGATTCACCCAAGTACTACTCAATTAGGATGACAGAACTGAGACTATAAATGAAATCAAAAAACTAGCCCAAAAAAACATGACTAGCATTTCAGTCACAGGTAATGCAGTTGAATATGTATGAATCCTCTGTTTCCCTAACCAAAAATATTTTTGAATGGTGATATTAAAATCTAATAAGAAAGCTAGCCAAATGTCCTCCAAAATTGACTGGCATTTTTAATTTTCATTGGGCTTCCAATTTACCCATCCAAATACAAAACTTGGCCGAGAACAGACTACATGCAACATTCTTTGATAGAGCCAATTCTTCGAATCATGCTCTTTCACTTTGTGTGGAGGATTGCCCTTTCATGAATTCACTACATGTTAATTTTCATATGCAATCACAGAAACCCCTAACAAGATAAGCTAATACATCAAACCAAAATTGAATTAAAATTTTCTTCCATTTTATGGTAACAAATTGTTGGATTTGGCAATCTTGTAGAGATTGCCTGGGTAGTGGAAACTTGATAACATGTTTAGGTTGTCATGTCCAACCAACTATTATAGTAAATTTATTCTGATCCATACCTTAGCATTAGAAATCATTTGCCTCCTCACTTGAGCATTCATGATAAGACCCGAGTATGTAATTTCAAAATACACCCCACGCTGCATATCAATCACAAGAAATAAACAATCATCAAAAAAAATTATAACATATCTCCCACAAGTTCAAAATAAATGCTGCACATGATATCAAACCTATAAGTTCCCTCATTCTACGCAAAACCAACCCTGACAATTAACCTAAAGTAGAAAATACATGACTCGGTTATTGCTAGAAATTGGAAATAGATGATCCAAAGGTCTCTTTGAGCTCGTAGTTCTCTCAGCAATGTTTTCAAGTTTGTTTTTCTTCAATATTCGTTGGCCAAATTTCACAAAAAGGTTGACGGTTTCCCACTAGTCAGCTAGTCATTCAAAGCAAGTGTAAGAAAATATGGTCCAATAACCACATTTTTCTTTTATTTTTTCTTTTTGTTGTTGATGCTTTTTGTTGTTGATGATAACCAACAGCCACTACCCTTCAGGTATGAGGTATGCATTGGTAAACTCACCGAGCATACACAACAACCTAATTTTACTTTAACAACGCGGTGGAGACAATGACGGCGAAAAGAGTACCTGAATGGCAGCTTTCACCATTGGTTGTTTCAACCTAAATGGCAACTTCTCCGAAAAATCAATCGCAATCAAGTCGACCTAACAATCAGATTCCAGCAAACACCATCAAACCAAACAACGCGTCTCACATTAACTCAAAACCAGGCCATCAAACCAAACAAACCTCAGAAGCCTGGCAAGCCTGCTCGAATGCGTTCTGATTCAACGGCCGGACCGCAACGATATCGTACGTCTTGAGAATAGGGTTTCCCGAATTGAGAGCCGAAGCCTGGGCGGGACTGTCGACGGCGACGGTCAATCGGGTGTACTGGCGGAAGGGGGAGGAGGAGGGGAGGCCGAGGCGGCGGCGGTGGAGGCTGACGGCGGCGGAGAGGGAGGGAGCGAGCTTGAGGACGGAGGAGAGAGGGAAGAGAGCCGTGGCGCAGCGGTCGGATTCCGACATGACGCCCTTGATGGTGCGGTTGTAGGCGGCGCCGGAGTAGCCCAATTCCATTAACTTCACAGTGAGCTTCAGGCGATTGGATTTTCGAGTGGATTTGTCGGGAATGTTTTTATCGGATTCGTGGTAGGGTATGTTGAGATCGAAGAACGCCATTGTTTGTTCAGAGGTTTTGGGCATAGGGTTTTGCCCTGTGCCTTCTTTGCACTTTGTAACATGCACTCCTCTGGATTTGAAGAGGGAAAGGGGTCTGAATTTAGGGTGTAATTCTAGATTGTCCCGAATGTTTTACTTTATTACGGATTTTTCTGATTTAGATTAAAATACCACATCCCCCGCCTTGTATAAGGCCATCTTCAACTAGATTGTCATTTATGCTATCAAGCAAAATATAGCAAGCAAAACATAAATTAATGCCTCCAATGCTGCACGTCATATCCATAACTATTTGCCAAGAAATTATTGAAGCTTAAAACCATTGCTAGACTTGGCAATCAAAATATTTTAAGCTATATTCATTATTTCTTTTCACCACAACGACTATCAACGTTGGAAGCGGTTGCGGCAACCACCAAAAGAAACAATTGTGATGACTACTAAATGGAGTTGACAATTACCAAACTCAATGATTATAGCAATTAGTGAAAGCTATGGCGATCAGCAGAAACAATGACAACGACTACTATAAGTACTGTTAGCAGCGATGAACTGAACAATCAACAGTAGATACTTGTGTGGTTTGGTTATTGATGAGTAGAATGGTCATCTTGTTGTTCACCGTTCTCTAGTATATTGGTATATGATTTTTTCTTAAATTTTGTATTTATTGTATATTGGATAAGTGATATTATATACAAAATAATCAAATATACACAAACACAAAATCAATACTTAAATACACAAAATAATCAAATATGCACGTACACAAACTCAATAACAAAACACACAATTATACAGCATCACTAATCTAAAATATAAATAGATAAATAACTCACAAAAAAATCACAAACTATTATGTGTCATCGTTTTGCAAGTCGTCGTTGGTCACATAAAGTTGTCGTTACTCGTCGCAACCTCCGTTTGTCACTGCAATTGTTGGATCTGGCCAATCCTTCTCTTATTCGGCCAATCATTATTTTTTTCGGGTGATCCTTCTTTATCTTATTTGTTGATAGCCATTAGAGGGAAATAAATGGTGATGGTGACCTTGAAGAAATCGATCGCCATTGTTGGCAACCATTTTCAATTTTGTAAAAAATTTGGGTTGCGTTCTCTTTATTGTTTTTAAGTTATTTTTAATTTTATAAAATAATGAAAACGTGTTTTTTTTACTATTTTTAAAAATATATTTTTGAAATCAAAAATTTTTTTTAGAGAAAATTCAAAATAACAAAAAGTTGTTTTTAGTATTTTCATTCAAAATAAACTCAAAACTCAAAACATATTTATTTATTTATTCATATTTTATTATTGTAATGGAAAAAAATATTACAAAATTTATTAACTTTAAAATGTATATATATTTTTAATAATATATTAACATTAAATATTTTTTATTTACTGAATAATCAAATTTATTAAATAAAATATCATTAAAAACTTATTTTCAAAATTTCAAAGAAAATGCGTTTTCTAATTTACTGTTTTGAGAAATAATTTTTCAAAATAACAAAGAGAACACATTTTTAATTTTCTAAAAACATATTATCAAAATAGAAAATTAAAAATAAAAATTTAAAAGTAAAGAAAATACAGCCTTAGCAGTTGGATTTAGTGATGACAATTACTACTGGAGGTGAGATATTGGGGGTGGTTTGCCAAATTTCGATAAGGCGATGGCTTTAACAAATCGTTGGAGTCAACATAAAAAAATATTTAGATACAACGAATGTATAAAGGATTGTTTTTTTGTCCGCGTTTTGTTTGCCCGACAACTTGACTAGGACATGCAAAGGAAGTGTGCATGAAAGGGGGATAGAAAGGGCTCAAGTCCCCCGCACTCTATTGTTACTTGTGTCTAACAAATATTATATTTGTACGACATAAATAATAAAATAATTTTACAAATGTATAACCTCAATCATATACCAAATGATTATGATGGTGTGGCATCAACAAATAATTTCAATTTTGGCCATTTTCTAATTTAAATACACCTAATGATTTGTAACGCCCGTATATGGCAAATTAAATTAATTTTGGGGTAATTTAAATTAAAAGAAATAGTAAAATAATTGGTTGTGAGTAAATAAAATTAAATTATGTGATTTTAAGGAAATAAGAAATTAAGATAATTAATTTTGTTATTTAGGAATTTTTGGAAAAAGAAAAAAATTAAAATAAATCAAGTTGTGGGATTTTTAGAAGTTTCGAGCATTTCTGTAATTATTATAGGGGGTGTTTGTGTATATAATGGAAGTTTAGGGGTGTTGGCGCGAGTTGCGGAAAAGCCGAAAAATCACTTTAAGTATAACTTAATTCATATATAGGTTAAGAAGGCATGCGGGCGCGAGCGGTCGCGCCCGAGGGCGACCCAATTACGGACGCGGGATCTAAACCGCGGGCAGGCGCGCGATGGGGGGAATTTTGGTTGATTTAATTCAGCCTCTAGATGTCAAAACGACGTCGTTTTGATAGAGGCGGTGGCCTCCCCAGCGGCCTGCCGCGCGCTGCCATGTGGCGCCCCTCCCTTGCTTCTTTTGGCTGTGATTTAAGCCCGATTTCGGGCTTCTTTTTATATCAAACAGTGAGAAATTTTACAGAAATAACAGTGAGCTCGCGAGGGAAATCTGAGAATTTTGGGGCTTCAAAAATCGGATTAAACTCCGTTTAATCCCAGATTTAATTATCCAGGTATGTAATTAAACTAGTAATTAATATTCTCTGCGGTTGAAATTTTATTTGGAACCCAATTTTATTAATTTTGTCAATAATTAGAATATTGCAGTTTGTATAACTTTGATCGCGTTTGGTCAAATTGAGCTTAAGGCTATCTTCGGAAAGGCAAGTTCTATATACCCTCATTGTCGATTCTTTCGATGTCAATTTATTTGACATCCCTTCATTAGATTTGACTGTTAATAAATTATGAAATTTAAACGGTGTGTTTAATAATTTAATTTATTAACCTGGTTTCGAGGGTATTATTCGTTGGTTGCCTACGGGGGTTTGTATCACCCCCAAGCCTATGGGAATGATGTCGTACTCACCCGGGGCTAGGTTCTTAGCTGTCGGGTATTATTATTAGATTTTCGGTTATTTATTGGCTAAAGTGGTTGGGCAATGGGGGCAAGGGTTAGCTGTACGGTGACGGTGTGACTGTTGTACGGTCTATTTTAGGTCGTTAGATAGTCTCTCCTGGTCACTGACCACTGACCGGTGTCAGACACTGCTGACTAGCTCTGCCGTTATGTGATTATAGCATGCCTGATTACATTTTGTTTTATCTTTGTTGCATGGTTTGGTATGCACATGGGTACGGACTGCATGATGGGATTATCATGATTTGGTTATGCTTGATCACGGACATTTTAGATTGGTCAGATTGCATCCAGCACGGGCATATGCATTGCGTGTGATTTACTACGTGGGCGGAGCATGGCCTGATGCCTGGATGTATGGGCGCCTTGTATCACGTTGATGCTCATTACGCCTTGCATTTTATATGCATTGCATGGTTACTGGTAGTTATTAGTTCTCGGATGGGAGTACCGTTCCGAGGGAGCCTTTGGCTCGGCTGTCAGGAGTACCGGCAGGGATACGGGTGACGGGAGTACCGACCCGGGACAGTGCGCACAGGTTTGTGGTGATTTATGTTGCCTTTCAGGGCAGCGGCAGGTTGGTATGGGACTTGGGTGCCAGGTGTTTTATGTGGGCCCCAAGGACCGGTATATGTTTTATTATGCGGCACTATTGCGTTGTTGCGTCACATGACTTGTGTGTACATGTGGGTTTATATTTGGGGTGATCTCCTCTGCTGTTTCGTTTACAGCCTTTCTTTTCATATAAACTTGCTGAGTCTTGCGACTCACCTTGCTTTCCATCATTCCAGGGAAGGGTAAAGCAAAAGTCGAGGGCGAGGACCGCGCTACCAAGCAGCCAGCCGTGTCGGTAGGGTGTACAGTTAGCTGCCCCCATTTTCTCTGATATTTTGTCAAGAGTTCTGACTCTCATTTTTTACTGTGCCCGGTTGTTCCTTGTATCTTTTATCGTTGGCACAGGTGTCTATATATTTTTATATACTCCTTGACTGCTGTTCCAGCAGGGTACTTGTAGGCGTGCATGTATATTGTTTTGCTTCCGCTGTTGTATTTTTCGTATGTATACATGCTAGGGTATTTTTGTCTTGTGTTTGTTTTTCTTCTCTTATGTAGGCGCTCTCGTTCGGATAGACCGGGGCGGTTGGGATATCCGGGCGGGGGTGCTTACAATGTTGGTATCAGAGCGTCATTGAGTCAATTTGGGGGACAAGTAACTGTACACCAAGGCTGTTAGGTAGAGTTAGAGTGTCAGGTCGTGTCCTTAATTTCGAAATGCGTTCTAATTGATTTTGGTTATGTAGGACTCATGGACGCACGCCATGGACGAGGTCGTGGTAGACCACCGATGCGAGGTAGAGGGCACCTTGTTCCTACTCCTGAGGTACAAGCGACAGATACAGGAGATGAGAGACAGCTAGGGCCTCCGGACATGTAGGAGACATCGGCAGGTCTTCTACGGGCTGTAGACGTACTGCGGCATCTCAGTTTCGTCAGGAGCGTAGTTATGATGGTAGGACCGCTACAGGCCCAGGCATCACATTCAGGTACTCCGAGAGTAGGGGACAGTTTTGGTGCCGCATTACTTAAAGATTTCATGGCCCTACGTCCACCAGAGTTTAGTGGAGGCGCCGACACGACAGAGGCCGAGGATTGGCTACTGGCTGTAGAGAAGCATCTACGATCTATAGGCTGTGCAGAGGGCCATAGAGTTCGATTGGGAACCTTCCTGTTGCGAGGAGACGCCGAGCGATGGTGGGAGACCACCAGACAGCGATATGGTGATGGAGGCCTGACATGGGCACAGTTTGTCGCGGCATTCAATGAGACTTATATACCGGCTTGGGTCAGAGAACAGAAGGTGTTCGAGTTTGTTGACTTACAGCAAGGAAACAAGACAGTCACACAGTACGAGACTGATTTTGTGGCGTTATCTCGTTATGCTCTAGAGTTAGTGACCCCTGAGTCTCGTAGAGTCAGCAAGTTTCAGAGGGGGCTACGACCAGAGATTCGTCACGCCATGGCTGGTATCGAGGCACCCGACTTTCCTACGGCTGTAAAGTGGGCCCACGCAGTGGAGCGGGACCGATTGGAGGCACGATCAGATCAGTCAGTCATGAAGGGCGCTGGGAGTAGCAGTAAGAAAAGGAAGTGGGATGCGGGCAGTAAGAGTTTTGGGCTTCCACAGTGCCGGCAGTGCGGACAGAGACACCAGGCTCAGTGCCGGGATGTTCGTCGGGACGTGTGTTATCGCTGTGGTCAGCCGGGACATTTGAAGAGGGACTGTCCACAAGGGCCCAGACCAGCTACACCGGCCCCACCAGCTACACCGGCCACCGGGTAGGATGTCATTTGCTTTCGTTGTGGACAGAGGGGCCATCGTTCGAACGTGTGCACCCAGCCAGCTCAGATTGGAGGGCCACGGATGGGAGGTGTGGGACCCAGACTAGTTCAGAGACAGTTTACACCTAGGGCACCGGGTCCAGGAGCACCACTACCCCTACTAGCAGCACAGCGCCTAGGGCCCACAGAGAGGGTACAGATGCAGGGGAAGGCGTTTGCGGTGACAGCCGCCGAGGGCAGTGATACGGTACAAGGTATACTTTTCTTCATGGTCACGATGCACGTGCCTTATTTGATATAGGTTCTACCCACTCTTTTATAGCACCTCATTTATTGCATAAGATCCCGATCCCATGTAACCCCTTACCATATGATTTATCTGTTTCGATGCCGGGAGGGACGGTGTTGTTGGGAAGTGAGATGGTTAGGGATTGCGAGATAGGGATTCATGACCAGGTATTTTTAGGGGATCTTATTGTTTTGGCGATCCAGGATTTTGATTTACTGTTGGGTATGGATTAGCTCTCACAGCACTATGCTCGAGTTGATTGTCGTCGGAAGGTAATTTCATTTGAGCACCCGGGGAGACCAGTTGTTACATATCGGGGTGTGAAGCCTGTGGTGACTACGCCGATGATATCGGTTATGCACGCCGAGAGGCTTATACGACGTGGGTGTGAAGCCTATTTTGCATTTGTGACCGTGATAGCTGGGGAGAAGAAGGAGTTGGCTGCCTATCCTGTGGTGCGAGACTTTCCAGATGTGTTCCTAGATGAGTTGCCGGGACTACCACCGCACCGAGAGATTGATTTTGCAGTCGATCTGATACCAGGTACGCAGTCTATTTCCAAGACTCCTTACCGTATGGCTGCCAATGAATTGAAGGAACTTAAGGTGCAGTTGCAAGATCTTTTGGAGAGGGGGTTTATTCGACCGAGCACATCGCCATGGGGGGATCCAGTATTATTTGTGCGTAAGAAAGACGGGTCTATGCGACTGTGTATAGACTACCGACAGCTTAATCAGGTAACAATTAAGAATAAGTACCCCTTACCCCGTGTGGATGACTTACTGGATCAATTGCGTGGTGCATCAGTGTTTTCCAAGATAGACTTGCGGTCAGGTTATCATCAGGTGCGAGTCAGAGATGAGGATATTGTGAAGACCGCATTTCGTACACGTTACGGCCATTACGAGTTTGTGGTCATGCCATTTGGGCTGACCAATGCACCTGCAGTATTTATGGATCTGATGAACAGAGTATTTAAGGAATACTTGGATTCTTTTGTCATAGTTTTCATTGACGACATCCTAATTTACTCACCGAGCCCTGAGATACACGAGGCGCATCTGAGCGTGGTTCTGCAGAAGCTTAGGGAGGAGCAGTTATATGCCAAGTTTTCGAAATGTGAGTTTTGACAGACCCGAGTTGTTTTCTTGGGACACGTGGTCTCAGGTGAGGGTATCTCAGTAGACCCAGAAAAGACTAGAGCCATGATGGATTGGCTGAGACCGATGACAGTGACAGAGATTCGGAGTTTTCTTGGCCTTGCCGGTTATTATTGACGATTCATAGAAGGCTTTGCATGGCTTGCATCACCCATGACGAAGTTGACGAGGAAAGGCATCAGATTTATTTGGGACGAGTCTTGTGAGAGGTCTTTCCAGGAGTTGAAACGGCGTTTGACTTCGGCGCCAGTACTGACGATACCCAGGTGTGGTGAGTTATTTACTGTATATAGCGATGCCTCGTGTGCAGGGTTGGGATGTGTTTTGATGCAGGACAGCCGAGTGAATGCTTATGCATCCAGACAGTTGAAGAGGCACGAAAAGAATTACCCTACACATGATCTGGAGTTAGCGGCCGTAGTGTTTGCCTTGAAGATTTGGAGGCATTATCTTTATGGTGAGAGAGTCCAGATTTACACTGATCACAAGAGTCTTAAGTATCTCTTCTCACAGAGGGAACTCAATATGAGACAACGTCGTTGGTTAGAGTTGCTTAAAGATTATGATTGCGAGATCCTCTATCATCTAGGTAAAGCCAATGTGGTTGCAGATGCATTGAGTCGTTGTGGAGCATCAGCTGCAGCTATGATGGTGCAGGAGTGGTTCTTATTAGAGCAGATGAGTGATCTTACTATCTCAGTGGCATCAGATAATCCTACACTCTATTGTGCTGCCATGAGTATCCATTCAGATCTTGAGGATCAGATTCGCGATCGACAGCGACAGGATGTGGAGCTTGACGCGATTATGGCTGATATGGAGAGATTTGGTCCATTGGGGTATAGCCGTACAGCCAGAGGGATGATGGCTTGCTATTGTTCCGTGGGCAGATTTGTGTGCCGAGTGACAGTGATATCAGGCAGAGGATCCTAGAGGAAGCTCATCGTTCTCCTTATACTATCCACCCTGGGGCGACGAAGATGTATCAGGGCTTACGGCGCCAATATTGGTGGAGCGGCATGAAGAGGAGCGTAGCAGAGTTTGTATCCCGATGTTTAGTGTACCAGCAAGTCAAAGCTGAGCACCAGAGGCCTGCAGGATTGTTACGACCTTTATCTATGCCGGAATGGAAATGGGAGCGCATAGCTATGGATTTTGTCTCAGGATTGCCACGATCTATTCTTGGATTCGATTCGATATGGGTGATTATCGATCGATTGACCAAATCAGCGCACTTTCTACCTGTCAAGAAGACCTATCCTATTCATCGACTGGCCACGTTATACATTGACGAGGTGGTGGGATTGCACGGAGTCCCAGCTAGCATTGTGTCAGACAGGGATCCTCGATTTACCTCACGATTTTGGGAGGCGTTGCAGAGTGCTACGGGGACCCAGTTGACTTTCAGTACAGCTTTCCATCCTCAGACTGACGAACAGTTAGAGCGGACCATTCGGACTTTGGAGGACATGCTCCGTGCCTGTGTACTGGATTTCTATTGGAGCTGGGATGACCATTTGTCGCTAGTGGAGTTTGCCTACAATAATAGCTTTCAGGCTAGTATTGGGATGACACCATTTGAGGCGTTGTACGGGCGACCATGTAGATCACCGCTTTGTTGGACTGAGATTGGGGAGCGAGCATTGCTTGGACCGGAGTTGGTAGAGCAGACATCAGAGAAGATCCAGTTGATTCGGGCTAGGATGAAGGCAGCTCAGGACCGTCAGAAGAGTTATGCTGACAGACGACGCCGGGATTTGGAGTTTGAGGTGGGTGATCATGTTTTTCTTCGGGTTATGCCGATGAGGGGTGTTCGACGCTTTGGAGTATCTGGCAAGTTGAGTCCTCGCTATGTGGGACCGTTTGAGATATTTGAGCGAGTCGGACTTTTGGCTTATCGATTAGCTTTACCCCCTCAGTTAGTCCACGTACATGATGTCTTTCATGTTTCTATGCTTCGCAAGTACGTGGCAGATCCCGGGCATGTAATTGACTACCATCCGCTCGTGGTGCAAGAGGATGCGTCATATACCGAGTTGCCTGCTAGCATTGTGGATCAGAAAGAAAAAGTGCTCCGTAACCGTACGATTTCCTATGTGAAGGTCCAGTGGCAGCGACATACCCCTGAGGAGGCTACTTGGGAGCTAGAGGAGGAGATGAGGCGACTTCATCCTCAGTTATTTACCTAGTCGGGTACGAATTTCGAGGACGAAATTCTTTTTAGGGGGGGAGGATTTGTAACGCCCGTATATGGCAAATTAAATTAATTTTGGGGTAATTTAAATTAAAAGAAATAGTAAAATAATTGGTTGTGAGTAAATAAAATTAAATTATGTGATTTTAAGGAAATAAGAAATTAAGATAATTAATTTTGTTATTTAGGAATTTTTGGAAAAAGAAAAAAATTAAAATAAATCAAGTTGTGGGATTTTTAGAAGTTTCGGGCATTTCTGTAATTATTATAGGGGGTGTTTGTGTATATAATGGAAGTTTAGGGGTGCTGGCGCGAGTTGCGGAATGGCCGAAAAATCACTTTTAAGTATAACTTAATTCATATATAGGTTAAGAAGGCATGCAGGCGCGAGCGGTCGCGCGCGGGGGGGAATTTTGGCTGATTTAATTCAGCCTCTAGACGTCAAAACGATGTCGTTTTGATAGAGGCGGTGGCCTCCCAGCGGCCTGTCGCGCGCTGCCACATGGCGCCCCCTCCCTTGCTTCTTTGGGCTGTGATTTAAGCCCGATTTCGGGCTTTTTTTTTATATCAAACAGTGAGAAATTTTACAGAAATAACAGTGAGCTCGCGAGGGAAATCTGAGAATTTTGGGGCTTCAAAAATCAGATTAAACTCCGTTTAATCCCAGATTTAATTATCTAGGTATGTAATTAAACTAGTAATTAATATTCTCTGCGGTGAAATTTTATTTGGAGCCTAATTTTATTAATTTTGTCAATAATTAGAATATTGCAGTTTGTATAACTTTGACCGCGTTTGGTCAAATTGAGCTTAAGGCTATTTTCGGAAAGGCAAATTCTATATACCCTCATTGTCGATTCTTTCGATGTCAATTTATTTGACCTCCCTTCATTGGATTTGGCTGTTAATAAATTATGAAATTTAAACGGTGTGTTTAGTAATTTAATTTATTAACCTGGTTTCGAGGGTATTATTCGTTGATTGACTACGGGGGTTTGTATCACCCCCAAGCCTATGGGAATGATGTCGTACTCACCCGGGGCTAGGTTCTTAGCTGTCGGGTATTATTATTAGATTTTCGGTTATTTATTGGCTAGAGTGGTTGGGCAGTGGGGGCAAGGGTTAGCTGTATGGTGACGGTGTGACTGTTGTACGGTCTATTTTAGGTCGTTAGATAGTCTCTCCTGGTCACTGACCGGTGTCAGACACTGTTGACTAGCTCTGTCGTTATGTGATTATAGCATGCCTGATTATATTTTATTTTATCTTTGTTGCATGGTTTGGTATGCACATGGGTACGGGCTGCATGATGGGATTATCATGATTTGGTTATGCTTGATCACGGACATTTTAGATTGGTCAGATTGCATACAGCACAGGCATATGCATCGCGTGTGATTTACTACGTGGGCGGAGCATGGCCTGATGCCTGGATGTATGGGCGCCTTGTATCACGTTGATGCTCATTAAGCCTTGCATTTTATATGTATTACATGGTTATTGGTAGTTATTAGTTCTCGGACGGGAGTACCGTTCCGAGAGAGTCTTTGGCTCGGCTGTCGGGAGTACCGGCAGGGATACGGGTGACGGGAGTATCGACCCGGGACAGTGCGCACAGGTTTGTGGTGATTTATGTTGCCTTTCAGGACAGTGGCAGGTTGGTATGAGACTTGGGTGCCAGGTGTTTTATGTGATCCCCAAGGACCGGTATATGTTTTATTATGCGGCACTGTTGCATTGTTGCGTCACATGACTTGTGTGTACATGTGGGTTTATATTTGGGGTGATCTCCTCTTCTGTTTCGTTTACAGCGTTCCTTTTCATATAAACTTGCTGAGTCTTGCGACTCACCTTGCTTTCCATCATTCCAGGTAAGGGTAAAGCAACAGTCGAGGGCGAGGACCACGCTACCTAGCAGCCAGCCGTGTCGGTAGGGTGTACAGTTAGCTGCCCCCGTTTTCTCTGATGTTTTGTTAAGAGTTCTGACTCTCATTTTTTACTGTGCCCGGTTGTTCCTTATATCTTTTATCGTTGGCACAGGTGTCTGTATATTTTTATATACTCCTTGACTGCTGTTCCAGCAGGGTACTTGTAGACGTGCATGTATATTGTTTTATTTCCGCTGTTGTATTTTTCGTATGTATGCATGTCAAGGTATTTTTGTCTTGTGTTTGTTTTACTTCCACTGTTGTATTTTTCGTATATATGCATACCAGGGTATTTTTGTCTTGTGTTCAGATAGAACAGGCGGTTGGAATATCTGGCAGGGTACTTACATAATTGGACTCTTAATACAGTGGATGTATTAAGAGTCATCATAGTACTTTCTAATTTAAATAAACTTCAAATGGATTAAAATCAATTACTTTAATATAATTAACTTTTTTTACATAATTATAAACAGTTAAAAAAACATTAAGTTGGATAATATAAAAATTTCATAAAAATTTTTATCTTTATTGTTTAACACATTATATTTTTTATAAAATTAAATTTCATGATATAACCATTAAAATATATTTTATTTTATTTTTCATGTAAAATTTTATTTAGAGGAGTGATTTTTAATTTTTATATAAATTAAATAATATTATTTTAACTAAATATTATTAAACACACCTGTGAAGTGAAATTAAATATAATTTTCCGCGTCGAAATAGAAACTCCCCGCCAGCGCCACGACCAAAAATCCGAGCGAGCCAACAAGGACGATTCAAAACTTTGCCCTTTCCCAAACCTGCCATGTCACCGATCCACTCCTTCGAAGCATTTCATCCCAACCCTACGTACGATCCCATCGACAGCCCAAAGCCTTTTCCTGCAACAACCAACGGATTGAAGTCTCGTCGATTTCTACTATAAATTTACTCCCAATCCTCCCGCCTCCCCTAACTCGTAAGAGAATCAGAAGTTTCACTTTCACTGGTACGCTCTATCTTTCTGTCTCATCTGTCCTCCTCATATGGCTTTGATGTCAGTGATTCAAGCCCTATTCAGTCTCCTAAATATCTCGCTTCCACTCAGTTTCTTCATTCTGGACTGGATCCTTTACTAATTGCGTAACAATTTTTTGATATTCTTTTTGATCTTTCTTCGGTGATTTTAGGTTTCAGTCGGTAATCGAGAATGTCGGGAAGAGGAAAGGGAGGCAAGGGGTTGGGGAAGGGAGGAGCAAAGCGGCACCGCAAGGTTCTCCGGGACAACATCCAGGGGATCACGAAGCCGGCGATAAGGAGGCTGGCTCGCAGGGGAGGAGTGAAGCGGATCAGCGGCCTCATCTACGAGGAGACGCGTGGCGTGCTAAAGATCTTCTTGGAGAACGTCATCCGCGACGCCGTCACCTACACCGAGCACGCTCGCCGGAAGACGGTCACCGCCATGGACGTCGTCTATGCCCTCAAGCGCCAAGGCAGGACCCTCTATGGTTTCGGCGGCTAGGGTTTCGATTAAAAGCGTTGAGGGGGTCAGTGTATTTGGGACCGTGTCTTTGCTTTTTAGGGTGTCGTGTGTTAGGATCATGGTTTTTATGTTGGTGTAATTATATTAGTCTCTAGATTGCAGGGGTTTTTTGTTTGCCCGCAAATGGTATGTATTGTCGTCGATGAAATTTTCTCTCAATTTCTTGAACCCGTGTTCGCGTTTTGTCTGGATGCTGAATTCTATTCTGTGGGTATGACTGATGGCATTAGGAATGTTTCAGTGCTTGCCCAAATATAACTATATAAGTACTTTGAACCTTGTTAAATAGATCTAAAAAGAATTATTATAATGGCCCTGTTTGTTGTAATTTAAAAATTATAATTTTTAGCTTTTAGTTTCAAAAAAGTTGAGATGTAGTGTTTATTTTAACTTATAGAATTTTAATTTATAGATTTTATTAGTTTTTAGAAGGGGTAGAAGTTGGCTTTTTTAAAATTGGGTACCTCAATTTTTATAATTTTTGTTTAAATAATTATATTTTTATGACAATTTTGCTCTTATTTTTAATAAAGAATTATTCTCTTGTCTATGTAATTATGGGTTTTTCTTCTCTACTGTCATCTCCAATTTCAAATCTCTTTCTCTCTCTTGTCATCTTTCTTTCTTTTTATATTTTAATTAATTATTTTATATCATTTGAAATTTATACATATACATTAATTAATTTTTAAATTATCATTCTATAACTACTAAGGGTATTATGGACAATTATACAAAAATAAGTTATTTTACAGCTTATAGTATCAAACACCACAACTACTTAACTACAATTTTTAAGAAACTACAACAAACAGGTTCACAACTTATTTTAAGTTTTAGAAACTATAATTTAAGAAGCTATAAACTATAATTTCTTTAATTAAGCTGCAACAAACGGGGCCAATGTTTACTCCATATCCTTATGTTTTGGACCATTTTGAAGTTGTTGGTTTTTAAGGTTTTGGTTGTTAATCATGTTTTTTTGAATATGTCGATTGATTACTTGTATATTTGATTATTTATTCATATTTATCGATTTGATGAAAAAAAAATTATTATAAGTTGTCTTTGACCAATTATGCCAAACACACTCTCAATTAGGTGATTTTGAGCTTATTTTTCAGCGATGTTTAATCGATGGAATGTTCTACTTGAGGAACGTGTCCAGTTCAATTCTTGAAAGATAAAAGATCCTCACCAGTTAGAAGGATTGGTTTACCGCTAGTTTGGTAATGTAGTTTAATCGCTTATAAATTGTTAGTTTAACTTATAAGTTAGCAAGTTTCTTTTCTTATATGTTTAGATATGTTAATAGCTTAAAAGTCATGTAACTTAAACATAAATTTAACAGCGTTTCCTAAAAGCTATTAGTCACCAACTTATAATAATATATAAACGTTTATATATATGTATATATATAACATATATATAAATTATTAACTCATAGTTTAAAAGCACATTTATTCAAACATATTATTAGTTTAAATGTTACACAATTTAAATGATATAATCAGCTTAAATACTATCCAACTTAAAAACATAAAAAAAAAAAATGCATAACCAAACTAGCCGTTAGTTTGGTTAGTTTTTTTTTTTAAGACCAGAAAATTTAGGTAATGTTTAAGTTATGTAATAGTGTTTAAGTTTGGTAGTGTTTAAGTTGATAACGTATTTAAATAAATGTGTTTTTAAGTTATTAGTATAAAGTTATATGTTTGGTTTGTAAAAGTTAATAAACTATTAAAATTTGACAAAAAGATTAAAATGGACATGACACTAAATAATGCAAATAAAATTTAGAAAAATATAATTTTTTAAAAAAAAAATTTAAATTGATGTCTAATTGCTAAAATATTTACAATTACATGTTAATAAATTATAAAATATATTTTTAAAAAATATATTTTTTTTATTTTATGTATAAATTTAGATTTAATTCATAAAAATCTTCAATATATATTTTGAGATATTATATAAAATTATTTATTTTTAAATTTTATCAATACTTATCAAGTATTTGCTATTTAAATAAACCCGACCAATAATGAAGACAACAACAACGACGAAAGTAGATCTGAAAGAAGGAAGCAACAACAGACATGACTAAAAAGGAGACCCAGGCAACGACAACGATGACAACGGATCTGATAGTAAGAGGTGGCGATAGCAGCTTCTAGCGTTGGAGGCGATGGGTGACGACAACGACTGTTGTGAGAGGAGATCTAGCGATGGCAATAATGGAGGAGGCACAAATGCTAATAGAGAAGAAAGCTTCGTTGAAGAAGAAGAGCAGGATTGGGAATATATAGAGATAAGAAGAGTAAATATTAAAATTAGTTGAAGGCAAAATCGTCATTTCATTGATCAATTCCAGAAGCTTTCAGAAGCTTTTTTGCAAAAGCTACTACCCTAGAGCTTTCCTTAAATGTTAATACATTAGCATTTAAGCTATGAATCTTTGAAGCTGTTAGAAAGAAAATAAAATGCTATACTAATAACTTATAAGCAATCAAACTGCATTACCAAAACGAAACCTAAAAATAAAATGACGCGAGCAGGTCTGTCAAGTTTAAAACGAAGCTAATGAAGAATGGGATAAGAGTATTACTTTCTCTAAGTTTAAAAGATTTTTGTAAACCCAATTTACATATTGCACGTTCAAATGGGAGGACACTTGCGCAATTGTCAGTTCAGCCCACAAAGGATAAACCTAAACCAAATCAAAGCGTTCCTCATTCAGCTTTACGCTTGGAGGATTTCTTAACGGAAGATGATGTTCCAACACCACTGCTACATCTACCAACGAATTTAAGAACCTCGTCTATCAAAATTACGGGAAATGCGACCGCAAAAACCAGTAGCCACTCGTTCAGGCTCAGCGGCACAACGCCGAAGACTTGGGCAAGGAAAGGCACGTACAGGATCAAGAAGTGCAGCCCAAATGACACAGACATGGCCAGAAGCAGCCACGGGTTCGCCCATGGCGGCATCGTCAGGAGGCTGCCATCTTCAGAGAGGGCATTGAGGGAGTTGAACATCTCGATGGCAACCAAGACGGACAGAGAGAGAGTCATCGCTTTTATTTTGCCCGTCCCGAAGTAGTCACACGGATTTGAATCGAAATTGAACTCTTGAGATCCCGCCCGGAAAGGTGTTACCGAGAAGCCCTCCCAGGAATGGCATTGACCCCAGTTGGCGAGTTGGGAATAAGTGACGAGACTGTGTCCGTCTCCACTTAGGCTGATGCCGAAGAATGAGTCGTGGGTGTACCATATGATGAATATTCCCACAGTGGCAAGCCCAACATAGAGTCCGATCACCTGTATCAAATTTGACAAAGAGTAAGCACTGCAAGTTGAATAGGCTTATATTACTCTGGTGCCCATGCGTAATGGACCTTGGAAGGAGAAATTAACTAAGTTGTATACCAGATATCGGAATAAAATCCAAGCACTGATCAACGAGTCGTCGCTTCTTCGAGGGGGTTTCTTCATAACGTCCTTGTCAGGTGGATTGAATCCCAAAGCTGTTGCTGGCGGTCCATCGGTAACAAGATTGACCCATAAAAGCTGAACGGGAATCAGGCCTTCTGGAATCCCAAGAGCAGCTGTCAAAAATATGGAGGCAACCTCACCAATGTTTGAGGAGATCATGTACCTAAGGTCATCAAGAGAACATTAGGGTGACCTTCATTGTTATCCTAAATGCAATGACAGGTGGTGTGAGACAGGTAAAACAACGATTACATATGGTTCACAATAATTATAAGCATTGTAATGGATGATGAAATCTTTTTAACCAACTGCCAACAACTGAAACTGTTAGTATTTGCTCCATAAGAAAATTACTTAGCATAAAATGCCTCCATTTGTACAAAGGGAGCAAGACAATTTTTGAGGGGCGAGCAATAAACCGGGCAATACCAAATTGCAACTTGGAGTTCAAACAAGACCGGCATCCATTTTTGGGTTGAATCACATGTCTGAGTACCATAACAGGAAACTGATCCAACAAAAAGGAACCAGCAGCTAACCACACTACTGTCAGTAGTGAGTCATTGACCGTTGGTAGCAACACTTCATCAAGAACTTCGAAGAAAGTTTGTCATACTATTTATCACATGCTGAGTGACATAACAGGAAACCTTTCCAGCAAAAATAAGTATAATCAACTAGATGTGTGGGTAATGGAAGCACTTCAACCATGCCGCACTTACAAACCATCCTCGTGTCGTCCACAAGACATAAACTTCATAATAGACGAAAAAAATCACGATTTTTGGACTCCAAAGGACCTGATTCCTAGAAAAACCATTACTAAGGGCCTATAGCCTCTTAGAAATGGTAGGAGGGGTGGAGAACTCAAATAACTGCTAGCTGATTCATAGAATAAATAATTAAACAGGGATGGACCAAAGATCCCAAATGCACAAAGTTGTATCTATAAAAGCCACTCGGTTGACCATGTATAACTCAAGAATGAAATGGACTCTCTTTTCCAGAAAACTCTCTTAGCAAGGGAAATGAACCAACGAAGCCACACCTTATGCATGATGATCTTCTGAAAATTAAAAAAATATTACTAATACCTTTATAAAAGATGAACAAAATCTTCTTTTTATGAAAATACAACATAGTTGGAAGTTCAACAAAATATTAGGCTTCTCTAATAGGGGGCTAGGAGGCAACTATGGAAACACTAGTGTTTCCTCAGAGCTATCAAGCATCAATATGCTTTATTATAATATATTGACATGATTCTCCTCAGTTTCTTTTCCCTATTTAAGCACTTAATATAATTAATAAAGCATCTACTGCAGTATTCACATATGCTTCCATAAAGTTTTTATTTTTCCTTTTGAAGTTCCTTTTCCATTTTGCCAGTGTCTTGTCAGAAATGCAAATAGGTTTTTCATTCAATCCTTTATTGTTTATCTTCATCCTAGATGTACATATACACACACATGCCAAGATTTCCATTATCATTTTCCCCAATTATATCCATGTGGACAGGTAATTGGTATCGTAATGACCATTCCCCTTCCCATAGGAGGGAGAATGAGTCTGACTCATGGAAAACTAGACCAAAGTAAGCAGAATTCTAAATTGAAACTATCAAGTCAGTCCTGTAGTTGATTATGGTAAAAGCCAATAACATAAGAGGGAAAGGACCTGATAAATGCCTTCATATTGTTGTAAATAGATCTGCCTTCACCAATAGCGGCAACAATTGTGCTAAAGTTGTCATCAGCTAGAACCATATCGGAAGCTTCCTTTGCAACCTAGAAAAAAATAATACAGGAAATACGGAAAGTGGAGATAAGAAAGCCAGATAAATGCTTTGAAGTGGTCTCCGATAATACCAGCTTCCAGATAAGGAAGAATTTTGGGAACAGTGAGGTGATGTGCAACAGAGGACCATGATTATATGAATCAATAAGAGCAACTTAAGTCTTAAAATCATAAGAGACCAAGAAAGGGAAAGCTTTTAACAGTTGAAAAGACCCTCATGGATGTCAAAGGCTCATCCAATGACCCCAAAGTAACTTACAAACACAAACTTGAAAGTCACTTTGCACATTTAGAGGGCAACTGAATATCTTTAAGGGTAGATTTAAATAAACAAATTCATTTGATTATCCATGGCAACCTAGCAAGTGCATACAGCTACTGACGCATTCTTGCAAAAAATCTGTAATCTAATTGAAATTCTCAAAAAAACCAGCGCCCTTAGTACCCAAATGAAGTACAAAATTTGTTGAGAATCATTCATATTGAAGATATGGGGTAAAACACTTCTTCCACTTTCTAATTCTGTCTATCATTTTTATGATGTAAAAATTATGAGTACATGGAATGAAGAAGATATACCTCAGTCCCAGCAATTCCCATTGCAATTCCAATGTCAGCCAATTTCAAGGCAGGAGCATCGTTCACTCCATCCCCAGTCATTGCAACTACTTCGCCATCTTCTTTTAGCAATCTCACTATTTCTTGTTTGTGTTTTGGTTCAGCTCTAGAAAAGAGCAGTCCACCAACTTGCTGTAGATGACTTTTGGGGTCATGAAGTTCCATAAACTTTCTCCCTGTTAGGCTTTTTAGACTAATGTCCTCATCTGGTCCAAATACACCTATCTCGCGACATATAGCTTCTGCCGTATTCTTGTTATCTCCTGTGATAACCATTACTCGGATGCCAGCTGCTCTGCAATCCTCAATAGCCTGCCGTACCTCTTCGCGAGGAGGATCCTTCAGGAAAGAAAAACAATATTAAACTTGTGAAATTTTCACAAAATTCTTAATGCTTACCAAGAATGAAAAATGAAAAGGAACAGGATCAGGGAATGAAAGTAAGTGCGCCAACTCACTCTTAGCCCAGCCAAGCCAACAAATATGAGTTTGCTCTCAATTGAAGGATAAGTAGATGGTTTAAGTAAAAGCTCATGTGCGGGATGGTCTTCATCACCATTATATGTGGCAAATTCAGGAAGGTTGTCCTTATAAGCAAAACCCAGACAACGTAATGCACTCAAGGACATTTCTTGCAAGCTTTGTAGAATAGCATCTCGTGAAGTTTGATCCAGTTCAACAATTGTACCGTCAAGCAATTGAACATAGGAGCTTCGCTCTAACACATTTTCTACTGCACCCTGTCACAATAGAGCTGTTGTTAGTATTTGGAATCCATTGTTTGCTAACATAATTGATGAAATCATTTGTATGTGGGTCAAAATCTACCTTGGATTTGGACCTCAAAAAATAGAAGAATTTGAGATGACAAAATTTGAAATCCCTCTATCAAACACAACTGAAGAGAAGAACGAGGGGCTAAAAAAAAGATGCTACTGACAACAATAAACTTATTAGACATGGGAGTTGCTTGACAAAATAGGACACAAAATTCTAGTGTTTCTCAGGTCATTAGGAAAGTTAAAGTACTACTGTTGTTATATGGTAGTGGGCTACATACAGTATTTAGCATATAATCTGGTTGGCGTCAAAGGTGGATCAGCTAATTTTATCTTATTCCAATCCATGTTCCGTTACAACTGTTTCGTATAATTTGTCCCTAATCCAGTCATATAGATTTCAAACATTTCTTATTAGGAAGGGGCATGCCCTAGTCTTTTGGGGCCATCCCAAGTGCTGCCAGATCATTGTTAAAGGGGCAGGAATGTTCGGCAAGGTTCCCAGTCATCAACAACCTTTCTGGTTTCACTTTTAACACTGATTCATGATACATGTTTTTTAGTAAGTTGCACCCTTTCATCCATTCATCATATTATTCCATATTAAAGTTTTAATATACAACATTCAAGCTGCCTCACAAGAATGATGAAGAGCCAAAAAGAAAAAGAATAGAAATTGAATGAGAGGAACAAATAGAATCAGAGATTCAATGCTGGACCCCGCAGCTTGTAGTATTCATTTTGTGGCTTTTGAAAAAAAGACAAGACACCACTCTAATATTTTTTAAATTTTTAATAAATTCATGAATATTATTATTATATTTTGTGTTTGGGAAGTAAGACACCTTTAAAAGGCAGTTTAGTAAGAAAATTAATTTCTCCAGCCAATAAGATATGAAAAGTTAGAGAAGAGAGCAAAAGAGAAGTAGTATATGTACCTTTACAAGCAATGAATTTCTACCCGGGCTGGAGCTTACAATTACTCCCATGGATTTCCTATCACGGTCAAACTCAAGAGTTGCAATCCGATTTTTAAGCTTACTCCATGTTTGACAACAACCTTCAGTTCAGAATTAAATGGACGTGGATTGAGAGTCAAGCAAAAATAATAATAAATGATATTACAAGTGTTTGTAACTTACGCAGGAGATCACCATAGCCTGAAGATGTCCCAGAATTCAATCCATCTGGAAGCCCCATTTTCTCAACCATCACCTGAGAACAAATCATGACCAGGATATTGCTCGGAATCAGTATTCATCGCTAGCTGGATTATATATGCAACTTCACCAAGCTTTTCAACAAGGGACGGTACCCCAATGTTATACCATAGTTGTGATGAATGAAACCAAAACAGAGAAAAAAAAAAAAAAAAGGAGGAGAAAACTGGAGGAATGGATGAATTATCGCTGAGTTGATGACCCATGACTAACCAATCTAAAGCTTGGATTCTTGGAAGGGTAAAATCCAGCGTTAATGTTTAAGTTAATGAAAGCATCATGTAAGCTTCAGAACTCCAAGAGCAAACAAATCTAAACCTGAAAAACAAAATTATAAAATCTTACCTTCAGTGCTGCTTCAGTGGGAATTCCATTAGCAACATAATGACTCCCAGATTGCTCTATGCCAGCGTCATTGCATAAACCGGCAATCTTTGCAATCATTTGGAGATTAGCATCCATTCTACCCATGGGCCAGTCCTGAATTTTTCCATCTGAAGGATTGTAGGTGGTCCCTTCCACTGTGAATGTCCGGAGATCACTTGCCCTCGAACCCATAGCCACAAGCTTTGATACGGCCATCTGATTTGTAGTCAGGGTACCTGTTTTGTCAGAACAGATCACGGTTGTGCAACCAAGAGTCTCAACACTAGGCAACTTCCTTACAAAAGCATTCTTCTGAGCCATCTTTCTTGTGCCAAGGGCCAAACATGTTGTAATGACAGCCGGCAAACCTTCAGGAATGGCAGCCACAGCCAACGCCACCGCAATCTCAAAGTAATATGTGCACTTCTCAAAAGAGAATTTAAAATTGCCAGGCCAACCATCCACATACTCCCAAGTAAGGAAGTATTTAACATTAATAAGCCACACCAATGCGCAAATTACCCCTATTATAGCTGTGAGAACCTCTCCAAATTCATTCAATTTCTTCTTCAATGGGGTATCCTCCTCGCTCTGCGAGGCCTCGTGGATTTGTGAATGCACTTTCCCTATCTCTGTAGTCATTCCTGTCTGAGTAACCAAGCAAATACAATTCCCATTCACCACTGTCGTCCCCGCAAAAACCATAGATTTCTTCCCCTGAATGTCAGCATCTTCGGGAACAGCCTTGGTTGTCTTACTAACTGCTTCACTCTCTCCAGTCAACGAACCCTGCTCAACCCTAACAGTCGAGCTAATCAAAACCAAAATTCTCATATCAGCGGGGACCTTGTCACCTACCCGGAGCTCAACAATGTCCCCCGGAACAAGCTCTTTCGCAGCCAAATCCGAAATCTTTTTCCCATCACGTATCGCAGTGGCTTGGTCCGATTGAATTTCTTTCAGAGCCTCCAACGCCTTCTCAGCATTGTTCTCTTGCCAAACCCCAACGATTGCGTTCACGATCAAGATCAGAAAGATGACCAGAGGCTCCACAAACGCCGTGATCTCCGTCTCGCCGCCTTCGTCGCCATCGTACCAAGCGAGGACAAAGGAAACCACCGCAGCCACAAGCAGAATCCTCACTAAAGTATCGTTGAACTGGTCCAAGATCAGCCTCAGAATCGACGGCCCTTCGTGCTTCTCCAGTTCATTCCATCCATAGATCTTCCGCTGTTCCTCCACTTGACCGGCCGACAATCCGTACTCCCGCTTCACCTGATACTGTTCCTCGCATTCTTGTACATCTTTGGCCCATGCGGCGAAAACTTCCTCTCCGGATGACGATTTAGCGCCAGCGCTCTCCTGTTTCCCATAATCTTGCCCTCCTTTGCCCATCAAAACTCACAAAGTCTCCAATTTCCAACTCCTACCGACCAATCCAAACAACAAATTAAAAAAGCCTCACCTGAAACAGAATAATTCAACATGTAAACGAAATGCAAATTCATACAAATAAAGGAAACGCTACCTAACAACAAATTTTCACATCGAGATGCAGAAATTGGTAAGGTTTCCTTTACCAGAATTATTATTTGGAGAGAGAGATGAACAGTTGCTTCTCTTTTCTCTCCGTTGAAGCAATAGAACCGGAATCGGGAAGGCGACTACGCAGCGTTATAAATAGGACGAAGAAGAGGTTAGTTAATTACAGAGAGGCCCCCCTTACCCTCATCATTTATTAGCACCCATTAAGAAACGAATACTCCAATTGCAAATACGGACATGAGTTGAAATTTCAATTCAAAAGTAAATTTGGTGATTTTTGATTAAACTAATGTATGATTCTTATTCATCACTCTTGATTTTGGTTCAATGAACTTATTCTATTGGAACTATGACTCACAAATTTACATTTAATAATAATTTCAATAATAATAAAGTTCACCAACCCTTCCTATTCTTAATCAATACCATACCTTTACTTTTCAAGTTTTTACAATTTTTTGGAATAATAATTTTGGTAGGTTAAACAACAATAAATGCACATTTTTTATTTATTTATTATGTTTTATTTTTATTATTTAAATAAAAAAATTTAACCTATGATAAATATATTTTATTTTAAACTATTTAATTAACTAATAATATTATTTCAATGTAAAAAAATTATTAATAAATAATTCGAATTACTTTATTAATTAATTTTAATTAATTAGCTTACAACAATTTAAGATTAGAAGGTGAAAAAGTTAACATAATCTTTAGAACAGTATACATGAAATTGCTTCCCTTTCTAATATGACCACGTGGTAAAAATACGTTTTTAATATCTTTTTAATATTATAAAATAATTTTAAAATATTTTTAAAATTATAAAAACAACTCAAAAATTTTGTTCCCAAACCCATAATACCAAAACCAATTGTATTCGTTCACTGGTCTGGCGTAGACCTAACTATATCTAAGTCTTTGGTCAATTTAATTGAATAAATAAGTTTGATAAAATTAAAACTAAGAGAACAAAGGAATAAGTAAATTCATGTACGTCTTTTATAATTTGGATATTTTGCTTAAACAACGCCTCATACTTTGTTTCAATTGCTAATGCACTTTATTTTTTTATTATTATCGTTGATCAAATTAAAGCAAAGTTAAAAATTATTTTTGCCAAATACAAGTCATAGAAGTACTACACCACAAGACGTATGGTTAATTTATGGAATTTAAAAAAAAACAAAACCCAAAAAAGCACGAGTCTATTCCATACGGCAGGCGGGTGAATACGATATTAAGCAATAATTACGGGCCCATGTGTAGTTATTCGCAAGACAGGCGGCTCCGATGGGTTACTTCCGAAGCGCAATTCTTTCATTCTTTGGACTTTGGATTGTTTAGTGGGTTGACGCAGCGCGGACACCCTTTTTGCAACTGTAACAATTTCATAAAACACAAAGTATGGCCAGTAGGGTCCCGCCACGTAGCCTAAAAAACACAACTTGGCTAAGATTGATCGCTTGAGCGTTTGATCTAACGACGTGGCGATCCATCCATGGTCAGCTAGCTTTGTCTGCAAAGCTGGTATATTAGGTACTGAATCGGTTGTCAATGACGCAGGATATATATATTATAATCAAACAGGAAACTTCCAGGGACTTGCTCAAACGAAGAATCTTAATTAATAATAATAATTTATAAATCATATTCATTCGACCAGCGGCTGATGGGATCAGGGGAGGACTGGAGCTTCAATTTCAGAATCTATATATATATATATATAAATGTTTTGGTTGGGGTGACATGGGTTAACCTTTCCTTCGATCCGTCACTGCATTCAATATTTTTTAAGAAAAAATTATATCAAATACTTTACTGTAACATATATTTATAAAAAATAAATAAACTAGCGTAACTATAACCATGCATGTAACTTTTCTAAGCTTAAAAAGATAAAAAAAAAAAGAGAAGAGAAGCCACTTTATGGAAAATTGAAGTTAGTGCAACGGCTGGGGGGGAGGGTTGGCATGTAATTTAAGTCTCCTAGAGTATTGGACTCTTGTTTGAAAAAGATGTTTCACACTATTAGTGTCTGATGAATAATGATCATACTAGCTATTTGGGAGTCTGAAAGCATTAATCGTAATTCCCGCGCGAGACCGTCGAACTTGGATGAGAAGTTACGCAAATGTGCAGAGCCCCTACCCCAATTGACAAGTAAAATTGGAAATTTACTGGATGGAGAATTTTGTTGCTAAAGAAAAGATGGAGATGGAGAAGTAATTCTTGTTACTCCAATAAAAAATAATTGTTAATATCAAGAGGAATTAATGTGTTATTTAGTGTCGTGTCATGTTGTAAACACAACATAATACTTGTTGTTATTTTTATATTTAAGTTTAATTTGTTAAAAATATTAAAAAAAATTAAAATTATTATATTTTCTTGGTTGGTGTACTGTATTCCATTGATAATGTCGTAGGTTAAAGTCTCAAATCTAAATTTTGTGAATTTTTAATTATTTTTTATTAATATAATATTCTTAAAACAAAATTCTTATTTTTTAAAACTAAAAAGTTATTATCGACGTTCGGAATTGATCGATCGTGATTCGTTGGCCCGCGATGATTGAATGAACCGCAAAGATTTTCAGTGATTTTTGTAGGCTTTCCGACATACGACACCTGCAAATACTTCGACGTTCAAGTAAATAAGAGAAAAAGAATGATGCAATCTATTCGCAGGTTAGCCGAGAAGAGCATACTTTAGTTTTGGAAAGAGCTTACTGATATAATAGGATGAGATGTCATCTCCGTTTGCGTCGTGCTTTTACAAGTGATAGCACTAAATATCGACGCTAACGGGGGTTCTCAGGTGGCAGCATGGTGTTGATAGGACCTTCATTAATGTGGATGGAGGCCAACACGCGGATACCCAATAGAGGCTGCAATGATATTGCTGTTGGCTGGTATAGGGTCAGGATGAGACTGGCATGGGTCAAAAGATAGGCCAAGAAAGAGGGGCCGGATTGGGCTAAATGGTCCAGCCAAAATGATGCTTAGCCCACGACTATTCTTTGGTCATTCTGCACTCCGCTTGCATATGCGAACTAAATGTATCGTTGGAAGCTCGCTTGGTTCTGCAGTCTATGAGCTAGATGCATCACTGAGAGCTTGCATGATTTCAAGGCCTGAGCTCGGAGTAGGCAACGTGCAACATGACTGTGACGACCTCAACCTTGGACCTATTTGGGTTTCAAGGAAAATGGGTCGACTCGTCGGATCGAGTCTAACTTATTTTATGCGATCAAAAAATACATATAATAGTTATGGGTAGGAAAAAAAAAACACGTGAATTGGTGTACAAGAAAGAAGCAATGGGGGTCATATCATCCTATCAAATCCCTCTTTTGTATTCGCGGATGATTAATATATCAATGAAAATTTGAGAGAAAATTCTAAGTCAATGACTCATTGACTCCAAAGGCGCATTGTCGCTTCCCAACCCCAATGAACATTATTTTGGGTCACTGACAAAGACTTCAGAAGGCGTGCGTGGAAAGCTATGAAAAAGCTTGGAAAATTATTGTGTTATGGGCTTGGTTTTAGTAATTTTTAACACTTACTAAATTAATTAAATGGTCACAGGGTCATCCTTAATGAGTTAACACTTGTACTCAAATTTATTGTTTTTGAATAAATTGGAAAGAAAGTATATTTTAATAATTTTTCCATTGACAAAATATTCCACGTGGGTGACCATGGGTTGGAAGAGAAAGAAAGTGAAATCCAAACATGACTTCATTCAGTCGCCATATGGAGCTTGTTTGGAGAACGACGTGTTTGTTGGGACAGACCAGTTGATAAGATGGGCAGGCGGCTTGACCGGCTTCCTAAATCAACTCAACCAGATCAACTAAATTAATTTGGTTTAGTTTTATTTAAATTAGGAATCTGTGAATAAGTGAATATATATGTGTGTGTATGTATCTATATATATATATATATATACAGAAACATCCAAACAGTGTTTCTGTGGATCGTACGCCCTTAAACACCAGAGGGTTGTGCTTGGGAATTACATGAAAAGCCAAATGTGGCGTCATTTGTTGGTTGTTGATAAGATAGGAGCAGTAGGGAGGGGCCTAGCTAGGAGCTTGGGTTGACCAAATCAATTGGTGTTTCCTCTTTGTGATGGTTGGTTGGTTGTACTTGTAACCTCAGGAGTCCTACTGGAACTTGTTTTCCTTCCATTTCCATTGCCATTGGGCCACTGGGTTTGGTATTTTCGTACATAATTTGTTATCTTTATAGAATTTTGTAACTAATAATGCATGACACCCGTTTTCAACCCTCTCCCTACTTGTCTTGGATTGAATTATTTTTAGTTAAATTACATCCGACACTTTAAAAATTTAACTAAAAAATAAATGTATTTTGACATATAAAAAATGACTTACAATTAATTTATTATATTAATTAAATGATCATCTCATATTTCTATTCAACCCTTATCTTTCTTTATCTTCTCCTTCCCTATTTCTCTTTCTTATCTCCGTTTTGAAAATGGCCAGTAGCCAACCCCCCTCTCTCTCTCTCTCCACCGTCCCTTTCATCTCTATTATCTAGAATGACAACCATTTGAAAATAGGTCTTGTTTATATTCAATTTCCACTATCAAGTTTCAGAAATGGTCTTGGTCTTTTATAGATCGAAAGTGAGCACAATTTAAGATTTTTTTATAAATAGAGAGTGTGTCAAGTTAGGCCACAGGTCTATCATAATTGGAGAGGAATATAGATCTAAGAAAAAAGAAAGGGTGTTGGAAAACACGAGCATCATTATCGCTCTACAACACATATGGGTACTATTTTTCTCTCCTTATCTATATCTCAACTGATAGAATCTTTTCTACTCTTTCATCAAGTTTCTCGTCGATCTCCTATATTTTCTCATCGAGACTTTCTCTCTACTTTACTAATAATAGAGCTCTCTAAAAACCCAACAATGATGGGGTTTTCAAAACCCCATCACCACCAAGGTTTCAATATCAACCAATTTGCCATGGCAAATGGACAACCAACACATTCTTCCATGTAACGCCTCACTTTTTTCAAACGAGCGTTAACTTGAGATTTCAGGAATATATATATATATATATTTTTTAAACACACAATATAAGTCTCTCGATACATATACCTTCATCATAATCATTTCCCGTCAATCCAGATCGTACCTTCTTAGCATATCAAAATTTAATAATAAATAAACTAAGACAGGTATTAACAATCACATCAGCGGAAGCAAGATCGAAACCTCAATGATATATAACCGACAATTCCTTTACAATAACCAAATCGATGTTTCACATGAAAATATCAAAATATTACATAACCTCTGAACATCGTAATCATAGACAAAACCTACGAAAACTAAATATAGCAACTACATCTCGATGACATTCTTTCCCTTGGCGCCACTGCTTTCACCTGGAATGTTTGAATATTCCAGGGACATAGTTCAATTTAGATGCTGAATCATCTAAGTGAGAGTTCAAAAACATTTTCATGCAGATATGCAAAATCATATATAAAATCGATAAATCCTGACATGCACCAGCCTAAGAGAATCCCACACAGCACTTAACCCTAACCGGGGAAAATGCAACCTCTCTAAAGGCGACACGATCACTTCGGCCCATTGGTAAAACAATCCTGCTTAAGAGGGACAACCTCGACATATGAACCCGGGAATCACCTCATTGTCATTGTTAGGCTTTACGCTCCAACTCAAAAGCAATCCAAAACCCAACGCAACCCTAGCCCCAAGAGTGTTACATCAGCACTATCCTCGGAATCGACGTCACCTCAGCATTAGTGCTATTGCTCAAAGGAACCTAGGGTGGTGTCCATTCGCAGCCCTGCCACTTGAGCCAACAACTGGGGTGGTGTCCACTCTCAGTCCCGTCACTTGGGTCCCGTAGGGTGAAGTCCGTCTTAGCTCCGTCCCAAGTGGGTCACCTAGCATTAATCCTAGGTACGCATCCCAAGTGTTGTCATTCTGGGCTACGTCACAGGTTACCAACCCACGTCCCACATGGACGACACAAAACAAGCCAATGCCGAAAAATCATAACATACATAAAATCAACATCTCAATGTATGCAATTTATCGTACGAAATTCAATACATGTGTAAATAATTGTTTGGACAATCATAATAAACCAAGCCATAGGGATGAACATTCACAGTAAACCATTCACATGTCACTCAAGGTCCTTTCGGGTAGAACCACTCACAAGTCAAAACAAAGTTGGGGGCGAACACTCACCTTTGACGAAATTTCAAATTCTTCTTGACAAGCGCGGTATGCCTCGATTTGTGTGCCTGACCTCGATTCTTGTGCCCGATGCTCTTATAATTCAACCTCTGGCTTCAACGATACCCTAGACATCACGTTTGTTCAAAATTGTATCAATATCTATTTTTCCAATTTTTTCCATAATTTTCTTCTTATTTCCTCTATAAAATTCTAATAAATGCCTACTCAAGATTTTTCCTCGATTTTTCTTCACAACAATTCATAAATAAATATTCCCTAACTCCTAGAATTTTCTGATAATTTTCCAATATCTCCTCTTATTTTTCATAAGCCTTATTTACTTTGAGAATTACAAAATGACCATTTTCTCCAACATTTTTCAAAATTTTCCTCCACCATAATTCCTAATTTATTTTTCCCAAAATAATAAAAAAATTGCAAAATTACCTAAGCCCTCACGCGCGGGCGAGTGGCTGGTTGGTTTGGGCTGGTGCGTGGCAGTCACGCGCCACCGTCTTCAACCTTGAGCTGGCCGCCGGCGGTTGCTCCGATCACCACGAAACGGGTACCTCCTGAAAGCCCATGAAGAATCGATCCTACCCCACCGGTTTCAGGCCGAAAGAACACCGGAAAGTGCTTTAAAACTTGAGTTGCAGGTCTCGGTGGCGGTCCGCCTAGGGCTTTTCCGGCTACCCTCGAAACATCCTCAAAACGCCTCGAAAATTCATCAAATTCTCCAAAAATGCTCCTCTTGCCTCAAGGATGAAAAACCCCTTATTGGATTCCCTCGATTTGCCCTCAAACCCGAGCTATTTGGTGCTTCAAATTCGGCCGAAGCCCTTGGCTATTTATAGCCAAAATCCGACCCCCACGTGGCCGATTTCCGGCCAAAGCTTCTTCCCCACGCCTCCTAAACCTCCCTAGGCCACTCCCTGATGGTCCTAGGCTACCAAATGGCTGGATTTTTTGGCCACAAATCGCGGCCAAATCTGCCTCTCTGAGCAATTTTTCAAAAATTGTAGTTTGGCCCCCTGAAATTTTTCTTTTGCATTTTGGCCCTTAACCTCAAGCCCCTGATCTTTCTAGCACCACCACTAAGACCCTCAAGATTAGTACTTCTCATTTATCCCTTGAAACTTTCAAAAATTTACCGTTTTGACCTCCCTCGGGTAAATTTAGAAAATTGCACTTAGGCCCGATTGATTGTTTTGACCTCAAATCCACTCGATTCAACCCGAAACCACTTAAGGGTTGTTCTATACATCAAATATTAGTCCTAGAAACACTCCGTTGATTTTTCAGATATCGTTTATAACAATTCGGTAATACGACCTAATTGGCAGTTGTATTTTTGCTGTACCGAAAACTGTTCCCGATCTCATTTCTTTCATCACCAAAAATCATAATTTATTCTACTCGATGATACTATACCATTTTTCTTAATTATCTAGGGTCCGAGGTACTCCCTCTGACTAATTCGGTCGTCCAAAGTTGTGTTAGTGTGCCCTATAGTCTTATTTTTTCGTAAATTCCATTTATGCCCTTCATTAAATACCGTTTTTATCCTCAAACCATTCTCGGGTATTACATTGCATCTTTTTAAATTGTCTATGATTAAAGAGGGGAGAAATAAAGAGAGAAGGGAGAGGGGGGAGGTGAAGGGTATTTTAATTTTTTTAAATAAGGGGAAAGTGATACATAATTTATAATGTTGAGGGTTTTTTTTTTTTTTTTTATCAAATCTCAGGAATGCTCAATGTTGTTGACCCCTTTTTTTTCTATATGTGCTTGGTTCATTGAAAAAAAAAAGTCCAAACGAGTGTTAATAATAAGTAGTACTAATTATTATGCTTATGGTTAGGTAATCAAGTGTGATACCTTTTGTTAGGTAATCAATTTTTTATACTACTCAAGTACCCAATTAGTAGCATTTGATACGAAATAAAGAATACATATAGAGAAATTGTCACACTCACATAAATATCACAGTTAAATATAAACAGATTGATGGTTAGCCAAATTGCTTACGTTCCATAAATACAAAATTGATTATGTGATTTATTAATGGGTTTACAAAGAGATAAACTATCTCATTCTTAACCCTCAAAACTCCACACACTAATAATGATAATATATAACTCTATTTATCGACAAAATAAGATATATAGGTTAAAAATATTAATAGAACTCACTGAGTTTTAAATGAATTACAAAAAGCATATCTTTACCCCACTTTGGAACCAAATATAAATTCAAAACAATCTTAACACACATCCATCTCAAACCCTTTTTAAACTGAATCCTTTAGAGCGGCCCCAATTTCATAAACAATTTAGGTTTGGTGTTGGGCCTTTCCCTTTCTGCAGTGAACCGAAACCCTTCAAAGTTCAATAGTACAGAGAGACGAATGCCAATAAATGCGTCAGTAATATTTTGGTGGCTAGGTTGTTGGGGTTCATATAATTGTTTACCAGATTGCTTCTCATTTACCACATTTGTTGGGTCCAAGGATGAATTATGGCAACTACTTTGTTAGTATTTATTGGGTCAATGAATATGATCTTATTAGGACCTTTTAATGTATAAGATTTGTTAAATAAAAGAAATAAACTTTTAATGTATCATCAACTTAAGCCTTTTCCCTTCTTTCTAAAAACGATGGCTAGTTAAAAGCATGCCCTATCCCTTGACCAATTAGACTCCCACTTTGGCTAAATTGGCATTTAAATGTTCAATTGACTCCTGCACCTATATATATATATATATATATATGCTTTTAAGTCTTTGTGATATATGTAGTATTTTATGTTGAGCCAATTTGTATTATTATATTTATTTTTAAGATTTTGATTATTAACAAAAATACCCATTTTTAAACTATGTACAAATTGTTAACCCCCAATTTTATCGCCTAATATTTTTTTATGGCATTAATTCAAATAAAGTATAATTATTTATTTAAATCAATTTACAAATATTTTTTTAGCGGATAAAACTTATTTTCGACATTTTTAATTCATTAGTCGACTATCCATATAGTATTAGTCGAGTGAGCTGAGTAATGATTTTTCATTAGTCAACTAAACCTTAGATTAGTCGACTATTAAATTTCATTAGTCGACTAAAGATTCATCAATAGTCGAATAAAGATTCTGATTAGTTAACTATCCCAGTCTAAGGGGTATAAAAATTTAAAAGGAAAGCAGATCACCCTAAGGAATATAAAAGCTTCTTAAGCTTGATTTGTGGCCTCTCTTAATCACATTCAAGCACTCCAAGAGCTATCAACAAGAAGTTCTAAAAGCCCTTATTCTTTCATTCAAGATTCAAGAAGTTTGTGTGCTCGATTGCTCAATCAACATCAAGCCCAAGGCAATTGAGAGTTGAAACGCTAAAAAAATATCGATTTTTTACTCCATCAACTGAGGGTATATTTAGTTTATTTTCTTATTGCCTTGTAATATTTTTCTATGATTTATTTATGTCCCTGTGAGGACAATCTTTGTAATTGCTAAACATTTGTGTGATTTGTTTTGGTTTCCTAGATCCGTTGAAAATTTAGGTGTTTGTGTGTAATCCCAAGATAAGCTAAGGGAAAACCTTAGTGTTGATTGGTTTAATGGAATCCCAAGAGTGATTGACATTTTGGAAAAATGGAGTAGGTATTTGAAATACACCAAACCACTATATATCGTCGTGTCTATTTCTTGTCTTTTATTGTTTTCATATATGCATCGTTATTTTCTATAAAATAGATATATTTCGATATAGGGTGAATAATCATCTAAAAAATTGAATAAGCAAAAAATTTTATTTAACCACTCAATTCACCAATTTCCTCTTAAATGGTCATTATCTAAAGGACCAACAATTAGTATCAGAATAGACTTCTAAGGTAGTCGAAATTCTTGTTTAGTTCAACCTAGAAGAGATCTAGATGGCCTCATTCACAAATCAAACCATTCCCGAAGGATGTTCACCTTCTAAACCGCCATTCTTTAATGGCATGAACTTTGCCTATTGGAAGATGCAAATTGAATCCTACTTGTTCTCTATAGATCATCATTTGTGAACAATTATTAGAGATAGTTTTGCAACATCTAAACTTGAAGAGAGAGAATGGAATGAAGAAGATATTAGAAAACACCAAATGAACCATAAGACAAAATATATAATTCAGTGTTCTAAAAATCGGGCTAGGCGCCCGCTAGCCGCCCCGAAATTGCCCTAGTCGGGCCTCCTAGGCGTTGGCTCGAGTAATCGACCGACTTGGGTACTTAGGCGGCCCAGGCGACGCCTAGTCAGCCAGCGCGCCTAGGGCTTTTTTTAGCTTTAAATATCAGCTTTTTAGGGCTTTTTTTGCTAAATCATAAATCGAACCTGTTAGCGTCTCCCCCTCTTCATTCTCTTCTTACCTCAATGCTATTGTCTCAACGCCGCCAAGCTTCATCGACTCGCCAGTAGCTCACCATCGTCGCTACGTTCAGCTCCATCCTCGCCGCCAAGCTTCATCGTCACCGCCTCTTATCTGTCGCATCCTCCTCGTCCTCATTGCCTCAGCGTCGTTGTCGCCGCCCCCGTCCTCGCCGTTGAGCTCTATCTCCGTTGTGGCAAGCTCCATCTTTGTCAACTCGTAACCTCTCTCTCTCTCTTTGGGTTTTGTGTTTGCTGTGTTTCTGGTTTTTTTTTATGTTTTTTATTTTTTATTTTATTTCATTTTTCTTTTCTATTTATATATAATTATTAGATTTATATTTAGTTTTTATTATTAATTATATATATTCTATAATATTTCCAAAAATTTTGCTGCTTGCTTATAGTATATTGATGTTTTTATTATTGATTATATTTCTGTTTTTATTATATTGTAAAACATAAATTATTTTGCTATTTTATTGTCTTAATTTGAATCATTTGATTATTTTACAGCCATGATATGTTATTATTATTTTGAATATTAAGTAAGGTTATTGGTTATATATAGGTTTCTATTGCAAGTTTCTTCAATTAAATTAAAAATGTCGGATGGGATTCGAAGTACGGGAGCATCGTCTGATGCAATTTCGGTTTTTAAAAGGAAGTCCAATGATATTGGATCGGAGTATGGAATATTAATTGATCCGAAGAATATGAATAAAGTTAAATGTAAGTTGTGTGGTAATGTTTTGTCTGGCAGAGTTTACAAAATAAAAGAACACATAGGTCATATTTTTTAAAATATTTCTGCATGTCCAAAATTTTCTCCGGATGATAAAGCCAAATGCAAGAATGCTATTGTCGAGGCAAAGAGTAAGAAGAAGAATAAGAAGAAGGAGAAAGATTTGATGAGATCTTTTGTTAATATTTCTGAAGGGAGGGATGATGAAGATGAATTGAAAGAGTTAGGTAGCAAAAAAATGCCCTATACTCTTGGCCCTATGGATAAGTTTACAACCTCCATCAGTCTTGAAACTTGTTTGACGAAAAGGCAGCAAAATATCAATGAATCACTCTTTAAAGAAAGAACACAGACTGTTCGTGAGTATTGTGCTAGATGAGTGTATGAAGCAGGTATTTCGTTCAATGCTATAGATCATGATAGCTTCAAATTGTTTGTTGAGGCGGTTGGTCAATTTGGCTCGCGCTTCAAACCTCACAGTCAATACCAATTGAGAGAACTGTTGTTAAAGGGAGAAGTGGATATAACTAAAGAATTACTAAAGAAACATGAAGAAAAGTGGGCACAAAATGGGTGCTCCATTATGACAGATGCTTGGACAGATAGAAAAATGAGGAGCCTCATGAACCTATGTGTTAATTCTAATGCATGTACTATTTTTTTGTCTTCCAGAGAGTCTTCAGACGACGCACATATAAGTGAACTTATTTTTGAATATGTGGACAAGTGCATTGAGCAAGTTGGCCCACAAAATGTCATCCAAGTAGTAACAGACAATGCTGCCAACAATATGAGAGCGACAAAATTATTGAAATTGAAGAGGCCAAATATCTTTTGGACATCATGTGCTACTTACATTATCAATTTGATGCTTAAAAGTATTGGAAAACTACCGAAGTTTAAAAAAGTCATTGATCAGGCCAAAAGTTTGACAATCTTCATTTATGCACACCATAAGACCTTGTCCTTAATGAGATCATTTATAAAGAAGAGGGATATTGTGAGACCGGGAGTCACTAGATTCGTTTCTTCTTTCCTTATTTTACAAAGTTTGATGGAGAAAAAAGCTCAAATGAGGACAATGTTTACTAGCTCTGAATGGGATGAGTGCAAATGGTCAAAGACTGTTAAAGGGAAAGCAACATATGCTACTATGATGAGCATTACTTTTTGGAATGGTGTGAATTTATGCCTTAAGGTTTTTGTTTCTTTGGTGAAGGTGTTTCAAATTGTTGATGCAGATAAAAAGCCTTCTATGAGCTTTTTATATGGAGAGATTAAGGATGCAAAGGAAGCTATTAAGGAGGCCCTAAATAATATTGAGAAAAACTATCAATCTATTATAGAGATTATTGAAGCAAGGGTGAAAGATAGGCTAGATAGTCCACTACATTTTGCGGCTTACCTTTTGAATCCCTATTACTTTTTTAAGGATATGGGTATAAAACTTGATCATGAAGTCATGGATGGATTTTTTAACTATGTGGAGATGTTTTATGATGTCAATGGTGAATTGCAAGGTCATGTTGTAAATATTGAGTTGCCAAAATATACTCATAAAGAAGGAACTTTTGGAAAATCGTGGACAACTCAAGGGTGTGCAGAAAATGATGACAATTATAATCCATGTATAAAATTTATTTAATCATTTTCTTAGTTTCTATTGTGTATAAGTTTATTTACTTTATACTTGTTTGACTTATGTAGTTAAATGATGGATAACTTATGGAAATCACACTCCAAACTTGCAACGAATGGCGATAAGGATTCTCTCATTAATAGTAGTTCGTCCGGTTGTGAAAGAAATTGGAACACTTTTGAAGATGTTAGTGTATACTTTAAAACGTTTTTAATACTTTAATTTCATTATTCCTATCATTTAAAAACTTAAAGTGATATTACTTTTATTTTATTTATCTAGATACATACGAAGAAAAGAAATAGACTGGATGTGCATCGATTGAACAATCTTGTCTGTGTCCAATTTAATGCAAAATTGATGAACAAGCAAAAGAGGGAGAAGGAAATGAATGTTGATGTGCTACTTGCTAGTGATGCCAGCAATGCACAAGGATGGATTGTTGAAGGAGGAGATGATGAAGAAATTGATCTTGGTACGGGGCTTACTTGGGAAATGGTTGGTGAAGCATCTGGAGCAGATGAGATGCTTCAACCTCGAAGAAGTTCTAGGATGAGAGAGCTTTATGAAGATGATTTCCAATTAGAAGAAGAAGAAGAAGAGCAAGAGCTCAATGAATTTGATTTTGAGTCTCATGAAGATTATGTATTAGAAGAATATGGAGAGGAAGAAGTCTAATTAGATAGTTAGATACTTAAATTCTTCAAGTATGGTTTATCTTATGGAGAGGAAGATATTTGTTTTCTCATGCTTAATTTTATATTTCACTTGTCATTCCATTATTGTTATATTATTAGTTTATGTTGCATTATTAATGTTTTTCAACTTTGATTTAATTGAAAATAACATCAAATTACATCACAACATTTAAAAAACAAAAAAAAGAAGCAGCTTTCCTAGGCGCGCCTAGGCACTAGGCCCCAGCTTGGCGCCCGACTAGCGCCTAGCACCTTTTAGAACACTAATATAATTTTTGGGTTAATACTTTTTGGCGAATATGAGAAATTGTCTGCTTGCTCCACTTCTCATGAAATATGAAAAAAATTAGAAATGGTATATGAAAGAACTGATCAAGTCAAAAATACTAAAATCAATTTTTTAATGACTCAATATGAAGAGTTTAAATTGGAGCGAAATAAAAATATAAGTGACATGAATGGTAAGTTTCAAAAGATTATAAACAATATCAAAATACTACGAGTATGTAATTTCAAAATACACCCCACGCTGCATATATATATCAATCACAAGAAATAAACAATCATCAAAAGAATTTATAACATATCTCCCACGAGTTCAAAATAAATGCTGCACATGATATCAAAGCTATAGGTTCCCTCATTCTATGCAAAACCAACCTTGACAATTAACCTCATGCCTCGGTTATTGCTAGAAATTGGAAATAGATGATCCAAAGGTCTCATCCGGCTCGTAGTTCTCTCAAATATTAAACTTATAGGAAATTTCAGTTCAATAGTGTTTTCAAGTTTGTTTTTCTTCAATATTCATTAGCCAAATTTCACAAAATTGTTGACAGTTTCCCACTAGTCAGCTAATCATTCAAACCAAGTGTAAGAAAATATGGTCCAATAATCACATTTTTCTTCTTTTATTTTTTCTTTTTGTTGTTGATGATAACCAACAGCCACTACCCTTCAGGTATGCATTGGTAAACTCACCGAGCATACACAACAACCTAATTTTACTTTAACAACGTGGTGGAGACAATGACGGCGAAAAGAGTACTTGAATGGCAGCTTTCACCATTGGTTGTTTCAACCTAAATGGAAACTTCTCCGAAAAATCAATCGCAATTAAGTTGACCTAACAATTAGATTCCAGCGAACACCATCAAACCAAACAACGCGTCTCACATTAACTAAAAACCAGACTATCAATTCAAACAAACCTCAAAAGCCTGGCAAGCCTACTTGAATGCGTTCTGATTCAATGATCGAACCGCGATGATATTGTACGTCTTGAGAATAGGGTTTCTTGAATTGAGAGCCAAAGCCTGGGTGTAATACCCCAAGAGCCCAGAGAAGTTAGTATATATCGAGGATAGTGTAAAAAAGGAAACAACACCAGTTGGATACTTTTTGAGCTGAATGTTGGATTAGAACTCCCAAGTTAAGCGTGCTTGACTTGGGGTAATCCAGGGATGGGTGACCCCCCTGTGAAGTTCGTGTAGGCTTATCAGGGTAAGTTGTTCCAGTCCTTCCTATCGCTCGAACGGGATGTTACAAATGGTATCAGAGCCGACCCCCGAGCCTCTGAGCGCGGTGGTGGGGCAAACCTCAGCGAGGAAGCTGAGTCCTTGAGGGGGGTGCGTGTAGGCACCTTAGACAAATCCCACATCGGCCATGCATCGGGGGGAGATCTGGGACCAGTTGTAAGGTCGCATGATGAGGACGTCATGTGATCAAGGGGGGGAGAATGTAATACCCCAAGAGCCCAGAGAAGTTAGTATATATCGAGAATAGTGTAAGGAAGGAAACAACACTAGCTGGATACTTTTTGGGCTGAATGTTGGCAAAGAACTCCCAAGTTAAGCGTGCTTGACCTGGGATAATCCAGGGATGGGTGACCCTCATGAGAAATTCGTGTAGGCCCATTAGGGTAAGTTGTTCTGGTCCTTCCTATCGCTCGAACGGGATGTTACACTAGGTAGGACTGTCGACGGCGACGGTCAATCGGGTGTACTAGCAGAAGGGGGAGGAGAATGGGAGGCCAAGGCGGTGGTGGCGGGGGGAGGGAGCGAGCTTGAAGACGAATGAGAGAGGGAAAAGAGAGGTGGCGCAGCGGTCGGATTCCTACATGACACCCTTGATGGTGCGATTGTAGGCGGCGCCGGAGTAGCCCAATTCCATTAACTTCACAGTGAGCTTCAGGTGATTGGATTTTTGAGTGGATTTGTCGGGAATGTTTTTATCGAATTCGTGGTAGGGTATGTTGAGATCGAAGAACGCCATTGTTTGTTTGGAGGTTTTGGGCATAGGGTTTTGCCCGGTGCCTTCTTTGCACTTTGAGGTTGTTTGGCTTAGCGGTTTGACCCCGTATAAGCCATTTATGCAGCGGATCCGCTCCGCCGCGTTTGTGCTTAAATGTTTGGCTTTGCAATTTAACTTAAATACTTTGCCATTGAAAAGCTGCTATAGCAATGTTTAGCAAAAGCTGGTGCCCTAGCTTTGCCACAAAACGCTGGTGAGTTGACTAAGAAAAATATAAAAATACCCTCAAATATTTTTTTATATTTACACCCGTACCCTTCCATCATTTTCTCCAAAACCTCTGCTTTACCATTATCGTCGCTGCACCGTCACCCCTCCTCCATACTGCCGTCATCCAGCTGGGTTGCCACGGCAGCCTCATTCTAAATCTGGGTCGCGCCATCACCGGTTCTTCTTCCAGATTCATCGTCGCAAGCCGCCTTCGATTTTGGGTCACGCCATCACCTGCCGCCTCCTTCTTCTCCGATTTGCCATTGTCGCCTCTTTTTTCTCCGGATCCACAGGGCTTCCTCTCCATATTGGGCGTCGTCGCTGGTGGGTCTCCTTGTCGCGCCATCGCTGCCTCTTCTTCATCAATATATATATATATATGTTGTGTATTTATATATATATTTTATATACAACTTATTTTTATATATATGTTATGTATTTTTTGTATGTCAAGTTTCTTTTGTACGTGAAGTTTTATTTGTATATATTTTTCATCAGTTTTATATGTATATATTTTTTGTATGTCAAAAGATAATTATGTATAAGTACTTTATAATGTATCAATATATATTTAATATTTTTATGGACTAAACTAAAATTTATAAACATAAAGTATTGTATTAATATTTTTTTGATAATTATATATAATTTATTAACTTGTAATTGCAAGTATTCTATTAATTATAAATTAATTTATAATTTATTTGATCAAAAATAGTATTTTTATGCTTTTTAATTATATTATTTAGCATCGTGTCTATTTTAATCTTTTTGTCAAGTTCTGACAGCTTATCAGCTTTCACAAACCAAACATATAACTAATAATTGACAACTTAAAAGCACATATATCCAAACAAATTGTCAACTTAAACACTATCTAACTTTTAAGTTAAAAGTTAAATCACTTAAAAGCTATTTAAAAAAACGCTAAGCCAAACAGCCTCTTTGTAACATGCACTCCTCCGAATTTGAAGAGGGAAAGAGGTCTAAATTTAGGGGGTAATTCTAGATTGTCCCGAATGTTTTACTTTATTACGGATCTTTCCCCATTTAGATTAAAATACTACTTCCCCCTCTCTGTATGAGGCCATCTCCAATGAGATTGTCATTTCAGCTTATCAAGTCAAATATAATGAGCAAAACACAAATTATTGCCTCCAATGCTGCTTGTCATATCCAGAATCATTCGCCAAAAAATTTGTAAAACTCAAAACGATTGCCAGACTAGGCAATCAAAATATGTCAAGCTATCTTCACTATCTCTCTTCACCGCAATGACCATCAACATTAGAAGCGGTTGCGGCAACCAGCAGATGAAACAGTTGTGGCGACCACTAGATCGAGCTGACAACTATTAGATCCAATGATTATAACGACTAGTGGATGCTATGATGACCAGCGAAAAATGATGACAACGACTATTACAAGTACCATTGGCGGCGACGAGCTAAATGATTGACGGCAGGTGCTTGCACAACTTGGTTATTAATTAGTAGAATGGTCGGTTTACTGTTCACCGTCCTCTAGTAGATTGGTTTATGATTTTTTTCTTGAATTTTGAATTTATTTGTATATTGGATGAGTGATATTGTGTATTTAATTATTGATTTGTATATTTAATTAATATGTTTGTGTATATGCATATTTGATTATTTATTATACTTGATTATTGAGTTTGTGTATGTGCGTATTTGATTATTTTATGCATTTAATTATTGATTATGTGTATAAAATATTATGAGTCATGACTGATGATAGTATTATCAATTATATAGCCCATCCTCATTTAATGAGACTAAGAAGACTATGTGTTATTATTTCATCTGTTTAGCACCTCCTCTAATAAGAATACAACATATGATTGATGACATTATCATCAGTTACGACTCATACCATTACTCATATATGTATTTAATTATAAATAAATAAATAAATTTGAGTTTATTCATAAATAAATAAAATAGGGAATCAAATATAAAAAAGAATAAGAAGTGTGGTTGGTCTACGCATAATTTTTTAGGTAAAATCAAAATAAAGAGTGAATTATTTATAATATAATAAAAATTGAGATAAGAAAAATTGTTAGAGTCAACCTTAGGCCATCTCCAATGACAATTCTTATCTCAATCCCTATTATATTGTAAATAATTAACTCCCTATTATATTTTATCTCAAAAATTGTGTCTATCCCATAACATTCCATATTATATTCTCTATTTAACTCCATATTTTTATTTATTTATCAATAAACTCCAATTCTATTTATTTTACCTTACATATAATTTTAACTATTATAAAATTTTATTATTTATTTTACAATTTAATAATTAAATGCACAAATCAATAATTAAATATACAAAATAATCAAATATACATGTACACAAAATTAATAATTAAAAACATAAAATAATTAAATATGTATGTACACAAACTTAATAATCAAATACACAAATAAATAACAAAATACATAATATCACTCATTTAATACACACATAAATAAAAAATCATAAAAAATCACAAACTATTATGTGGAGTTGTTCTGCAAGTTGTCGCTGGTCACCTAGAGTTGGTGTTACTCACCGCAACCTCTGTTGATCACTGCAATTGTTTGATCTGGCCAATCCTTCTCTTATTCTTTTCTCCAGAAAATCTTTCTCTTATCTTCTCTGTTGATGGCTATTGGGGGATAGGGGAGATGGGATGGTGACCTTGAAGAAATCAATCACCACCGTTGGCAACCATTTGTGATGACAAGTATTATTAGAGGTGAGATATTGGGGTGGTTCGCCAAATTTAGATATGACAATGGCCTTAACAAACGATTGGAGTCAACATAAGAAAATATTTAGATACAAGATTATTTTTTTGTTTACGTCAAGTTTGCTCGACAACCTAACACAGACATGCAAAAGGAGTGTGTGGGGAGGGGAAAAGAAGTGGGGCCCAAGACCCTCCTCTAATGTTACTTGAGTCGAACAAACGTGTTATGTTTATTTGATATAGATAATATAATAATTTTGTGGATATATAAGCTCAATCATGCACCAAATGATTATGACAGTGTTGCATCAAGAAATAATTTTAAATTTGGCCATTTTCTAATTTAAATACACCTAATAATTAGGACTTTAATACACTGGATGTATTTAGAGTCATCATAGTACTTCAAATGGATTAAAATCAATTGCTTTAATTTAATTAACTTTTTTTTACATAATTATGAATAGTTAAAATGACACTAATATTTAGTGTGGAATGAAATTGAATATAATTTTCCGCGTCGAAATAGAAACTCCCCGCCAGCGCCACGACCAAAAATCCGAGCGAGCCAACAAGGACGATTCAAAACTTTGCCCTTTCCCAAACCTGCCACGTCACCGATCCACTCCTTCGAAGCATTTCATCTCAACCCTCCGTACGATCCCATCGACGGCCCAAAGCCTTTTCCTGCAACAGCCAACGGACTGAAGTCACGTCGATTTCTACTATAAATTTACTCCCAATCCTTCCGCCACCCCTAACTCGTAAGAGAATCAGAAGTTTCACTTTCACTGGTAAGCTCTATCTTTCTGTCTCGTCTGTTCTCATATGGCTTTGATGTCAGCGATTCAAGCCCTATTCAGTCTCCTAAATCTCTCGCTTCCACTCAGTTTCTTCATTCTGGACTGGATCCTTTACTAATTGCGTAACAATTTTCGGATATTCTTTTTGATCTTTGTTCGGTGATTTTAGGTTTTCAGTCGGTAATCGAGAATGTCGGGAAGAGGAAAGGGAGGCAAGGGGTTGGGGAAGGGAGGAGCAAAGCGGCACCGCAAGGTTCTCCGGGACAACATCCAGGGGATCACGAAGCCGGCGATAAGGAGGCTGGCTCGCAGGGGAGGAGTGAAGCGGATCAGCGGCCTCATCTACGAGGAGACGCGTGGCGTGCTCAAGATCTTCTTGGAGAACGTCATCCGCGACGCCGTCACCTACACCGAGCACGCTCGCCGGAAGACGGTCACCGCCATGGACGTCGTCTATGCCCTCAAGCGCCAAGGCAGGACCCTCTATGGTTTCGGCGGCTAGGGTTTCGATTAAAAGCGTTGAGGGGGTCAGTATATTTGGGACCGTGTCTTTGCTTTTAGGGTGTCGTGTGTTAGGATCATGGTTTTTATGTTGGTGTAATTATATTAGTCTCTAGATTGCAGGGATTTTTAGTTTGCCCGCAAATGTTATGTATTGTCGTCGATGGAATTTTCTCTCAATTTCTTGAACCCGTGTTGGCATTTTGTCTGGATGCTGAATTCTATTCTGTGGGTATGACTGAATGCATTGGGAATGTTTCAGTGCTTGCCCAAATATAAGTTCTTTGAACATTGTTAAATAGATCTAAAAAGAATTATTATAAGTTGTCTTTTACCAGAAAGTAAGTTATGCCAAACACACTCTCAATCAGGTGATTTTGAGCTTATTTTTCAGTGATGTTTAATCTATGGAATGTTGTACTCAAGGAAGGTGTTCAATTCAATTCTCGAAAGATAAAAGATCATGACGAGTTAAAAGGATTAAAAATAAAATGACGCGCGCAGGTCTGTCAAGTTCAAAACGAAGCTAATGAAGAATGGGATAAGACTATTACTTTCTCTAAGTTTAGAAGATTATTGTAAACCCAATTTACATATTACACGTTCAAAGGGGAGGACACTCGAGCAATTGTCAGTTCAGCCCGCAAAGGATAAACCTAAACCAAATTAAAGCGTTCCTCATTCAAGTTTACGCTTAGAGGATTTCTTAAAGGCAGATGATGTTCCAACACCACTGCTACATCTACCAATGAATTTAAGAATCTCGTCTATCAAAATTACGGGAAATGCGGCCGCAAAAACCAGTAGCCACTCGTTCAGGCTCAGCGGCACAATGCCGAAGACTTGGGCAAGGAAAGGCACGTACAGGATCAGGAAGTGCAGCCCAAATGACACAGACATGGCCAGAAGCAGCCACGGGTTCGCCCATGGCGGCATCGTCAGGAGGCTGCCATCTTCAGAGAGGGCATTGAGGGAGTTGAACAGCTCGATGGCAACCAAGACGGACAGAGAGAGAGTCCTCGCTTTTATTTTGCCCGTCCTGAAGTAGTCACACGGATTCGAATCGAAATTGAACTCCTGAGATCCCGCCCGGAAAGGTGTTACCGAGAAGCCCTCCCAGGAATGGCATTGACCCCAGTTGGCGAGTTGGGAATAAGTGACGAGACTGTGTCCGTCTCCACTTAGGCTGATGCCGAAGAATGAGTCGTGGGTGTACCATATGATGAATATTCCCACAGTGGCAAGCCCAACATAGAGTCCAATCAACTGTATCAAATTTGACAAAGAGTAAGCACTGCAAGTTGAATAGGCTTATATTACTCTGGTGCCCATGCGTAATGGACCTTGGAAGGAGAAACTAAGTAAGTTGTATACCAGATATCGGAATAAAATCCAAGCACTGATCAACGAGTCGTCGCTTCTTCGAGGGGGTTTCCTCATAACGTCCTTGTCAGGTGGATTGAATCCCAAAGCTGTTGCTGGCGGTCCATCGGTAACAAGATTGACCCATAGAAGCTGAACGGGAATCAGGCCTTCTGGAATCCCAAGAGCAGCTGTCAAAAATATGGAGGCAACCTCACCAATGTTTGAGGAGATCATGTACCTGAGGTCATCAAGAGATTATTAGGGTGACTTTCATTGTTATCCTAAATGCAATGACAGGTGGTGTGAGACAGGTAAAACAACGTTTACATATGGCTCACAATAATTGTAAGCATTGTAATGGATGATGAAATCTTTTTAACCAACTGCAAACAACTGATACTGTTTATATTTGCTCCATAAGAAAATTACTTAGCATAAAATGCCTCCATCTGTACAAAGGGAGCAAGGCATAATTTTTGAGGTGCGGGCAATAAACCGGGCACAGAAACGGGCAATACCAAATTGCAACTTGGAGTTCAAACAAGACCGGCATCCATTTTTGGGTTGAATCACATGTCTGAGTACCATAACAGGAAACCGATCCAACAAAAAGGAACCAGCAACTGACCACACTACTGTCAGTATTGAGTCATTGACCGTTGGTAGCAACACTTCATCAAGAACTTCGAAGAAAGTTTGTCATACTATTTATCACATGCTGAGTGACATAACAGGAAACCTTTCTAGCAAAAATAAGTATAATCAACTAGATGTGTGTGGTTAATGGAAGAACTTCAACCATGCCGCACTTACAAACCATCCTCGTGCCATCCACAAGACATAAACTTCATAATAGACGAAAAAGATCACGATTTTTGGACTCCAAGGACCTGATTCCTAGAAAACCATTACTAAGGGCCTATAGCCTCTTAGAAATGGTAGAAGGGGTGGAGAACTCAAGTAACTGCTAGCTGATTCATAGAATCAATAATTAAACAGGGATGAACCAAAGATCCCAAATGCACAAAGTTGCATCTATAAAGCCACTCGGTTGACCATGTATAACTCTAGAATGAAATGGACTCTCTTTTCCAGAGAACTCTGTTAGCAAGGGAAATGCACTGGCGAAGCCGCGCCGTATGTATGATGATCTTCTGAAAATTAAAAAAATATTACTAATACCCTTATAAAAGATGAACAAAATCTTCTTTTTATGAAAATACAACATAGTTGGAAGTTCAACAAAATATTAGGCTTCTCTAATAGAGGGGTAGGAGGCAACTATGGAAACACTAGTGTTTCCTCAGAGCTATCAAGCATCAATATGCTTTATTATAATATACTGACATGATTCTCCTCAGTTTCTTTTCCCTATTTAAGCACTTAATATAATTAATAAAGCATCTACTACAGTATTCACATATGCTTCCATAAAGTTTTTATTTTTCCTTTTGAAGTTCCTTTTCCATTTTGCCAGTGTCTTGTCAGAAATGCAAATAGGTTTTGCATTCAATCCTTTATTGTTTATCTTCATCCTGGATATACATATACACACACATGCCAAGATTTCCACTATCATTTTCCCCAATTATATCCATGTGGAGAGGTAATTGGTATCGTAATGACCATTCCCCTTCCCATAGGAGGGAGAATGAGTCTGACTCATGGAAAACTAGACCAAAGTAAGCAGAATTCTAAATTGAAACCATCAAGTCAGTCCTGTAGTTGATTGTGGTAAAAGCCAACAACATAGAGGGAAAGGACCTGATAAATGCCTTCATATTGTTGTAAATAGATCTGCCTTCACCAACAGCGGCAACAATTGTGCTAAAGTTGTCATCAGCTAGAACCATGTCGGAAGCTTCCTTTGCAACCTAGAAAAAAATAATACAGGAAATACTGAAAGAGGAGATGAGAAAGCCAGATACATGCTTTGAAGTGGTGTACTGATAATACCAGCTTCCAGATAAGGAAGAATTTTGGGAACAGTGAGGTGATGTGCAACAGAGGACCATGATTGTATGAATCAATAAGAGCAACTTAAGTCTTAAAATCATAAGAGACCAAGAAAGGGAAAGTTTTTAACAGTTGAAAAGACCCTCATGGATGTCAAAGGCTCATCCAATGACCCCAAAGTAACTTACAAACACAAACTTGAAAGTCGCTTCGCACATTTAGAGGGCAACTGAACATCTTTAGGGGTAGATTTAAATAAACAAATTCATTTGATTATCCTTGGCAACCTAGCAAGTGCATACAGCTACTGACGCATTCTTGCAAAAAATCTGTAAACTAATTGAAATTCTCCAAAATGAAGCAGAAAATTTGTTGAGAATCATTCATATTGAAGATATGGGGTAAAACACTTCTTCCCCTTTCTAATTCTGTCTATCATTTTTATGATGTAAACATTATGAATACATTGAATGAAGAAGATATACCTCAGTCCCAGCAATTCCCATTGCAATTCCAATGTCAGCCAATTTCAAGGCAGGAGCATCGTTCACTCCATCCCCAGTCATTGCAACTACTTCGCCATCTTCTTTTAGCAATCTCACTATTTCTTGTTTGTGCTTTGGTTCAGCCCTAGAAAAGAGCAGTCCCCCAACTTGCTGTAGGTGACTTTTGGGGTCATGAAGTTCCATAAACTTTCTCCCTGTTAGGCTTTTTAGACTAATGTCCTCGTGTGGTCCAAATACACCTATCTCGCGACATATAGCTTCTGCCGTATTCTTGTTATCTCCTGTGATAACCATTACTCGGATGCCAGCTGCTCTGCAATCCTGAATAGCCTGCCGTACCTCTTCCCGAGGAGGATCCTTCAGAAAAGAAAAAACGATATTAAACTTGTGAAATTTTCACAAAATTCTTATTGCTTACTAGGAATGAGAAATGAAAAGGAACTTGATCGGGGAATGAAAGTAAGTGTGCCAACTCACTCTTAGCCCAGCCAAGCCAACAAATATGAGTTTGCTCTCAATTGAAGAATAAGTAGATGGATTAAGTAAAAGCTCATGTGCGGGATGGTCTTCATCACCATTATATGTGGCAAATTCAGGGAGGTTGTCCTTATAAGCAAAACCCAGACAACGTAATGCACTCAAGGACATTTTTTGCAAGCTTTGTAGAATAGCATCTCGTGAAGTTTGATCCAGTTCAACAATTGTACCGTCAAGCAATTGAACATAGGAGCTTCGCTCTAACACATATTCTACTGCACCCTGTCACAATGGAGCTGCTGTTAGTAAGTCTAGTGATGTTTTTATAAGGTTACGTTTCGTAAGATCCTAGGGTTTGAAAATAATTAATTTATGAGTTTTAATGTGATTTATTGAGTTATATGTGATTTTAAGGAAATCAATAGAAAACACTAAGATATTGACAAAAGTCTTGAAACCAGATTTATGGTGTTGAAAGAAATTAAAATGGAAATAATTTTCGGTACAAATGTGATGGAGTTTGAAAAAATCAAATGATGATGAAGGAATTTCGAAAAGTCAATAGAATCTTGGGGGGTTTTGATTTTGTGTAAGGATCAACCTGAAGTGATTTTGGGATTAAGCAAATGTCATGTGAAATAATTGGACAAAAACGTACTAATAGAGTAAATTTTAAATTATTAATTTTATATTTTAAGTATTTTGATGAGAATTAATTAAATACTTATGGGTATAATTGTAATTAAAAAAATATTTAAATGAGGTGGTGAAGAAATTTAAAAATTAAATGAATAATTTTTAAAATTATTATATAACATAATATATTATATAATTATAACATAATATCAAATTATATATACACACGTTGCCAAAGTCTGGGTGAATTAAATGATTCATATGTGAAACAGTCGGCTATGCTTGGTGCCCAAGACTCGTATATGTATATATATGGGTGGGCATTTGAAGCAGAAATCAGAAAAGAGAGAAGCAGAGAGCAGGGGGCTGAAATCGGAGAGAGAGAGAGAGATGCTGGCCGATCGTGGCGTGGCCGGTGGCGGCCGACCAGCGTCAGCGGCGAAGGCGAGCGATGGCCTGGAGCAGCAGCGGTGGCCGGTGATGGGGCTGGTCGGGGCAGCAGCAGCTGCTGGGTGCGGCGGTGAGCGACGGTGGCCGGAGACGGCTGGAAGCTGCAGCAGCGGCCGACGGCAGTGGATACGCGCAGGCGGTTGCGTGAGGCGCGGGCTGCAGCGGCGGAGGCGGCCTGTAGCGACGCTCGCGAGGCGGCGAGAAGCGGCCGGCGGAGGCCAGGCGGCGGGAGGCCGTCGGGCTGGTGCGCGCTGGCGTCGGGCGTGAAGAAGAAGAGAAGGAGACGAAGAAGAAGAAGAGAGTAGCAGAAAAAGAAAAATTTAGAAAAAAATAAAAAGATAAAAAAAGGAAAAAATAGTTGAAAATTTTGGAAAAATTAAAAAATTTTAAAAATTAATCTGAGGTTAGAGGAGCATGTCCGAAGTTAGAAAATTATTCAGAAATACGATTTAAGGTCAGGGTTAATTCATTGTAGGGATTTAGTTAAGCCGAAATGGAGATAAAGGTTTAATATGTTTTTTGTGTAAATTAATTTTGTTATAACTTGTATAAGATGTTAATGAAGTGTCTAGGTATGAACAGTGAGTTTCTGATCGTGAGAGTTTTAAGATGGGGTCATAGAATGAACCACTAGGGGTCACCTAGAATTTGAGATAAGTGTGGTGGATGGACTTGTATGCACGGTGTAGTTCATTTTTATCCATGATGTTATACTCATTAATTTACTGCATTGCATATTATCTTTATTAAGTTCTCGGACTCACCTCTTTACCCCCATTAACCCAACAGATGACTCGGGATCTAAGAAAAGAAAAATGGTGTTGGTGGAAGAGTCGTCGATTAACAGTGATTGCAGACAGTGAGGATGTGAGTCGTGTTTCTGTGTTATTTTTGTAATATATATATGTGCTTTGTATTTGATTTCGAGAGATGGGTACGGCTTAAACAAAATTTGATTAAGATCAAATTAAGGATTTGGATATAAGTAACTCAGTATATGTATTTGTTGGGAATTTGAACCGGTCAGTCGATCGGGATAAAAATATGTTTAAATATACTTGACTGTTGGAGTATTTTTATTGAACATGTTGGTATTTATTTTGATTTATTATGAAAATTAGATTTATATTTTAGAAGTCTAATTGAACACGAGAATCGGAGAAATTTTCGTTACCTATGTATTTTAAATTTGAGTCCTTGACAGTCAAAAGTGATGAAATCTAGACTCTATCCAGAACGTCTATAATATTTTAATATTTTATGTTAGTAGGGCATAATCCTCTTTTGAGATAACTCAGAATTGTAATAGTGGATTAAGATGGCATCAAATAGTGAGAGGGGGGGGGGGGGGGGGTGGGGGGGGGGGGGTTGTGTCATTTTACCCTATCATTTGCTAACATAATTGTTGAAATCATTTGTACGTGGGTCAAAATCTACCTTGGATATGGACCCCAAAAAATAGAAGAATTTGAGATGACAAAATTTGAAATCCCTCTATCAAACACAACTGAAGAAAAGAACGAGGGGCTAAAAAAAATATGCTACTGACAATAATAAACTTATTAGAAATGGGAGTTTCTTGACAAAATAGGACACAAAATTCTAGTGTTTCTCAGGTCATTAGGAAAGTTAAAGTACTACTGTTGTAATATGGTAGTGGGCTATATACGGTATTTAGCATATAATCTGGTTGGCGTCAAAGGTAGATCAGCTAATTTTATCTTATTCCAATCCATGTTTGGTTACAACCGTTTCGTATAATTTGTCCCTAATCCAGTCATGTAGATTTCAAACATTTCTTATTAGGAAGGGGCATGCCCTAGTCTTTTGGGGCATCCCAAGTGCTGCCAGATCATTGTTAAAGGGGCAGAAATGTTCGGCAAGGTTCCCAGTCATCAACAACCTTTCTGGTTTCACTTTTAACACTGATTCATCATACATGTTTTTTAGTAAGTTGCACCCTTTCATCCATTCATCATATTATTCCACATTAAAGTTTCAAAATACAACATTCAAGCTGCCTCACAAGAAGGATGAAGAGCCAAAAAGAAAAAGAATAGAAATTGAGTGAGAGGAACAAATAGAATCAGTGATTCAATGCTGGACCCCGCAGCTTGTAGTATTCATTTTGTGGCTTTTGAAAAAAAAGACAGACACCACTCAAATATGTTTTAATTTTTTAATAAATTCATGAATATTATTATTATATTTTGTGTTTGGGAAGTAAGACACCTTTAAAAGGCAGTTTCGTAAGAAAATTAATTTCTCCAGCCAATAAGATATGAAAAGTGTAAGAAGAGAGCAAAAGAGAAGTAGTATATGTACCTTTACAAGCAATGAATTTCTACCCAGGCTGGAGCTTACAATTACTCCCATGGATTTCCTATCACGGTCAAACTCAAGAGTTGCAATCCGCTTTTCAAGCTTACTCCATGTTTGACAACAACCTTCAGTGCAGAATTAAATGGACTTGGATTGAGATTCAAGCAAAAATGATAATAAATGATATTACAAGTGTTTGTAACTTACTCAGGAGATCACCATAGCCTGAAGATGTCCCAGAATTCAATCCATCCGGAAGCCCCATTTTCTCAACCATCACCTGAGAACAAATCATGACCAGAATATTTCTCGGAATCAGTATTCATCGCTAGCTGGATTATATAGCAACTTTACCAAGCTTTTCAACAAGGGACGGTACCCCAATGTTATACCATAGTTGTGACGAATGAAACCAAAAAAGAAAAAAAAAAAAGAAAAAGGAGGAGAAAACTGGAGGAATGGATGAATTATTGCTGAGTTGATGAACCATGACTAACCAATCTAAAGCTTGGAAGGGTAAAACCCAGCGTTAATGTTTAAGCTAATGAAAGCATCATGTAAGCTTCAGAACTCCAAGAGCAAACAAATCTAAACCTGAAAAAATAAAATTACAAAATCTTACCTTCAGTGCTGCTTCAGTGGGAATTCCATTAGCAACATAATGACTCCCAGATTGCTCTATGCCAGCGTCATTGCATAAACCAGCAATCTTTGCAATCATTTGGAGATTAGCATCCATTCTACCCATGGGCCAGTCTTTAATTTTTCCATCTGAAGGATTGTAGGTGGTCCCTTCCACTGTGAATGTCCGGATATCACTTGCCCTCGAACCCATAGCCACAAGCTTTGATACCGCCATCTGATTTGTGGTCAGGGTACCTGTCTTGTCAGAACAGATCACGGTTGTGCAACCAAGAGTCTCAACACTAGGCAACTTCCTTACAAAAGCATTCTTCTGAGCCATCTTTCTTGTGCCAAGGGCCAAACATGTTATAATGACAGCCGGTAAACCTTCAGGAATGGCAGCCACAGCCAACGCCACCGCAATCTCAAAGTAATATGTGCACTTCTCAAGAGAGAATTTAAAATTACCAGGCCAACCATCCACATACTCCCAAGTGAAGAAGTATTTAACATTAATAAGCCACACCAATGCGCAAATTACCCCTATTATAGCTGTGAGAACCTCTCCAAATTCATTCAATTTCTTCTTCAATGGGGTATCGTCCTCGCTCTTCGAGGCCTCGTGGATTTGTGAATGCACTTTCCCTATCTCTGTAGTCATTCCTGTCTGAGTAACCAAGCAAATACAATTCCCATTCACCATTGTCGTCCCGGCAAAAACCATACATTTCTTCCCCTGAATGTCAACATCTTTGGGAACAGCCTTGGTTGTCTTACTGACTGCTTCACTCTCTCCAGTCAACGAACCCTGCTCAACCCTAACAGTCGAGCTAATCAAAACCAAAATTCTCATATCAGCGGGGACTTTGTCACCTACCCGGAGCTCAACAATGTCCCCCGGAACAAGCTCTTTCGCAGCCAAATCCGAAATCTTTTTCCCATCACGTATTGCAGTGGCTTGCTCCGATTGAATTTCTTTCAGAGCCTCCAACGCCTTCTCAGCATTGTTCTCTTGCCAAACCCCAACGATTGCATTCACGATCAAGATCAGAAAGATGACCAGAGGCTCCACAAACGCCTTGATCTCCATCTGGCCGCCTTCCTCGCCATCATACCAAGCGAGGACAAAGGAAACCACCGCAGCCACAAGCAGAATCCTCACTAAAGTATCGTTGAACTGGTCCAAGATCAGCCTAAAAATCGACGGCCCTTCGTGCTTCTCCAGTTCATTCCATCCATAGATCTTCCGCTGTTCCTCCAGTTGACCGGCCGACAATCCGTACTCCCGCTTCACCTGATACTGCTCCTCGCATTCTCGTACATCTTTGGCCCATGCGGCGAAAACTTCCTCTCCGGATGACGATTTAGCGCCAGCGCTCTCCTGTTTCCCATAATCTCTCCCTCCTGTGCCCATCAAGACTCACAAACTCTCCAATTTCCAACTCCTACCGACCAATCCAAACAACAAATTAAAAAAGCCTCACCTGAAACAGAACAATTCAACATGTAAACGAAATGCAAATTCATACAAATAATGGAAACGCTACCTAACAACAAAATTTCACATCGAGATGCAGAAAGTGATAAGGTTTCCTTTACCAGAATTATTTGGAGAGAGATGAGCAACTGCTTCTCTTTTCTCCCTGTTGAAGCAATAGAACAGTAATCGGGAAGGCGACTACGCAGCGTTATAAATAGGACGAAGAGGTTAGTTAATTACAGAGAGGCCCCCTTAACTTATCATTTATTAGCACCCATTAAGAAATGAGTACTCCAATTGCAAATACGGAAATGAGTTGAAATTTCAATTCAAAAGTAAATTTGGCTCTGAAGAATTTTCCATGTATAATTCTTATTCTTCACTCTTGATTTTGGTACAATGAACTTTTAGTTTATTGGAACTATGACTCACAAATATACATTTAATAATAATTTCAATAATAATAAAGTTCACCAACCCTTCCTATTCTTAATCAATACCATACTTTTACTTTTCAAGTTTTTACAATTTTTTGGAATAATAATTTTGATAGGTTAAACAACAATAAAATGCACATTGTTTTTGTATTTATTGTGTTTTAATCAACTAATAAAATTATTTCAATGTAAAAAATTATATTAATAAATAATTTAAATTGCTTTATTAATTAATTTTAATTAATTAACTTACAACAATTCAAGATTAGAAGGTGAAAAGGTTAACGTAATCTTTAGAACAATATAGATGAAATTGCTTTCGTTTCTAATATGATGACTGGATAAAAATACGCTTTTAATATCTTTTTAATATTACGAAATAATTTTGAAATATTTTCAAAATTGTAAAAATAACCCAAAAAGTTTTTCCATGTTTCTTGCTATTTTAAAATTGAATTTTTTTTGAAAGAACCAAACCAAAACAAAATATATATAAAAATATGTTAAAAAATCACTTTATAAACAATTTTATTAGCATAAAAATAGTTTATTTACTTATATAATAGAATAAATAGATTATGAATGGGTACGGTCTTTTACCCCTATCCTTATTTATTTTTATTTTAGTAATTATGAATTTGTGTAATTTTATTTAAAAGAATAGGTATAAAATTTTGATCCCAAACCCATAATACCAAAACCAATTGTATTGTATTCGTTCACTGGTCCGGCGTACACCTAACTATCTAAGTTTTAGGTCAATTTAATTGAATAAATAAATTTGATAAAATTAAAACTATGAGAACAAAATAATAAGTAAATTCATGTATGTCTTTTATAATTTATTTATAATCAAAATAGCTTTATACTTTGTTTCAATTGCTAATGCACTTTATTTGTTATTAATATCTTTAATTAAATTAAAGCAAAATAAGAAATTATTTTTGCCAAATACAAGTCATCTACACCACAAGACGTACAGTTAATTTATGGAATTTAAAATAAACAAAACTAGAAAAAACACCGGCAGGCGGGTGAATACGATATTAAGCAATAATTATGGGCCCATGTGTAGTTATTCGCATGACAGGCGGCTTCGATGGGTTACTTCCGAAGCTCAATTCTTTTATTCTTTGGACTTGGATTGTTTAGTGGGTTGACACGCATTGCGAATTCCCATTTTGCGAATTCACTTGGGTAAGATTGATTGCTTCAGCGTTTGATCTAACGACGTGGTGATCCGTCAATGATCAGCTTTTGTCTGCACTGCAAAGCTGGCATATTACATACTGAATCGGTTGTCAACGAAGCAAGATATATTATAATCAAATAGGAAACTTCCAGGCACTTGCTCGAATAATCTTAATTAATAATATATATATATATATATAAATATTTTTATTAAGGTGACACAGGTTAACCCTTCCTTGAATCTGTCACTGCATTTGATATTTTTTAAGAAAAAATTTATATTAAATATTTTATCATAACATATATTTTAAAAAATAAAATAAAAAATAATTATTAATGTCAAGAGGAATTAATGTGTTATTTAATGTCGTGTGTGTTCATGAACACAACATATTATATTTGTTAAAAATATTAAGTTATATTTGTTAAACACAACCCTTGCTGTTATTTTTAAACTTAAGTTCAATTTGTTAAAAATATTAAAAAAATTTAAAAACTATTATATTTACTTGGTTGGTGTATGTTAAAAATATTAAAAAATTATTATATTTACTTGATTGGTGTATTCCATTGATAATGTCATAGGTTAAAGTCTCAAATCTAAATTTTGTGAATTTTAATTATTTTTTATTAATATATTAATATTCTTAAAACAAGATTCCTATTTTTTAAAACTAAAAGGTTATAGGTAGAAAAAAAAACGTGAATTGGGGGTCACATCATCCTATCAAATCCCTCTTTTGTGTTTGCGGATGATTAATATGTCTTGAGGGAAAATTCTAAGAAAATGACTCCTTGACTCCAAAGGCTGACTGGCACTTCCCAACCCCAATGAACACAATTTTGCGTCAATGACAAAGACTTCAAAAGGCATGCGTGAAAAGCTAATATTTAATGTGTTTGGCATATTATTTTAATATGAATGAAAAATGTTTTGTATGTTTTTTAAAATTTTAATAAGGTTAAAATTATTATTTTTTATTTTGTTAAATATTATTAAAATAATATAAAATAAATATCAAATGACTTTTTTATCCGGATAAATTCTAATAATTTAGCAAAGTTTATTAATTTTTAATATTTATTAAATTAATTAAAAAATTACAAGATTATCAACTTAATGAATTTGTGGATTCAGCAACTCCACTCATTAATATTTGTCCTGAAAAACCAAACACGACTTTATTCACTTGTCGTGGAGTTTGTTTGGTTAAAGACTTATTTGTTGGGACAGATATATATGTTGATGAAGGGGGCTTAACCAAGTTTATGATCAAAGGTGAATGATGGTGTTGAAATTAATTATTGTCAAATTTGTCTAAAATGAGTGTGTTCCGTAATTATTTTTCAGCTTAATTTTATTTAAAATTTGCTCGATTTGTAATATATGCTTTGATGATTAATTTAATCTCGATCTAATGATACAAGAAGATAATTAATGTGTAATAAATAATATATATATATTTTAAATTTTATATTTTTGTATAAATAATATTGGGAAAAGCCATGATTATTCACAAGAATTGTAAGATGGAAATTCACGAGCCAATTTAGTTAAATAAAGATCTAACTCGGAATTGGGATGGATCTGATTAGATGGGCTAAATTTGTTATTTTTGATTAAATTGGAAAGAAAGGATATTTTAATAGTTTTTCCTTAGATAAAATATTAATTCCACGTGGGTTGGAAAGGGATAGCTGAGCTGAGAAAGAAGTCAAATCCAAACATGACTTCATTCAGTCGCCATGTAGGGAGGGGCCTAGCTAGGAGCTTGAGTTGACCAAATCGATATATTATAATCAAGAGTCGTACTGGAAACTTCCAGGGACTTGCTCAGGATATATTATAATCAAGCAGGAAATTTCCAGAGACTTGCTCAATGAAGCAAGCAGGATATATATTAAGGAAATTCTATTCAGAATTTGAAAATTTACTCATCAAAATTTACATCTCATTAAATTTTTTAATAATTTTAATATATCTCTTTTACCCCCACAACCCACAACAAATTCTCTCTTCTGATCACCTCTCATCTTTATCCATCACCTAAATATATAAATACACACTCACACACACTTATATATATATATAAGTTCCATGGTCGCGGCCATGGAAATCCCCGCACCTCGTGGTGCAGGGGTTTCTACAATCCCCACACCGCGAGGTGCGGGAGTTTTTGAAATCCCCACACCTCACGGTCCAGGGGGTTTTTGCAAGCCCAGCACCGCGAGGTGCGGGGATTTCTCAAATCTCCGCACCTCGCAGTGCGGGGAATTAAGGCTTTCCCGACTGAGCAGTCGGAGAAGATTGGTTTTATTTATTTTTTATTTTAACTAAATTTGTTTTATTATAATAAAATAAAAAAATAATATAAATAAATAAATTTTAAAATATCTGTATTTTAAGTAATTATAAATTAATTAATTTTAAATTATTGTAATTAGGTGTTGAATTTTTTATACTTAAAAAAATTTAAAATTAATTAATTTATCTTATCCAATTAGGTAAAGATATATATATTTAAAAAAATTATTTTAAATGATGATAGGATTTTTAAATTTATCTTATTGAATTAGGTAAGGATATATATATTTAAAAAAATTATTTTAAATGATGATAGGATTTTTAGATATGGGTATTTTTAAGTAATTCAATAAAATAAATTTTAAAATTTTTTAAGTATTAAAAATTCAACACTTAATTACAATGATTTAAAATTTAAAATTAGTTAATTTATAATTACTTAAAATACAGATATTTAGAATTCATTTATTTATATTATTTTTTATTTTATTTTATTAAAATAAAACAAATTTAATCAAGCCTTCCCAGCAGTCGGAAAAGGCTTGATTCCTCGCACCGCAAGGTGCGGAGATTTTAGAAATCCCCGCATTGTGAGATGTGGGGGTTTCTATAGCCGCGGCCATGGAACTTGTATATATATATATATATATAAGTGTGTGTGAGTATGTATATATATATTTATATAGGTGTGTGAGTGTATATGTGTGTGTGCTGGGTTGTATGGTCGCGGCTATGCTATGTGTGTATATATATATATATAAGTGTGTGTGAGTGCGTATTTATATATTTAGGTGATGGCTGGGGATGAGAGGTGATCGGAGGAGAGGGTTTGCTTGGGTTATGGGGTAAAAGAGGTATATTAAAATTATTGAAAATTTTGATGGGACATGGGTTTTGAAGAGTAAATTTTCAGATTCTGAATAGAATTTTTCTATATATTATAATTAAACAGGAAACTTGCAGAGACTTGTTCAAATGAAGAATCTTAACTAATAATAATAATAATCATAATAATTTATAAATCATATTCATTCGACTGGCGGCCGAGGGAATCAGGGGAGGGTTGGAGCTTCAATTTCAGAATCTGTATATATATTTATATAAATATTTTGATTGAGGTGTCACGTGTTAGCCCTTCCCTAAATCTGTCACTGCATTTGATGTTTTTTAAGGAAAATTTATATCAAATACTTTATCATAACATATATTTTAAAAAATAAATAAATTAGTGTAAGTATAACCTTGCATGTAATTTTTCTAAGCTTAAAAGATAAAAACGAGAAGAGAAGCCACTTTATGAAAAATTGAAGTTAGTGTAAGGGCGACCGGGGGAGGGGGGGTTGTTGGCATGTAATTTAAGTCTCCTAGAGTAGTACACTCTTGTTTGTAAAAGATGTTCCATACCATTAGTATTTGATAAACAATGAGTGATGATACTGGATCGATCATCGAGATTTGTCTCAAAGTAAGTACTTGTAAGGGTGGGCTTTTAATCTCCCGGGAGAACTCCAATGCTCAAGTCAGTAGAAAAAAATATCTGAAATAGAAAGTCACACAGTAATCAGATGATCCATACCTGTAGAAATTGACCTCTATTTAAAGATGACATAAAACATACTCTGAAGAGATAAGATAACCTCTGAACAAGACGTTGGAGATAATCTCGGTTGACCGAGTCAATCTCGTTCAAAATCAAATATGGGATGGAGATCTAGATGACACGTGACGCTTTCTGAGACAGACGCGTGGCGGCACTAGGTTGATAGTCTCCAAAGGTAGTATAGTAATTTTGCCCTTTAGTAAAATATCTCCTCATCAATGAGTATACTAGGTATTTGAGAGTTTGAAAGCATTAATCGTAATCCTCGCGAGATCGTCGAACTTAGATGAGAAGTTACGCAAATGTGCAATACCTGCCCCGATTGACAAGTAAAATTAAAAATTTATCGGATGGAGAATTTTGTTGCTAAAGTAAGGATGGAGATCGAGATCGAGAAGTGACCCTTGTAGGGAAGAATAAAATAAAAAATAATTGTTAATGTCAAGAGAAATTAATGTGTTATTTAGTGTAGTGTCGTGCCGTGTTCATAAACACAATATAATATTTGTTATTTTTAAACTTAAGTTCAACTTGTAAAAAATATTAAAAAAATTTAAAATTATTATATTTACTTGGTTGGTGTATTCCATTGATAATGTCATAGGTTAAAGTCTCATATCTAAATTTTGTGAATTTTAATTATTTTTTATTAATATAATATTCTTAAAACAAAATTCCTATTTTTAAAGCTAAAAGGTTATGGGTAGAAATAAAGAACACGTGAATTGATGTACAAGAGAGAAGTAAAAAATGTTTAGTATGTGTTTTGAATTTTTTATAAGGTTAAAATTGTTTTTTTTTTTATTTTGTTAAATATTATAAAATATTATAAAACAAGTATTAAATAGAATTCTAGTCATTTAGCAAAGTTTTTTAATTTTTAATATTTATTAATTTAATTAAAAAATTACTGGATCACCACCTTAATGAGTTTGTAGATTCAACAACTCCAACCATTAATATATGTTTTGAAAAATCAAACATGGCTTTATTTACTTGTCGTGGAGTTTGTTTGGCTAAAGACTTGTTTGTTGGGACAGAGATATATGTTGATCAAGGGTCGAGGGCTAAATGACTATGTTGGAATTGATTATTATCAAATTTGTCTAAAATGAGTGTGTTCCATAATTGTTTTTCAGCTTAATTTTATTTAAAATTTGCTTTATTTGTAATATATGCTTTGATGATTAATTTAATCTCCATCTAAAAGTATAAGAAGATAATTAATGTGTAATAAATGGTGTTTACATTTCTTAAATTTTATATCTTTGTATAAATAATATCGAAAAAAGTCATGATTACATCACAAGATTGTAAAATCGCAATTGATAAGGGTGAGCAAAAGTTCGGTTAAACCAAACTAATCGAATCGAACCAACAAATTCGGTCGATTTGGTTCGATTTTTCAAAAGAAACGGTTCGATTCGATTATATTTATCCTTAAAAATCAATTATTGGGTTCGGTTCAGTTATTCTAGTAAAAATAACTGAAAAATTGAACCGAACTTAACCATATAGCAATAACCCCTTTGCCGAATCGAATCGACCCCCCCTCCCTCACGCGGGTGAGACACCCTATGTTTGCCTACTATTTTCTCTTCTCTTCGTCATTCTCTCTCTTTAAGACTCTCTCTCTCTCTCTCTCGCTGTATTTTCTTGTCTTCTCTTCGTCCTTCTCCCTCTCTAAGACTTATGTTGCACGGAAACACCTCATAGGTGCCGTTTCCCCGTTTTCGAAACGTTTCCTATTCCTGTTTCGGACCATATTTATACCTATTTTTTTAGAAAAACGTCCGTTTCTGTTTCCTATCAGAAACGGGAACGTTTCTGTTTCCGTGCAACATAGTCTAAGACTATATCTCTCTCACCATTTCGTCTCTTTTCTCTTTGAGATTTGGTTGGCCGCAGCATTACCTCATATCATCTCTTTATAAATCTGGTCTCGCGACAGCACTGCCTTATCTCTTTATCCCTTATCTCTCCCTCCACCATCCCTCGTCGTCGCCAATGGTGAAGATGAAGATGAAGAGTGAAGGAAAAGATGATGCCGATGCAAGCTATTGTCGATGGTTTTTAGATAAGTTTTATGGGCATAACTTCTCTTTTACATTGAAAGTTTGAAACCTAAATCTATTAAAATCTAACCATTATATGCTTTTAATTTTTTGGTATGTGGGTCATTGTGGTTGGAGAAATCCGATGATTGATTCCGATCATTGGAATCACCGCCCAACTAGGTGGCCGGCAACAACAATAAGGCTAGTCTTTTGATTATTTTTGTGTTCTAATTCGTTTTCGGTTCGGTTAGCACGGTTTAAGTTTCGATTTGTTGGGTTAGTCGGTCGATACAATTATTATATATAGTTTGATTTTTAATCTAAGTCGGGATTGGGATGGATTTGATTAGATGGGCCAAATTTGTTGTTTTTGAATAAATTGGAAAGAAAGGATATTTTAATAGTTTTTCCTTAGATAAAATATTCCACGTGGGTGATCATGGGTTGGAAAGGGACAGCTGAGAATGAAGTGACTTCATTCAGTCGCCATGTAGCTTGTTTGGAGAATGAGGCGTTTGTTGGGACAGACCTGTTGATAAGACGGGGGCAGTAGGGAGGGGCCTAGCTAGGAGCTTGGGTTGACCGAATCGATCAGTCTTTCCACTTTGTGATGGTTGGTTGGTTGGTTGTACTTGTAAGTTGTAACCAAGGAGACCCACTTGAAACTTCCAGGGACTTGCTCAATGAAGCAGAATATATATTATAATTAAACAGAAAACTTCTAGGAACTTGCTCAAACAAAGAATCTTAACTAATAATAATAATAATAATTTATAAATCATATTCATTCAACCAGCGACGGATGGGTTAGGGGGAGGGCTGTAGCTTCAATTTCAATCTGTATATATATATATATATAAATGTTTTGGTTGGGTGGCGGATGGGATCAGGGGGAGGGCTGGAGCTTTATTTTCAGAATAAATATATATATATATATATAAATTTTAGTTGGGGTGACACGGGTTAGTCCTTCCCTAGATTGTCACTGTATTTAATGTTTAGTGTAACTATAACCCTGCAAATGTGCAGCCCCTGACCCGATTGACAAGAAAATTTAAAAAATTTATCGGATGAGAATTTAGTTATTAAAGTAAGGATGGAGATGAAGAAGAGAAGCAACCCTTGTTACTCTAAGAAAGAATAAAATAAAAAATAATTATTAATATCAAAAGATATTAATATGTTATTTAGTATCGAGTAAGCATAACATAATATTTATTATTATTTTAAATTTCAGCTCAATTTGTTAAAAATATTCAAAAATTAAAAATTATTATATTTCCATTGATAATGTCATAGGTTAAAGTCTCATATCTAAATTTTGTGAATTTTAATTATTTTTTATTAATATAATATTCTTAAAACAAAATTCCTATTTTTTAAAGCTAAAAGGTTATAGGTAAAAAAAAAAAAAAAAAGAGAAAGTACTGGGGGTCACATCATCCTATCAAATCCCTCTTTTGTATTTGCGGATGATTAATATGTGAATGAAAATTTGAGAGAAAATTCTAAGAAAATGACTCATTGACTCCAAAGGCGCATTGTCGCTCACCAACCCCAATGAACACAATTTTGCGTCAACGACAAAGACTTCAAAAGGCGTGCGTGGAAAGCTATGAAAACGCTTGGAAAATTGTGTTCATTGGGTTATGGGCTTGGTTTTAGTAATTTTTAATTTTTAATAACTTTATTTAGATAAAATTTATCTAGATAGATTTTTTTTATCACTTCAATTATTGATATTAAAATAATTATATTATTTATCATTTCATTTACCAATAATACACTTTTCGGTCACAACTATAAATTTCATTCTCTCTTTCTTGTTAATTTAAAATTTAAATTTTAATCTCTTATCTTATTTAATAAATTTTTAGAATTTCAAAAGTCAATTACTTTCTCCAATAAACTATTATGTGCTTTTCTTAGTCCAAGCCAAAATTGCATGCTTTTTCTTCTATGTTAATTTAAAATTTTAAATTTTAACCATTTACTTTATTTAATAAATTTTTAGAATATCAATATTAACAATGTTATTCTCCAAAAAATTATTAAGTGCTTCTTCTTTGTCCAAATCCAACCTATATTTCTTCTCTATTCTATGTTTCTTCTTCATCCAACCTCTATTTCCATATCTTCTTTTCTATTTCCCTCTTTTTTTAAGAATTATGAAAATGTATACCTAGCACATTATTTATATATAATATGTCAAAATTCTATTATTAAATTTATTCAGTTAAAATATATTAAATACAAATTAATTATATTCTAAATTTTTTTTATGTGACAAATGTAACACCCGAGAATAATTTTGAGGATAAAAATGATATTTGATAAAGGGCATAATTGGAATTTTGGGAAAAATAAGACTATAGGGCACACTAACACAGCTTTGGACGATCGAATTAATCAGAGAGAGTACCTCGGACCCTAGATAGCCAAGGAAAATGGTATAGTATCGACGAGCAATTAAAATTATGATTTTTAGTGATAAAAGAAATGAGATCGGGAACAGTTTTCGGTACAACAAAAATACAGCTGCCAATTAGGTCGTATTACCGAATTGTTGTAAACGACGTCCAAAAATTCAACGGAGAGTGTCAAGGACTAGTATTCGATGTATAGAACAACCCTTAAGTGGTTTCAGGTTGAATCGAGTGGATTTGAGGTCAAATAAATCAATCGGGCCTAAGTGTAATTTTCTAAAAATGCCCGATAGAGGTCAAAACGGTAAATTTTCAAAAAATTTCAAAGAAGAAATGAGAAGTTCTAATCTTGTGGGTCTGAGTGGTATAGTTGGATAATTAAGGGGCTTGAGAATAAGGGCCAAAATGTAAAAGGAAATTCAAATGGGGCCAAATCGCAATTTTTGAAAATTTGCCAAAGCATGGCAGATTTGGCCACCGATTCGGCCGAAAAATCGGGAGATTTGGCAGCAAATCTCGTCAAGGCATGGCCTAGGGTAGTCTAGGAAGCGTGTGGGGAAAGATTTGGCCGATCCGGCCACGTGGGGGTCGAATTTAGCCTATAAATATCAAGGGTTTTTGGCCGAAAATGAAACAACAAATCGCTCAAGTTTGAGAGCGAATCGAGGGAAACCAATAAGGGGCTTTTGATCCTTGAGGGAAGAGGATCATTTCTGGAGAATTTCAGAATTTTTGGAGCGGTGTAAAGGTGTTTTTGCATTTGGCCGTGTATATATATATACATATATCGAGTGAAGATGAAATCGGGTTGTATAGTGATCGATCGAGCGATCTAATAAGGGGCTTTTGTTCGCAAGGTGATGGGTAACTGATATGGAAAATTTCGTGTCAATCGGAGTTCAAATCGAAGGTCAATTTGGCTCGCCGAAAAACGCAAAGCTTCGCTGGAGTCGGACTGTAAATCGTCAAATCGGGAAGCTTCCGGTAAGTTTTTCGGCCATGTGAGGGCTCCATTGTGATCGAATTGAAGAGGGCTTCAAGATGGTGTCTTCAGATCAGCCATCGGAGCAGGTCGCCGGTCGCCGTCGCCGGAGAAGATGATCGGAGGTATTTTTGTATTTTTTTAAATACTGAAAATATAGAAAATTCAATAAAAAATAGAATTAAAGGAATTAAAATTCTGGAAAAATATTCAGAAATTCTAGAAAGATGAATAGTTTATTTTGATGAATTTTTATCTTGGAAATTTCTTGAGAAAATAATTATTTTTGATTTTTGAAAGGAAATGTAAATAGAAAATAAATAGGATGAATTTTTATAAAATTCTGAAAAAATTTCAGAAGTATAAGAAATTTATTTGATGAGTTTTGGTGATTTTTTTTGAAGTATATTCGAAGTAAATCGATGAAAAATAAATTTTCTCAAGGAAAAGTACGTAATTATGAAAATTTGAGAAAATAGGAGAAAAATCTGAAAAATTTCCAGAAAATCCCAGAGGTTTATAAATATTGTCTTATGAATTATTATGTAGAAATATTTGATAAAATAGTTGTTTAGATATTTATTTTGGATTAGAGAAGAAAATGGGAGAAAAATAGGAAAATTGTGAGAAAATTAAGGAAAATTATAATTGTTGGATAAATGTGATGATTAGGGTGCTTTGAGGGTTGAGACGAAGTGACTCGTGCGAAGTTCGAAGAAGGCACGCAAATCGAGGCAAACCACGCTTTTCAAGAAGAATTCGAATTGCGCCCAAAGGTGAGTGTTCGCCCCCAACTTTGTTTTGACTTATGAGTAGTTCTACCCGAAGGGACCTTGAGTGACATGTGAATGATTTACTGTGAATGCTCATCCCTATGGCTTGGTGTATTATGGTTGTCCAAACAGTTATTTACACATGCATTGAATTTCGTACAGTAAATTGCATACATTGAGATGTTGATTTTTATGCATGTTATGATTTTTCGGCATTGGCTTGTTTTGTGTCGTCCATGTGGGACGTGGGTTGGTAACTTGTGACGTAGCCCAGAGTGACAGCACTCGGGATGCGTACCTAGGATTAATGCTAGGTGACCCACTTAGGACGGGGCTGAGACGGATTTCACCCTACAGGACCCAAGTGGCGGGGCTGAGAGTGGACACCACCCCGGTTGTTGGCTCAAGTGGCGGGGCTGCGAGTGGACACCACCCTAGGATCCTTTGAGCAATAGCATTAATGCCGAGGTGACGTCGATTCCGAGGATAGTGCTGATATGACACTCTTGGGGCTAGGGTTGCGTTGGGTTTTGAAATGCTTTTGAGTTGGAGCGTAAAGCCTAACAATGACAATGGGGTGATTCCCGGGTTCATATGCCGAGGTTGTCCCTCTTAAGCAGGACTGTTTTGCCAATGGGCCGAAGTGGTTGTGTCGCCTTTAGAGAGATTGCATTTTCCCCAATTAGGGTTAAGTGCTATGTGGGATTCTCTTAGGCTGGTGCATGTCGGGATTTATCGATTTTGTATATGATTTTTCATATCTGCATGAAAACGTTTTTGAACTCTCACTTAGATGATTCAACATCTAATTTGGACTATGTCCCTGGAATATTCAAACGTTCCAGGAGAAAGCAGTGGCGCCAAGGGAAAGAATATCATCGAGATGTAGCGGCTATGTTTAGTTTTCGTAGGTTTTGTCCATGATTACGATGTTCAGAGGTTATGTAATATTTTAATATTTTCATGTGAAACATCGATTTGGTTATTGTAAAGGAATTGTCGGTTATATATCATTGAGGTTTCGATCTTGCTTCCGCTGATGTGATTGTTGATACCTGTCTTAGTTTATTATTAAATTTTGATATGCTAAGAAGGTATGATCGGGATTGACGGGAAATGATTATGATGAAGGTATATGTATTGAGAGACTTATGTTGTGTGTTCGATGTTGAAAAAAAATATATATATATATATTCCCGAAATCTCGAGTTAACGCTCGTTGTGGGAAAATGGGGCGTTACAACAAATGTTTGATCAAATTTTTAATCGTGCATAAAATATATCAAACCAAATAATACTTGTAAATTTTTTTCCATACATCGAATTGTTAACAAAGGTCCTAGCCATGATTTGATTCCCATCGTAAACAATTTGATTATTTTATTTCAAGAAAATTGGTATATTTTTATTTTTCTTATATATAAGTTTTTTTTATTATTTACAAATTAATTATTCACTAATACTTACAGTGTAATCATAGTTACTTCCAACCGAAATATTTAAATCAAAATTATGTTATTATTCAAAGTTTTTGTAGTGTTTAAATAGTTAACATTATAAAAATTACTATATAGTTATTAAGAAATTATTCATTATAAATGTAAGTTAAATCTTCAAATAGACCAAATAGCATATATTACATATATAAGAATTCAAGTATTAAATTATAAAATATTATAATTCAAAAATAAATTATAAAATACTATTTTTATTTAAATTAAATTAAATATTTTTTTTATAATCAAATCAAATTATAAAATTATGATTTAGTTGGGTTGAACTATGATTTTGTATAACTTTACAAAATCATATTCTTTCTACAATAACATATAAAACAACACATTCAACCTTTATCTCACTAAATATATATTTTTTAAATTAAAAATATATTATACAAAATCATCTAAATCAAAATGAACTCATTTTGTAACTTTAAAAAATTTTGGCGAGCATTGTTTGTCTTGCAATTTTAAAAAAATCATTTTGTAGTTTTGTTTCAAATTTTAAGTTATGAAATGAAAATCAAATTATAAATCATAATATTATAATATTTATTTTTAATAAAAAATATATTCATATATCCATCATAATATAATTATATTTCTTCTATTTTATCATTCATACAAAACATAAAATTTTATGTATTTTGTAATTATCTTATGTATAAATAATTGAATATATATTTTATATTTATATTTTTTTACTCACCAAACTTAAAATTTATATTTATTATAAATTTTATACTTTAGTTTAAATTCATAAGTAGCCAAGATATATTAAATTCTTATTCTTACTAAATTATATTTTAGGGGCATATAGTCCCTAAAGTGTTATTTGTTACTAGTATGCCATTATGAAATGTTGTTGTAACTTGGGATTTAGTTATTAATTTGTTGTTTTAAGTGATTGGGTCATTGTAAGATATAAGTTTTTGAGTATTTTTAATTATTTAAATTAATATTTTGATGTATTTATATATTATGGATATAATTATATCATTTTTTGTAGTCTTAAAATGATCTATGAGTTGTTCTTTATTTAGATCTATCAAGTAGTTATTACATAGAATTATGTCGAATCGGAAATGGTGTAGTATTGATTTGATCAAATTTATAGATTTTTTGCATGATCAAGTAGTAATTACATAGAATTATGTCCAATTGACAATGATCTAGCATTTATTATATAGATTTATGTGAAATTACAAAGGAACAAGTAGTAGTTTTTATTAAATTTGTGCATATTTGATAATTTATTTATTATATAAAGTTGAACATTGATTACAACTATTTTTTTTGTTTTGCAAATGTGCAACTTTAATGTATTGGGCAATAATTTTAGTCAGGAGTAAAGCATATAAGTGAAAAATGTTTAGTATGTGTTTTGAATTTTTATGAGATGAAAATTATCTTTTTGTTTTGTTAAATATTATTAAAATAATATAAATCAAGTATTAAATGACTTTCCAATAAATTCTAGTCATTTAACAAAGTTCTTTAATTTTTAATATATATTAAATTAATTAAAAAATCACTAGGTCATCGCTTTAATGAGTTCGTGGATTCAGCAACTCCACCCATTAATATCTGTCCTAAAAAATCAAGTGCGACTTTATTCACTTATCGTGGAGTTTGTTTGGCTAAAATCTTATTTGTTGGGATAGAGATATATGTTGATGAAGCGCCGACGACTTAATGAAATTCCTAATCAAAGGTGAATGACCCTGTTGGAATTGATTATTGTCCAATTTATCTAAAATGAGTGTGTTTGATAATTGTTTTTCAGCTTAATTTTATTTAAAATTTGCTCAATTTATAATACATGCTTCGATCTAGATGTATAAGAAGATAATTAATATGTAATAAATGATGTGCATATTTTTTAAATTTTATATCTTTATATAAATAATATAGAAACAGGTCATGATTATATCACAAGAATTGTAAGATGGCAATTGATGAGCCAATTTAGTTAAAAAAAAAGGAAGATCGAACTCGGGATTGGGATGGATCTGATATTTTAATAGTTTTTTCTTAGATAAAATATTCCGCGTGGGTGATCATGGGTTGGAAAGGGATTAGCTGAGCTGAGAAAGAAGTCAAATCCAAACATGACTTCATTCAGTCGCCATGCAGCTTGTTTGGAGAATGAGGCGTTTGTTGGGACAGGCAGCTTGACCGGAACAATATGCGAAAAAATATATATATATACAGAAGCATCCAAACAGTGTTTATGTGGCCCTTAAACGTCAGAGGGTTGTGCTTAGGAATTACATGAAAAGGCGTAATTTGTTGGTTGTTGATAAGAATATAGGGGCAGTAGGGAGGGGGCCTAGCTAGGAGCTTGTGTTTTTAGGAAGGAATTACATGATGTTTGGTTGGTTGCACTTGTAACCTCAGGACTCCCTGCTGGAACTTGTTTTCCGTCCATTGCCATTGCAAGTGAGAGTGCGATTTTGTTCACTCCTTTAACGAGGTGATCATCACCCTTAGTATTTTGAGGATTAAAAATAACAAAATAGTTGCATGAGTAGTAATATTTAATTACTGTTCTATTATTTTTTACTCTCAAATCATTGAGGGGGTGATGATCGCCTGTTAAAAGAGACGAACAAAATTGCACTCATTGCAAGTGGGCCACTGGATTTGGTATTTTCGTACAGTTAATTTGTTATCTTTATAGAATTTTGTAACTAATAATTTATGGCACCCGTTCTCAACCCTCTCCCTACTTGTCTTGGATTGAATTTTTTTTAGTTAAATTACATCCAACACTTTTAAAATTTAACTAAAAAATAAATGTATTTTGACATATAAAAAATAACTTATAATTAATTTATTATATTAAATGATCATCTTATATTCCTATTCAACCCTTATCTTTTTTTGGTCTTCTGCTTCCCTATTTCTCTTTCTTATCTCTATTTTGAAAATGGCCAGTAGCCACCCCCTCTCTCTCTCTCCACCGTCCCTTTCATCTCTATTATCTACAATGACAACCATTTGAAAATAGGTCTTGTTTACATTCAATTTCCAGTGACAAGTTTTATAAATGGTCATGGTCTTTTATAAGTTCAAGATTCTTATTCATTCACTTGAAAATGGGTTGGTTGAATTTTCAAATTTTCTTATAGACAATCCCATCCATATTAATTATCTATGGATTTCGAACATGAACTCTATTTCCGATTCATTATTTCTATCTCATTGATCCCTTTTTATGTCTTATTTCGGTATATCAAGTAAGTTGATATATAATATTAAGACCCATTTTGTTTGTCAATTATAATTGAAGAGTTATCAAGTTAGGCCACATGTGTAGTAGGTCTATCATAATTGAAGAGGAATATTAATTTAAGAAAAAAGAGAGGGTGCTGGAAAACACGAGTATATCATTACTCTGCAAGACACGTATGGGTACTCTTTCTCTCGCTTTATCTATATCTCAAGTGATCGAGTTTTTTTTACTATTTCATCAAATTTCTCGTCAATCTCCTATGCTTTCTCATTGAGACTTTCTCTCTACTTTGCTAATAATAGAGTTATCTAGAAATCCAACAATGATCATAGCCACCAAGGTTTCAATATCAACCAATTTGCCATGGCAAGTGGACAATCAACACATGTTTGTATCTTTTTAAATTGTCTATGATTAAAGAGAAGAGTAATAAAGAGGGGAGGGGGGGGGGGGGGAAGGTGAACGGTATTTTAATTTTTTTAATTAAGGGGAAAGTGATACATAATTTATAATGTTGAGAATTTTTTTTTTTATCATATCTCAAGAATGCTCAATGTAGTTGACATCCTTTATTTCAGCTTGTGCTTCGTTCACTGAAAAAAAAAGTCCAAAGTCCTTGTCCTTATTAATAAGTAGTGTTAATTATTATGCTTATGGTTAGGTAATCAAGTGTGATACCATTTATTATGTAATCAATTTTTTATACTACTCAAGTACCCAATTAGTAGCATTTGATACGAAATAAAGAACACACACAAAGAATTTGTCACACTCACATAAATATCATAGTTAAATATAAACAAATTGATGATGGTTAACCAAATTGCTTACGTTTCGACAAATACAAAATTGACCATGTGATTTATTAATGGGTTTACAAAGAGATAAACTATCTCTTTCTTAACCCTCAAAACTCCACACACTATGAGCATCATCGTTCTACAAGACTTATATGGGTACTCTTTCTCTCTCTTTTTCTATATCTTAATTGATAGAGTATTTTCTACTCTTTTATCAAGTTTCTCGTCAATCTTCTATACTTTCTCATCGAGACTTTCTGTCTACTTTGTTAATTATAGAGTTCTCTAGAAACCCAACAATGATGGGGTTTTCAAAACCCCATAGCCACCAAGGTTTCAATATCAACCAATTTGCCATGGCAAATGGACAACCAACACATGCTTGCATCTTTTTAAATTGCCTATGATTAAAGAGAAGAGTAATAAAGAGAAAAGGGAATGATGGAGGTGAAAGGTATTTTAATTTTTTTAATCAAGGGGAAAGGGATACATAATTTATAATGTTAAGGGTTTTATTTTTATCAAATCTCAAGAATGCTCAATGTAGTTGACCTTTTTTTTTCTATATGTGCTTGGTTCATTGAAAAAATAGAGTCTAAACTCTGTGTCCTTATTAATAAGGATTGTTAATAATAAGTAGTGTTAATTATTATGCTTATGGTTAGGTAATCAATTTTTTATACTATTCAAGTATCCAATTAGTAGCATTTGATACGAAATTAAGAACACACAAAAAATTTGTCACACTCACATAATATCACAATTAAATATAAACAAATTGATGATTAGCTAAATTGCTTATTGTTGATGTTCAAGATTAGCCGATCGTGATTCATAGGTTTGCAATGAGTAAATAAGCCCTAAATGCCAGGAAGAGGAACGAAACAAAACGTGCATAGGGAATTTTTACGTGATTCGACCAGAACGATGCCTACTCTATGACTGTTCTCTAGTTATTCCGGCATAATAACAATATGGTATTATTTGTCTTTTCTATTTTACAATAGTGTTTCGACCCCTATTTATAGTGATGGGTGTTTACAATTGCATAAAACACAAAAATGTAGAGATGATATCATGGGGGACAAGATGTCCTTATCATCTCCATAAAATCGGGAGTGAGCTCCGTATTACTAGGGATCTGATTTTCCTTATAGAAGTAAGTGGGTCCCTGTCTCCGGTCATTTAACAATCTTGTTGCTATGCGAGCTGAATAGTTTGGCCAACGAGCTGAACGGTTAAGCCAACGAGCTAGAAGCATTGTTGGCAGCTCGTTGGGTATATCGTTGAGAGCTCGCTAGGAGCTTATGGGAGCTCACTTGGTTTCGTGATCTGAGTTCGGATTTCAGCAATGTATGAGCTAGTCTAACGAGTTTGGATGGGCCTACTGGGCTTTAAGCGAATGGGTCAGCCTACTGGGTCAAGCCCAGACCATAAGAAGTAGTGTGAGAAGTACCCGTAACATAAGCCCCCCAGCTCATGGTGCGATCTTCAAACTGGGAGCTAACGCATGCCAACCATTACAACTGTGAATCCACCTTTCAAACTTCTGCCCAATTGCTTCAATTCATATCGTTTCATACTTCACGTCTTGTCTGGGGCACATTTAATGCGCGTGTTCCCCTATTACTGCGCATGATTACGGCTGTGGGGCCCATGAGCCATTGTGTATCCGGTGGGTGCGGGGAATGCCATAAGCCGTTTTGATCTAATGGCTGAGATTGTTCGAGCTGGGCGTATAAATAGCCGAAGGGCCTTACTATTTCCCCCTTTACACCATTTTGAAATTCTTGCTCTTGTTTCCTTCGTCTCTGAAGATCTAGTTGCAACAAAGCTCCTTTCGACTACAACTGCTTAGGCATCCATCACTGCCAAAAAGTTACCCCAAGCTTTCACATCGGCAGGAGATTCAACAATAGGTAAGCTTCTTATGATATTCGTTTCTTTCTTTCATTAGATCGCCCATCGTCGGTTAGCCGTCGGTGGTTCTTAGGTTTCTCTAATTTTGTCAGTGCCACATTCATTGTTTGGGGCACCGATTTGAATCGATTTGTTAGGTATTCACCGAGTTTTCGGGCTCAATGACCTTAGAACTAGTCTTCTATGGAATACCGAGTTTCTAGTCTTAGCCCTTCTGCCTTAGGCGACACTCTGTTGCAAAGCACATGGCCTATCACATATGGAGTATTTTTAGGGTTTTTCCAATTCTTTGGAGTCTGGTCCGTGACTTGCAACCTGACTGTTCTTTCTTTCTCTTTGTAGATGTCTGATTCTGTTCAAGAGAACTCGGGTCAAAAGCGCTGCAACCACATCATAGAAGAGGACGATACCTCGAACTCCAAAGACTGCCTCGTGATAGAGATACATAATCCAAGAGAGCGAGTTTGTGAACTGAGGAAGTCGCAAAAGGGACATCTTCGAAAACCGCCCTGACTATCAGCAGACAGGTCGCTGAGGAAAGCCAAGGGCAAGAGGTCTTTAGGCAACTTCCTTCCAACGCCGAGTGTATATCCCCCATCCGAGCTGTCATGCAGCTTATCCCCCAACTGGCTTCATTGCCATTAGCCCCCAATACTTCAAGTCTGGGTTTAGGTTTCCCATTGCACCCTATCTTCTCAACCTTCTGAACGAGCTCAAGCTCGCACCCTTTCAACTAACCCTAAACTTGTATACCCAATTCACTTCCTTAGCTATCATATTCCTTAGGAATGAACTTTCTCCCCCATCTCCAAAACTTATCAAATTCTTTTTTTCCTTTAAGAGTGCCAAGGACGGGCTACACTACTTGGGACAGAAGGTCGAAGCAGCCACAATCACGACCACAACCTCAACAACAATAGCAACGGCCCCACACTCAGCAACAACAACAACATTGCCTCCAACAACAACAACAGTAATGAGCTATTGCTTCTCATGATCGCGGGTCTGACCGAGCTCGTGAGAAAGAGGTTGCAAATGAGGCTTCTAATGCTCCAGCTACTGGGTAAAAAAGGGCATCAGACCGGCAGCGGGATGACGATAGGGGAAAAGAGGCCAAAGTCCTTGAGAAGAAGGTTGCCCTGGAGGCCATGCTGAGAGGGACCTATTTCGACGCCCTCTTGGACTGTATGTTCACACTCTTGGGCGCGGGTACCAAGACCCTGGATCATGAAGCAATGAAAGGGACGACCATTTATGATTTCATTGCTCGTTATGGCGTCGTAGTAAGTTTTTCTTTCATTTCTTGGCTTCTTTTTTTTTTCGAGCTAATTCTTTTTGTTTTACAGCTCTCTCTTACTACCATAAAGCTCAAAGGGCAACACCAAGACTTCGAGGCACAACTTGACGCGGTGAACACGTCCCTTCAGGGCGAGATAAAAAAGCTCGAGGAAGAGAAGAAATCACTACTCACCGAGCTTCATGAAGCCCAAAGAAAGGTCGAGGGCGTTGAGATGTAGCTAAGACAAGCGCATCAAAGAAATAAAGACCTCGACGAGGAGCTTCACTGGGTGAAGGATATGTGGGAGCTTGCCAACTCCAAGCTCATCGGTGAGTTAAATAAGGCTAAGGAGGAGCTGCAAAAGGCTTAGGACAAGCTAAAGCTGGCCGAGGCGGAGCTGCAAAAGGCTAAGGATGAGCGTAAGTTGGCCGAGGATCGAGCCAACAAGTGAGAGCAGATGGCGGATGTGACCATCAATGAGATCGGGTGGGTGTGGAAGCCCGAATTGACCAAGCACGCAAAGAGGCTGTGTCCGACACCTGCTTAGGATTCCTCTACACTTTGTGGTTGAAGCATCCAGAAATTGACTTCTTCTTCTTCAGTGATGAGGCTATCAAGGAGGTCAAATGGTTCGTGGCTGATGCTGCTGAGGATGCCTAGGCTTCTGCCTCGCTGGATCCATCCGAGGTCATCTCGCCTGCTGCCAATGCTGAGGTCTGGCCAGCTAAAATTGTTGAGGTCCAGCTCTCTGAGGCTGTTGAGGTCTAGCCTACCAAAGCTACCGCTCCCCCTAGCTAGGCTCCATTTGTTTTTCTTTTTATCTTGTAATAGAAGTACTTTATTAATGAAATCCAAAAATTTCTGAACTCGTATTTCTTACTTTAATTTTGTAACGAACTCAAGCCAATCAGACTCAAAGTTTAAATAAGACTTAACAAAATAATTCTTGAACCAGTCTTCATAATATAACTTGAGCCGATCTCCATGACTTGACTTTAACACCAACTCCAAGAAGTTCCTGCATATCAAGGTAAGCTCGAAGGTATAACTTGAAAAATGTTTTCAAGAATATAACTTGAGAACGATAAGCCTAGATAGATCCAAAGAATTACCAGCTCACAGATTGGCAAGGTTTAAATAGGTCATCGACAATAGACGTAATAACCATCAATGCGTGTCCTGTAAGGTGTTATCTTTCATACTTAAGACAACCCTTAGATAACACATCTTTAACAAAATCATATTGAAAACCTTGCTGAGATGTACGTTCAGGTAGATCGTCTTGCGATCTCAGTTAATATGCCACGACTGAACAGCTCGTGATCGATGAACATAATAATTGACAGTCAAGATGCGTGTCCAGTAGGTCGCAAATAGGCATACTTAAGAAAATTAAGACAAACTCCAACTAACACGTCCCAACAAAATATCATATAAATCATAATGAAAAGCTTGTCAAGATATATGTCCAGGTGGATCGTCCTGTGATATGGCTTAATTGTATATATATTTTTATCTAATTTTTATCTTAACCTTGTGTTATTTTTTCTACATAAATGTATATTTATATAGATTTTATATTATTTTAATCTCTTTTTATAGGAACCCAACAAAGGATATTATTTCAAAATTTTGGGCATAAAAATAAAAAAAAAGATATTATAAAGGTAATTTCAAAATTAATATTATAATATAAATAAAAAAAAGTAAATATTTTAAATAATTAATATTATAATATAATTAAAATTAATGTAATTAATAGTATATTAAATATTATATATTAAATTATAATATTTTTTATATATATTATCTTATATTATTTATATATATAATATTTAAAAATATATATAATAATTGCTAACAGTGGTGTGTGAAGAGAGTCTAGGGCTCCATGCGCCTATATATATATACTAGGAATAACCCGTGCCTTCAGCACGGTGCAACTAAAAAAAATCGAACATTAAATTTAAACTCAGACACGTATAAACTCATGTTGCCCTATATACATTAAATTGAAAATCGTTTGATCATTTTTTATGTCATGACTTTAGTGAAATAAAAAAAGGTCAAAAAGTGAATACTCAGTCAAAAATTTAATAGGGTATCCTCTAAAATTTTTGTAACAAATAATTTATACGTATTATATTGAAATTTGTGAAGAATTTATAATAAATTTAAATATAATAATATCAGCATGTATTCTAGAATTAAATACCAGCCTATATTATACAATTTCAAACAAATCAAATATAAAAAAATTAAATATCAAATAATGCACAATAATCAATACTCTACAATATAAAAAAATTAAAATTAAAATACACATCAATTAATACTACTAACATCAAATTATAACTACATAAGAAAAACAAACATACAAATGCACATGTATCCATGTAAAATAAAAATAAATAAATTTGAAAAACACATACAATAATAGCAAATTACAGAAAAATATATTACAATCATTTTACAAAAATAATACAAAAATAACAAATTCATTTTCTGCACTAATATCACTTGACATGCATTTGTCATTCTCTTGTCAGAAGGAGCCATCTGTATTTACCACGCGAACACAATGTTTGTACTTACCGTATGAACACATATAACATTAAGGTCTGCTCATCACAGATGACCACACCAATATTTCTAGATAGGGTTGTAAGAGTAGGGCTACAGAAATGAATTTTGAACAAATTAAAATTTATATAATAAAATGATAATAGTAAGAGTATATATTTCAAAAATTAAATACAATTGTTTATCAATTTCATGTTAAAGAATATTGTCTTGAGTTAACACATTCCTTTGATATTTCTCATTCTCGTTGTAGGCGTTGGGCCAGCTTTTGATAACATATTATCATTGTATGCCTAAAATAAGAATATTATATAAATAGGTGTATAAAATGTGAAGATTATCGCCTCTCTTGCTTCCTTTTCATCATGTTTTTTTTCACTCCGTTGAGTTGTTAATGAAAACTCACTGTACACATTAAGCACACAAAAGTGCAAACTTACTATGCACTTGTTGGTTTAAAGACACTACCCATCTCTTTAACGTGTAATATTTTCTACTTTCTTTTTTACTCTTCTTGTTATTTTTTTTAAGAACTTATAAGAAAAATAAAAATTAAAAAAATTATATTATGTAATTTCCTTTTCATCACATATTCGTTTTCTTCTCTAATGTTTTTACATCACATATTCATTTTCTTCTCTTATATTTTTAGATATTATTATGCTATGCTATAACTGCAATATGTGTTTTCTCTTAATACTTACTTTAACATGCTTCAGATTAATGCTTACTTTAACCTGCTTCAGAAAAGAAAAATTTAGATTAAATATTTGAAAAATATACATAAAAAAGAGTATATGACACTAAATTCATAAAAGAAACTTTTAAAAATTATTGAGAAACCATACCACGGGATGGGTATTTTTCTTCCCTTTACCAGAAGGGATAGCCTTTTTCCTTTTTCCTTTGCCTTTGTCTATAATAATGAAAAATAAGCTGACTATATTTATAAAAAAAAAATTAAATGATAAGAAAATGCATGTTCAATGTTGAAGTGACTTTTAGACTTACCTCACGAATGCAAATAGTATTAAGGTCACGCTCATTGTAAATAACAACATTAATAATTTTTTCTTGAAGAAATCGAACCTATATATGTAAATATTTTAGAGTGATAAATAAAACTTGATACACATAAATAAAAAAATTAGTAAATGGAGTCGATATTACGGTTCGATGTAAATCTCCATCCACCTATAAAGTATGAGAAAAAAAGTATTTTATTAGAAAAAAATTAAATATGATAAGTATTTTTTTAAAAAACAAAATAGGCATTACATTAAATTTATATGAAAAAAAAAAACTTACATGACCAAAAATAGTAATATTGTCCATAACTATTGCATTTCAACCTAAAAAACAAATTAGTTGCTACCAAATCAGATAATAAAATTTAATATTTTATTTAAATAAATAATTGTCATGGATATAATAGATGATGAGAAGACGAAAAAAAAAAACCAAAATGATAAAAAGCCAACCTAATGTTTAGAATAGATGTATTTTAACAATCACATTAAAATGATAAAATTAAAATCGAAACACAATTTTATAGAAATCGGAGCATAATTTTTCTAGAGACTTAAATAAGTTATAATTTTACAATTTGACCTATATAAATACATATATTTGGGACCTACATAAACACATTAAATTTTGTAAGATTACATAAACACATATAATTGTATAAAGACATAATTTTATAAGAATGGGACCCACATAAATACATATGAAAAAAATAAAAAATAAAATTATAATTCATTTTCGTCCCATAAAATTTTTAAAAAATAAAATTGTATATTTGGGTCCAACTTAATTGTACCCAATGTTAAAAATTGAATAAAATTTTTAAGAAAATGTTTGGATAAAATTTTATTAGAGTGGGTCCAACTCAATTTTTTTCTTTTGTTATATTTTTTGGTGCTTCCAATACTAAATGTAAAAAATGTACACAACACACACAAAATGTAAAAATCTATATACATACACACGCACACACACTGCTTGCAATGAATATATACATAAAATATAGTATCATTCACTGTATGTACATATTTATTCTATACATAGAATGGAGTAATTTGTTGAAACTCATTGCATCCTACTAATGATATCCATCAACCAAGCTAATTGAATCAAATGATGCTATCAAATATTTTATTATATCAAATTTGATGTTATTTTTTTTTATCAGAGTAGAAGAGTACAACAACTTGAAGCAGAGCCCGAATACAAATATAGTATCATTCACTCTCTCTCTCTCTCTTTCGCTCTGGGTGTACAAAACCTGTATCCAAGTATACAACCCAAATGTCCATATCATAAACCCATACCTGCATCAACGTATACAAAACCTATACCTGCATCAACATATACAAAACCTATTGATAGCAAAAAATCAAGCAGCAGTGCAACAAAGAAAAAAAAATCTGGCCACGTAAAAGAGGAAATCCCATTTGACACTATTCTGATCACATAAAATTTCTGAAATTAATATAAATTGAACAGATTGGAAGCTAGAAACACAGAAACAGAAAGAAAATAACTTCGTATCAGAAACGACCCAAAAGCAGAGGTTTGAGACCAACTAAAGAAAACCCCAACCAACTAAACCCAAAACCTTGTTAAGCATTAAAAACAAAAACCCAGAAACTCAGGGAGCTATATGCTTGCCATCAGAGTTGGAAAAATAGATCATGGACACACACACAAAATACATGTATTTACAGCTCGCTTCTGCCCTTATCTTCAACAAACAAATCATGGACACACACACAAAATACATACACGTACACACACAAAATGATACAAAATATACACATATACATACACACGCTCACACACAAAATGCAGAAAATACAGTTACCCCCACGCACACACATATACATACACACGCACACAATAGAGCTGGAGGCATGGAGCTAGAGACGACGCGGCAGCGAGGAGGCGGTGATGGAGCTTGAGGTGATCGCGGCGATGAAGAGCTTCAGGCGAGCCAACCGCGATGGAGAGCTGCCCGCTGCCTGATGGAGAGCTGCTCGCGATGGAGGCTGAGGGAGGGAGAGAGGCAGTGGGTGGGTGGGTGGGAGGGAGAGAGAGAGAGGCAGAGTGAGTGAGGGAGGTGGGTGGGTGGGAGAAAGAGAGAAGGAGAGTGGAATAGAATGAGAGAAACAGAGTGACTGGGTGGGAGATAGCCGCGAAGAGAAAGAGAGAGAGGAGAAGTGACTGGGCGGGAAAAAAAATGATCTGAGCCATTCATCTGAAAAAATTAAATCTGAGCCGTTGAAATGTATATATTTTCAAAAACCATCCTGTTTTATTATATAGATATATATATTATTATAATATATAAAAGGGGAACATGGAATGAACAGGGGGAGATTGGAGGGCTTCTGAGAGCGGCGTAGTGAATGAATCTGGAGAAGCAGCGGCCGCATAAAAGAACAGAAGAAGATTGAATGGAAACACTGCAATGGCGGAATAGAACAGAAAAAACTATAGGACGCATAAAAGAACGCAAGCAAGGAGGCGCAATTGTGACCCAGATTTGGAATAGACTGGGCAGAGAGCCTTTTTTTCTCCATTAAACTTTCAGTGTTTATTTTTATTTTAATTATGTCTAGCTAAATTATTTTAGCTAGGGTTTAGATGAATTTTAAATTTGAGATTATGTAATTATTTGTTTAGTTTAATTAAAAACCCGATTATTATTTATATGGGGATTTTATATTATTGTGCTTAATGTTTTAAAAAATTGGCCACTTTTTAATGATTTATTGATTTATGCATGACTGACTAAAAGATTGTTATAAATTAGATCCATAGGCAATATAAATCACATGCTTGACTATGAGTTTGAAAGATGATTAGCTCATATGTGGGAATCGAGGAAACTTAATGAGTCAAATCCCATTCCGAAATTAGAGATTTCAAAAGAACTTAATGCTTATTTATTTCATTGATATCTACTCAGAAATCTGATAGTGAAATTGAATTAATAAAGGATTAATATGACTTGAAAAATCTTATTAATTAATTGAGAGAAATCCACCATCACATGCAAATAATTATGAAATACAGTAAGGGTATTTTTGGTTTTAAATCGGATTGAATAGATAATTAACTAACCCAGATTAAATGAAATCTAAACCCTATTGCATTCATTAATTAATTTTTCTCATAAAGAATTCAGTTTTTCATTTATTTTTCTTTTTATTTATCCGATTAATTAATTAGTTCAACTTAGGCTAATTAAAATTATTTTGGTATTGTAATCTAGTTCTCATGGGATCGACACTTTTTTCATCACTATATGCATATTTGACAAAGGTAAACTTGCCCAAATTAATTGTGCATAAATCACACATCATCCTACGACCTCAGCTAGCATACCATGGCTTGTATTTTACTGACTTGTATTACCAAGTTATATGTCCAGGCAGATCATAGGTTGACCCCAGCTAACACACCATGGCTTTTTACAAGTTTAATAAGCTAATAGGGAACACTCAGGAAAGTCGCAGACCATGACTTGAGTCAAGATGAAAGGACCCCAGCTAATGAACCCTTAACTTAAATAATGGAAGTGGTTGCTTAGTAGGTGCCAAACCATGATATTAAGTCAAGAGGAATGTGTCTTAGCTCGCAAACCACGACCTGAGAGGGGACTAAGATGAATGCTCAGTTAAGCTGCAAACCATAGCACAGTGGCTAAGTTGAATGGGCCCCAGCTCGCAAATCATGATTTCTCAACCCCTTATTTTAGAGATATTCAATTGAATAAAAATGAAGTGTAATGCATAAAAATTCACAAATTCAAATCAGAATTATGAAAATCAATTGCAATAGAAATTTGGAGCATAGGTCAGGACGATTACATTCATAGGAAGTAAGTACAGAGATGCTCCGCATTCCAAGTTCGCGGGAGAATAACTCCATCCATATTTGCCAAATGATATGCTCAATTTCCAAAGTTTTCCTTGATGATAAAAGGGTCATTCCCAGTTAGGGCCAATAATGCCTTCACTTTCTTTACGAGCTCCGGGAAGTATCAGACGCAATCCTAGGTCTCTGACATTGTAGCGTTGAATCCGCACCTTTCTATTATAGTATCGTGCTACCATTTGTTGATAAATGGCGACCCTCATGCGGGTTATATCTCTCACCTCCTTGAGTAGGTCAAGACTCGCCACCAGCAGCTCGTCATTGTCATTTGAATTAAAGGTGGCCCTCTGCTGGCTGGTCACCTTGTTCTTTGCTATGATCATAGTCTCGGATCCATACACCATTGAGAATGGGGTCTCCCATTTGCTGCTCTGAGCTGTTGTTCGATAAGCCCAGAGCATTGCTTGCAGTTCGTTTACCCAAGCCCTCCTTCTAGCCTCAAGCTTTGTTTTCAGGATCTGCTTGATTATTTTGTTGATAGTCTCGACCTATCCATTGGCTTGGGGGTTGTCCACAGTCGTGAAACTCTTCTGGATCCCCAATGATTCGCAGAATTAGATGAATTGTTCACTGGTGAATTGGGTTCCATTGTTCGTGACTATTTGTTGTGGAACTTCGAACTTGCAAATAATATTATCCCATGTAAATATTTGTACCTTTGAGCTGATGATCTGGACGAGCTCTTTGGCTTTTGCCCATTTGGTAAAGTAATCAATTGTCACTATGGCATACTTGCACCCTCCGCGAGATGCTGGAAGTGGCCCAATCAGATCCATTCCACAGATAACAAAATGTCATGGGCTACTCATTTGTCGTAGGTAGGCTGGCCGAGCTCGTGAGACTTTAGCGAATCTCTAACACTTATCACATTTCTTAACCAGCTTTGCGGCATCTTGCTTTACTGTGGGCCAGTAAAATCCCTATCGAAGTGCCTTTTGCGCCAATAAAAGTGCTCGAACATTATTACTGCAATAGCCTGCGTGAATTTCCTCCAGCACAATTTTACAGTCGATGCCATCAATGCACCTCAAAAGCGAGATTAAAAACCCTCTCTTATATAATCTATTGCCGTAGATGCAGTACCGAGCTGCTCAAGCTCGCAGCCTTCGTGCCTCCAACTTATCTTCTGGCAACTTCCCGTTTTGGAGGTAATCTAGAATGGGATTCATCCATGAGCCTTGGAGTACGTTAATCGTCAATATTTCAGCTTGTTGATCTATGCTCGGGGTAGCCAAGAACTCTACTGGTATGGCCCCCAAGAATTCGGAATCTCTAGCAGTTGCCAATTGGGCCAGTGCATCTGCGTAAGAGTTTTGAGATCGAGGAATATGGCATATCTCATACTTCTCAAAGGCAGCTAGGAGCTCGCGTACTTTCTGCAAGTATGCTGCCATTTTTGTACCCCTGGCTTGATATTCGCCTCGTATCTGGTTAACAACAAGCTGAGAATCACTGAAAATTACCAGGGCCTCAACTCGCACTTCCTTTGCCAAGCGAAGTCCTGCTAATAGTGCCTCATACTCAACTTCATTATTGGTGGTTGGGAAGCCGAATCTTAGAGTATAGAGGATTCTATGGCCCTCGGGGCTTATTAACATCACCCCAGCTCCTGCCCCATGTTCACTTGATGATCCGTCCACATATAGCTCCCAGGAAGGTCCTTTCGAGCTTTCCGGTTCCTCTTCAGCTGGTCCAGTGAATTTAGCGATGAAGTCCGCTAATGCTTGCTCCTTTATCGTTGTCCTCAGTTTGTACTCTATATCAAACTGGGCGAGCTCTATGTCCCACTTTAGTAAGCAACCTGAGGTGTCTGGCTTTTGCAAGATTTTCCTTAGTGGGTACTTGGTCGGGACTTCAATTTGATGAGCCTGAAAAGAACGTCGTAGCATCCTTGATGCCATTACCAGGCAGTAGGCTTGTTTTTCCATCGGCGTATACCTTGTCTCCACATCGACCAAGCTCTTGTTGACATAATACACGGGGTAATGCACCCATTTATCCCCTCGAATGAGGACTGCACTGAGAGCGTACTAGGATACTCCCAATATATAATCTGTTTTTCTCCATCTTTGGGCTTGACGAGGAGTGGAGCTCGCCCCACATATTCTTTTAGCTGCAGGAAAGCGGACTCACATTCTTCTATCCACTGAAAATCTTGTGCCTTTTTTAGAAACTCGAAGAATAGAGCACATTTATCTGTTAACTTAGAGATAAATCGGCTTAAAGCAGTGACCTGGCCGTTGAGGTTTCGCACATCTTTTTTTCGTATGGGCGACCTCATATCAAGCAAGGCCCTTATTTTCTCCAGATTGGCCTCAATGCCTCTATTATTTACCATAAATCCTAGAAATTTTTAGACGCAACCCCACAAGCACACTTGAGGGGATTAAACTTCATCTGATAGCTCCTAAGGACCTTAAACATCTTTCCCAAATCGGAAACATGATTGGCTACTCATTCTGACTTTACCAGCATGTCGTTAACGTAGACCTCCATGGTCTTGCAGATCAGTGCCTCAAACATCATGTTCACCAGTCTCTGAGAAGTCAGCCCAGCATTCTTCAGCCCAAAGGGCATCACCTTGTAGCAATACAGTCCCCGATCAGTAATGAACGAGGTGTGCTCCTTATCGTTGGGGTTCATAGTGATATTTTACTCTTGGTAATAAAATAATTTTGATAATGACTATATAAAAATCAATCTCTACTATATGGATTATATGTATAAGAAAATCAATCTTTAAATCTCCTTGAAGCAAAGTTATGAAAATTTATATAGAAGAAATGTTGAAGTGTGGTTGAGTGTGTTTAGATTCAAAATAAATATATTTTTGATAATCTCAACTTGCTTTCAAAAGAATCAAAATGAGGAGTTAAGTTTTAAATCTTTTCAAATGGATAGTCGACGATGTGGTTCATTCTGTTGACTATGCCTGAAAATAGTCGACTATGCTGTTAAGGATAGTCGACTATGCATAAGGATAATCGACTATGCTGATTTGATCTGTCGACTATTTGAGACTTCTATCGACTATTTTTCACTTCGTCGACTATCATGTAAAGATAGTCGACTATATTTGTTCATGAATTTCAAAATCCTCTTCATATTTTTGTATTTGTCGACTATATTTATGTGTCTGTCGACTATGGAAAATTTGTGTTATAAGATAGTTGACTATGCCTTCTTGTTTATCGACTATGTCTTGTTTTACTTGTAAAAATAGTCAACTATGCATTTTCTTCTATCGACTATATCTTTTGCAGAAAGCTTCCAACGGCTAGTTTTTCAAACTCCAACGGTCACAAACGGCTACATTTCTCTTTAATTTTTTGGGAAGCCTATAAATACAACTCAAGGATGATCAAGAGAAGACTAATGGATGGAAAGAAAATGATTTGAACTTACATCGTATACACATTTGTATTTACATTGACTGTGCTTTAATTTTCTCTCTTCAAGGCTTTGATCTTCACTTGTAATTATTTACTTCAAGCCTTGTATCATTTTAGAGAGACATTATAACTAAGAGATTTATCTCTTAGATCCTCTCTTTGTTATACTTCTTGTATTTCCTAGTTTGTATAGCTAGAGGGCCAACTTGGTTTAAGTAGGAGGTTGTGTAACACCCCGCCTTACAGGGCATTAATATATGTTAGGATTTTTTTTTTTTACATCAAACATAAACCAACAATAAATCCTCAACATAACCTTTATACATCAACACTCCACAACTGACTGCACTCTCACCCTGCAATTAAAACACAATAAAAACAAATCATAATAAAACTTTTATATTTTTTTTATTTTAGTGAGAGGTTTATACTCGCTAGTGTACGAGTGCAGTTGTAGTCCAAATTTAAATTTATATTTTCTAGATGAATCCAGGTCGTCCACTGAGAGATTTATTTATGGCAAAAGAAAAAGAATGTCACACACACGCACACGCATTTGGACAAATTGACAACAAGATTTTTTATGGTTTTGTTTTTAGACAACAGATACTAGAAAATAAAGTAAGGCAAAAATTGAAATAAACATTAAACGTAAAAATATGAATTTGGATAGTGCTTGAGTTAAGACAATTTCAATACCAACCCGTTGATTCCCAAATTTTAGCATAAAAAATTAGCAACATTAATTTAATTTCAGATATGAGGGTTTGTTATTAAATGCAATTAGAGATGATGATAGTTCTAGGTTAAGCAATCCCCATACATGATATGCGAGATTCTAATTTAAGCAACCACCATAAATTCAATTGTAACTAATACACAAAACAACTAAATTAATCATCTGGGTTTAGGTATGATAGCGTTTCCAGTTCTAGTAACTCTCATACATGGCATGAAAGCTCTAAGTTAGGCTTACGCTCCAATCCAAACCTAGTGATTTTTTAATAATTAATACACACTCATACTGAAATTTAAATTAATGTTACTTATTTAAAGCGCAGCTTTCTTTGGGAATCATTAGCGTTGGACACTGTCCTTGCCTTAACCCAAGATTAGATTTAACTACTCATTTTTATTTGAAAGTTAATTGACATAAATTTAAATAACGTAATTTAAATAACAGAATTTAAATGACAAGAAATTTAAAGGCATAAACTAACCGGCCATTTAGGCGGTGGATAATTAAATGACAAGAATTAAAATTGCAGAAATTTAAAGGCATAAACTAATCGGCCATTTAGGCGGTGGATAATTAAATGACAAGAATTAAAATTGCAGAAATTTAAAGGCATAAACTAACCGGCCATTTAGGCGGTGAATAATTAAATGACAAGAATTAAAATTGCAGAAATTTAAAGGCACAAATTAACCGGCCATTTAGGCGGTGAATAATAAAGTAATAATAAATGACATAAGAATTTAAAAGAAGAAAGAAAAAAGTAAGATTATAAGAGAAAGTACTAAAGAAAATGAGAAAGAACAAGAACAATTCTCAAAGAGAGAATTATAAGGAAACAACTAAACTTTTATTCAAGAATAATAATCACACTTACAAATGCAATCAAGTGAGCTATTTATAGGCCACAAGATGCAATACAAACCACACAATTTCAATTATTCAATTAGACATAATTATATCTAATGGGCACTCACACACTTAAAGTTAAATGGATTTTAGCTATAATACACACCTAATATTAAATGGATTTTAGCTAAAATACATACCTAATAAAGCACTCATAAAGTTAAATGGATTTTAGCTATAATATCCACCTAATAGTTAAATGGATTTTAGCTAAAAAACACACCTAATAAAGCTCTCACATAAAAAATAAAAATAGATTTCTATAAATTGGTTTTTAATCTTCATTAGGATTAAAAATAATCCTTGGGCCTTCTCCAAATAATATTGTCCATGGGTTGTTCAAATTGGGCCTTAATTCTTCATGGGCTTGAATTCTTCATGGACTTGATTTCTTCATGGGTTTGATTTCTTCATGGATTTGAATTCTTCATGGACTTTAAGTCTTCATGGGCTTGAATTCTTCATGCCTAAAAAAATAATAATAATAATTTAATGTTATTAATAAATTATATATTATATATATGTATTACACATGGCACATATATATATTAGATTATATTATATATATATATTACATGCATGCATATAATGATATATATGTATTATATATAATTTTATATATTATTATTATTATTATTAAATTTTACTTTAAAATTTCATTTCATTCATTTTTCAATTTAAACTTGCATATAACCATAAAATATATATTAATATCTAATTTAAACCATTTTTAAGATCGAAAGAAGGGTATAATTATAACAAAATTTTTACAAAATTAACCACTAATCAACAACATGGTGAATGAGTGATACACTTTAAACATAAGCGGAAGCAAGATCAGAACCTGCAAGAAACCTTGAAAACATACATACGTGGGTACATACACATCGTTCACCCAACACAATATTACAAATATTGCTAAAACCTTAAACAATACAACTGAATGTAATAGATGGTCCTAGCCCCACATAGGGGCCACAAATTTTCGTCAAGCTCATGTCTCCATCACTTCCTTGCCCTTCCGGCTGCTTGTCTCACCTGGAACGTGGAATATTCCAGGGACATAATCCAATATTAGAAGATGAAATCTTCTAAGTGAGGGTTATATAAGTATGAATGAATGAATGATGCATGGACATTTATAAACAAATACCCTAGTGTAACTTCCCTGGCCCACCAGCCCGGCACGAAACCCTAGGTCGAATCCCGAATCTCTGCAGAATAATCATAACGTTGTTCCATCAATTGCCCTTGGGGAATTACGGCGACACTCTTAGGGTGACATCCCAATCCCATGTACGAGTTTTAATATGACAATAATATTATGTCATGCATACCTCACGACTTTTCATGCAACAGTATATGAAGATGATCATAACATACATAGATATCATGCATAGAAAGGTAATAATATCGTATATGAGTTATAGGGACAAAACCACTCACCTTAAAATAGAAATTTGGCTTGCCTCGATTTGCGTGTCAACCTCGAAAATATTACAAATTGTCAAGATCCTTGGCCAAATCACTTCCTGGCCAATAATTTCCAAGAAAAATTAATAATCTATTTTTTCTAGACTTTTCCTTATTTTTTCTCTATTTTTCTTATTTTTCCTCTAGTTTTTTATAGCCATAAATTCTTCCAAAATTCCTAATAAAGTATTTTCTTCAATTTTTTCCCATGAAAATTTCTACAATAACATTTCTAATCTCCATAAATTTTTTTGGAATTTTTCAAAACCTTTTCCTATTTTTTTCTAATTAAGTTTAATTTCAAAAATTTTAAATAATTATTTTATCATGAAATTTCCAAAATAAAAATTCATAAAAGTAAACTATTCATTTTTCCTGTATTTATGGATATTTTTCCATAATTTTATCCATTTTATTTCTATTTTTACTCTATTTTTATTTACTTTTAATATTTAAAAATAATAAAAATTATCTCTTGTCATCTTCTCCAGCGCTGGCACACCGGAAAATTAAACTGACTATACCAAAAGATAGCTTACCTTGATTTTATTACTCTGGCCAAATTTGAGGTTAAAACAACACTTGGAAGACCTCCTTTCGAGCAAAAAATCAGTCCAGCTCCGGCGAGATTCGATTTTTCCGGGGAAGCTCCGATCACCCCTCAAATGAACTCCAAAATTCCTCAAACTTTTCAAAAATGATCCTCACCTCATGGGCAACAGAAGCCCTATGGTTTGGTGCCTCAATTTATTCAAAAATGAGGTCGATTTGAAGCTCAAATCTTGCAAAACTTTAGGCCACCATATCCTCTATTTATAGGCAATTTCGAGCCCCTAAACGACGGATCTCACTTCATTCAAGGCCTCTGATGTCCCCTCTCGCCCTTAACAAGTCCAAAATCTACCAAAAAAGCTCCAATCTTGCCATTTCAGTGGCCAAACTTTTGGCCGAAAGTTGGCCCAATTTTGACGTCATTTTGGCCATTTGTTGGCCAAGAAGCTTGTCTTGGCCTTGCCCAGAGGCCCCCCAGCCACTGCCTTGGGTCTCCCATGACTGATTTCGGTGATTGGAAGGTTGGTCGGCCATGGATGCTTTGGAGGTTTTCTTGAAATTGCACTTTGGCCCCTCAACTTTGGTATTCCCATTTTAACCCATTTTTACATAACCCCTCAACTTTGCACAATTGCATTTAAGTTCCTCAAGTCCTAAAACTTTCATTTGACCCTCGAAGATTCCAAGAAATTATCTTTTTGACCTCCTTCAAGCAATTTCGAAAAACTGTACTTAGGCCAAAATCTTCGTTTTGGCCTTAAACCTTTTCGTTTCTTCCTGAAACCACTGAAAGGTTGTTCTACATACTAAATATGAACTTTATTGAAGTTCTGTTGACCTCTCAAAGGTCTCCTGCATTGATTCGATTTTTCAATCAAAATCATAGCTGTATTTTTAGCTGTATCGAAAATCATTCTTGATCCAATTTCTTTTGATGCTAAAGATCATTTCTTGAAATTCTTAATAGGTATATACCTATTTCTTTAGGTATATGAGCCCTCGGGCGTTCCCTTTAGTCGATTCGGATATTTTCTCAGGCTTTTCTGATACCGATTTCCTTTGAAACCTCATATTTCTTACCTAAAATTTTTTTGGGTATTACAGGTTGTATTTCCTAGCTTGTATAGCTAGAGGTCCTACTTTTGTAAGTAGGAGGTTTTAGTGAATTGGTTTAAAATCCTTAGTGGGAGCTAAGATAGTGGATTAGACTTAGTTTAAGCCGAACCACTATAAATTATTTGTGTCATTTATTCTTCTTACTTTACATTTGTCATTTCATATGTTATATGTTTTAAATCACTAAAATCTCAATTGGGTCAAAAAGATTTCAAGTTTCAATTAAGTTTTTTAAAATATCCAATTCACCCCTCATCTTGGTATGTGCCATATCAGTTCAATTCTAACACATAGAACTCTCGAAAAAGGGTAATACCCCAACTATAATACCTCAAGAGCCCAGAAAAGGGTAGTATATATCGAGAATAAGTAAGGAAGGAAACAACACCAGATGGATACCTTTTGGATTGAATGTAGGTAAAAAAAACTCTCAGGTTAAGCGTGATTGAGTTGGGAAAGTCAATGATAGGTGACCCCTTGGGAAGTTTGCGTAAGCCCATCAGGGTAAGTTGTTCTGGTCCTTCCTATCGCTCGATGCGGGATGTTACACCAGCTATTGCATCCACGAGCTGATCAATTCTTGGTAGAAGAAAGTTGTCCATAGGGCAAGCTTTGTTCAAGTCGGTGAAGTCGACACAAGTCCTCCACTTCCTATTTTTCTTCTTTACCAAGACTGGGTTAGCTACCCAGACTGGGTAGTGGGCCTCTCTAATGAACTCATTTTCCAAGAGCTTGTCCATTTTTTCTTTAAGAGCGGCATAGCGCTCAAGAGTCATTAGTCTCCTCTTCTGACGCACTGGCTTATAGCTGGGATCTACATTAAGCCTGTGTGACATAACCTCTGGGGCTATTCCTACCATATCCTCATGATTCCATACAAATACATCGAGGTTAGCTTTAAGAAAATTGGTAAGTTGGGACTTTTTACCTCGAGGGCCAGATTCCTCCCCAACTTGAGGCATCTTTCCTCATCCATCTCACTGACTGGAATGTCTTCGACCTCTTCCACTAGGTCGGTGGTCCTATCACAGTCCACCTCGTGGGGGTCTGGATCATAGCTAACACTCTTTTGGCTGGCAGGTCGTAGGTTACGAGTCGCTTCTTGCAATGACATTCATTTTCTTCCTTTTGGCCTCCATTTTTAGGGCATTTTCATAGCAATGCCTTGCGAGGTATTGCTCACCTCATGCGCACCCTACTCCATTGGGGGTCGGGAACTTGATTGTCAATGACCTGCTCGAAGTGACCAGATCTAGGTTGTTCATTGCCAGCCTTCCGAGCATGACGTTGTACGCCGAAGGGCAGTCTACAATCAGGAATTCCGCCAATATAGTGGCCTGGCGATCTACATCTCCAACAATAAAAGGGAGACTAATCCGCCTAACAGGGACCACCGCATCACTTGTGAACCCATAGAGTGACTTCGGGGATGAGCTCAACTGCTCCGGCCCCAGTCCCTTTGATTAAAACAAGCTCTATACATTTCATTTATCAAGCTGCCCATGTCCACCATTATCCTTCGCACTTCGGTATTGCAGATCCGGGCTCGTATAAAGAGGGCATCATTGTATGGCCAATGGACATCTCTAGCCTCTTCTTCTGAGAAAATGATCTTCTCTGCCATCTCCCTAGCTTGTCTCCCGGGTGCGACCTACTCGTTTCACCTTGTCAATAAGACATGGTTGGCCTCACACACGTACCTGTCATGGGACCTATGGGAAATTCTAGCGAGAAGAGGTCCACCATGAATTGTGTAGATTATTCGAATTGCCGACGAGCATTCATCATCGGGGAGGGGCAGCTGTTGTGCCGGTTGTTGGATCAATTGATTGGTCGATTACACCACATAATCCCTCAGCTGACCTCTTTTGATGAGGTTCTCAATGGCATCCCTCAAAGCCCAACATTTAGAAATGTTATAACTCGCCTCATTGTGATACGTACAGATTTTTTTCTTATTTCTGAATTTGTTGGGAGTTTGTATCGGGTTGGGATTCCCAAACTCCTCCTTGTTTCTCTCTATGACGAAGATCCTCTCTTGGGGATCTGACATGGTACAGTAGCTGTCGAAGCGACCTGATCGCAAAGGTTGTTGGAGACCTGGTTGTTCGAGCGTTCTTCCCGAGCTTCCCTTCCATTATCTCGGTTATTTCCTTGCTTATTCTGCTTGGAGCCCCAAGCCTCTTCTTTCGGTCCGATAGGCTTCTTCGAGCCAAAATCCTCTTTCCACCTAATCTCCTTGCCAGCTCGTTCATAGAATTCCCCTAAGTCTTTAACAAAGATTCTATATATGCTCTCATAGAGCTTCTCATCTTTGCGGACGCCTACAAAAATCGTAGTCAGAACGCTTTCATCGGAGGGGTCTTCGATTGCTCATCTCGTGCTTGAACCTGGCGATATAGTCTTTCAAAGACTTGCTTGTCCTCTGGAACACTGTGGTAAGGTGACACAGAGGGGCGAGCTACCTTCTCAGCGCCCTATATTGATTGAGAAATCTTCGTTGGCACTCCTCCCAGCTGCTGATGCTGCAAGGCGGTAGGCCCCTGAACCAAGCTCGGGAATATCACCCAAGGTTGTTGGGAAGGCATGACATTTGACCAACGAGCTGGTTGTCTACAAATCCATCTGGACATTGAATGCATCTAGGTGGTCGTAGGGACCACTGTCCCCATTATACTGCAGCATACTCGGGACTTTGAATCTACAGAGGAGAGGTTCGAGCTCAACTTCTCTAGTAAATGGCGTTTTGTCCCCATGGCCATTATTCTGGCCATGGACCCATTGTTGTGCCTCCAATTGTCGAACTCTTTGACACAACTCCATAACAATTGAATCCAGGTTAGCCAATTGCTGAACCTACGATCGTCTGCTTCTCTCCCTTTTGGGGGAATGATGATTTGGAGGCAAATAATTATCTTCAATATCCTCCTCACCCAGTAGGGGTCTCTTTTCCCACAAATGGTGAGTCCTACGGGGTGAATGGATTTCTAGGGGTCTCTGGATAGCCTGCGCCTGAGCTTGGGTAGGGACTCTGACAGCATCACCGAGCTGCATGACTGTATTCTCCAACGCCTCCTGGTGTTGTTGCCAAGCCTGAATCGTCTCCATTCCGGCAGTGTGATTGACGAGTAGAACAGGAGCTCATGGAGGTATGCCGATGGTGACTCCAACTGGTGGTGGAATAGGGGCACCCACTACAGAAACAACGGGGTCCTCCGGCTGATGGAACATTCATCTGTTGATTGCAGTGATTTTCTAGCAAATCGGCCACCGCATCAAAGCTTCGTGCGTTCCTTCCTCTTGTCATGGCTAGCGATCAAAGCGTGCCCCTTCCTCTAGTGCCAAAATGTCGACGTTCAAGATTAGCCGACCGTGATTCGTAGGCCTGCAATGAGTAAATAAACCCTAAATGCAAGGAGGAGGAACGAAACAAAACATGCATGGGGGATTTTTACGTGGTTCGGTCAGAACGATGTCTACTCCACGACTGTTATCTGATTATTCCAGTAGAGTAACAATATGGTATTGTAACGCCCCATTTTCCCACAACGAGCGTTAACTCGAGATTTCGAGAATTTTTTTTTTTTTTTTTTCAACATCGAACACACAACATAAGTCTCTCAATACATATACCTTCATCATAATCATTTCCCGTCAATCCCGATCGTACCTTCTTAGCATATCAAAATTTAATAATAAACTAAGACAGGTATCAACAATCACATCAGCGGAAGCAAGATCGAAACCTCAATGATATAACCGACAATTCCTTTACAATAACCAAATCGATGTTTCACATGAAAATATCAAAATATTACATAACCTCTGAACATCGTAATCATGGACAAAACCTACGAAAACTAAACATAGCTGCTACATCTCGATGATATTCTTTCCCTTGGCGCCACTGCTTTCACCTGGAACGTTTGAATATTCCAGGGACATAGTCCAAATTAGATGCTGAATCATCTACGTGAGAGTTCAAAAACGTTTTCATGCAGATATGAAAAATCATATACAAAATTGATAAATCCCGACATGTACCAGCTTAAGAGAATCCCACATAGCACTTAACCCTAATCGGGGAAAATGCAATCTCTCTAAAGGCGACACAACCACTTCGGCCCATTGGCAAAACAGTCCTGCTTAAGAGGGACAATCTCGGCATATGAACCCGGGAATCACCCCATTGTCATTGTTAGGCTTTACGCTCCAACTCAAAAGTATTCCAAAACCCAACGCAACCCTAGCCCCAAGAGTGTCACATCAGCACTATCCTCGGAATCGACGTCACCTTGGCATTAATGCTATTGCTCAAAGGAACCTGGGGTGGTGTCCACTCACAGCCCCGCCACTTGAGCCAACAACCGGGGTGGTGTCCACTCTCAGCCCCGCCACTTGGGTCTCGTAGGGTGAAGTCCGTCTCAGCCCCGTCCCAAGTGGGTCACTTAGCATTAATCCTAGGTACGCATCCCGAGTGTTGTCACTCTGGGCTACGTCACAAGTTACCAACCCACGTCCCACATGGACGACACAAAACAAGCCAACGCCGAAAAATCATAACACGCATAAAATCAACATCTCAATGTATGCACTTTACCGTACGAAATTCAATGCATGTGTAAATAATTGTTTGGACAACCATAATAAACCAAGCCATAGGGATGAACATTCACAGTAAACCATTCACATGTCACTTAAAGTCTTTTCGGGTAGAACCACTCACAAGTCAAAACAAAGTTGGGGGCGAACACTCACCTTTGGCGAAATTTCAAATTCTTCTTGACAAGCGCGGTACGCCTTGATTTGCGTGCCTGCCTCGATTTGCGTGCCTTCTTCGAACTTCGCACGAGTCACTTCTTCTCAAGCCTCAAGGCACCCTAATCATCACATTTATCCAACAATTATAATTTTCCTTAATTTTCTCACAATTTTCCTATTTTTCTCCCATTTTCTTCTCTAATAATCCAAAATAAATACCTACACAACTATTTTCTCAAATATTTTTACATAATAATTCATAAAATAATATTTATAAACCTCTGGAATTTTCTGGAAATTTTCCAGATTTTTCTCCTATTTTCTCAAATTTCCATAATTACTTTTCCTTGAGAAAATTTATTTCTCATCGATTTACTTCGAATATACTTCAATAAAAATCACCAAAAATCATAAAATAAATTCCTTATACTTATGGAATTTTTTCAGAATTTCATAAAAATTCCTCCTATTTATTTTCTATTTACATTTCCGTTAAAAAATCAAAAATAATTATTTCCCCAAGAAATTTCCAAGATAAAAATTCACCAAATTAAACTATTCATCTTTCTTGAATTTATGGATATTTTTCCAGAATTTTAATTCCTTTAATTCTATTTTTTATTGAATTTTCTATATTTTCAGTATTTAAAAAAACACAAAAATACCTCCGGTCATCTTCTCCGGCGACGGTACACCGGAAAATTGAAGCGACGACACAAGGATGTTCCTCTCCCTTAGTCGATCCCAATGGTACCAATCTTGCTCAGAAAAGACCACCGGAAGCCTTTCGATTTGGCCAAAAACAGTCGGTCGAAGCTATCCCGCCACCGAACTCCGGCGAATCAAATTAACCCTCGATTCGAACTCCGATTGGCACGAAATTTTCCATATCAGTTATCCATCACCTTGCGAACAAAAGCCCCTTATTAGATCGTTCGATCAATCACTCTACAACCCGATTTAGTATTTCACGCAAAATGTATATATATATATACGGCCGAATGTATATATATGCGAAAACACCCTCTATACTATCCCGAAAATTCCCAAAATCTCCAGAAATGATCCTCTTCCCTCAAAGATCAAAAGCCCCTTATTGGTTTCCCTCGATTCACTCTCAAAATTGAGCGATTTGATGATTCAAATTCGGCCGAAATCTTTGGCTATTTATAGCCAAAATCCGACCCCCACGTGGCCAATTTTCGGCCAAAACTCCTCCTACACGCCACCAGGACAGTCCTTGTCCATGCCCTGATGATCCTAGGCTGCCAAATGGCCGGATTTTCCGGCCAAATCGGCCATACTTGTACAATTTTTGGAAAATTGCACTTTGGTCCTTTGAAATTTCTCTTTTGCATTTTGGCCCTTACCCTCAAGCCCCTGATCTCTTTAGCACCCTCACTAAGACCCTCAAGATTAAGACTTCTCATTTCTCCCTTGAAATTTCTGAAAATTTACCGTTTTGACCTCTCTCGGGTATTTTTAAAAAATTACACTTAGGCCCGATTGATTTATTTGACCTCAAATCCACTCGATTCAACCTGAAACCACTTAAGGGTTGTTCTATACATCGAATACTAGTCCTTGACACTCTCCGTTGACTTTTTGGACGTCGTTTACAGCAATTCGGTAATACGACCTAATTGGCAGCTATATTTTTGCTGTACCGAAAACTGTTCCCGATCTCATTTCTTTCATCACTAAAAATCATAATTTTAATTGCTCGTCGATACTATACCATTTTCCTTGGATATCTAGGGTCCGAGGTACTCCCTCTGATTAATTCGGTCGTCCAAAGCTGTGTTAGTGTGCCCTATAGTCATATTTTTCCCAAAATTTCAATTAAGCCCTTTATCAAACATCATTTTTATCCTCAAAATTATTCTCGGGTGTTACATGTATTATCCATCTTCTCTCTTTTACAATGGTGTTTCAACCCCTATTTATAGTGAGGGGTGTTTACAATTGCATAAAACATAAAAGTGTAGAGATGATATCATGGGGGGCAAAATGTCTTTATCATCCCCATAAAATCGAGAGTGAGCTTCGTATTACCAAGGATCCAGTTTGCCTTACAGAAATAAGTGGGTCCCTGCCTTCGGTCATTTAGTAATCTTGTTGCTATGCGAGCTGAATAATTTGACCGGCGAGCTGAACGGTTAGGCTAACGAGCTAGAAGCATTGTTAGCAGCTCATTGGGTATATCATTGAGAGCTTGTTGGAAGCCTTGCTAGAAGATTGTGGGAGCTTGCTTGGTTCCACGATCAGAGTTCGGATTTCAGCGGGCCTATTAGGCTTTAGACGATTGGGCCGGCCTATTGGGTCAAACCCAGTTCATAAGAAGTAGTGCGGAAAATACCCGTAATACTTACATTCGACAAATACAAAATTGATTATGTAATTTATTAATGGGTTTACAAAGAGATAAACAATCTCATTCTTAACTCTCAAAACTCTACACATTACGATTAATGTTCTGTTGCAATCTAATAATGATAATATATAACTCTATTTATCGACAAAATAAGGTATATAGGTTAAAAATATTAAGAGAACTCTATGAGTTTTAAATGAATTACAAAAATCATATCTTTACCCTACTTTGGAACCAAATATAAATTTAAAACAATCTTAGCACACATCCATCTCAAACCCTTTTTAAACTGAATCCTTTAGAGCGGGCCCAATTTCATAAACAATTTAGGTTTGGTGTTAGGCCTTTCCCTTTCTGCAGTGAACCGAAACCCTTCAAAGTTCAATGGTACAGAGAGACGAATGCCCATAAATGCGTCAGTAATATTTTGGTGGCTTGGTTGTTGGGGTTCATATAATTGTTTACCAGATTGCTTCTCATTTATCACATTTGTTGGGCTTCCCATTTGTTGGGTCCAAGGATGAATTATGGCAACTACTTTGTTAGTATTTATTGGGTCAATGAATATGATCTTATTAGGACCTTTTAATGTATAAGATTTGTTAAATAAAAGAAATAAACTTTTAATGTATCATCAACTTAAGCTTTTTCCCTTCTATCTAAAAACGACAGCTAGTTAAAAGCATGCCCTATGCCTTGACCAATTAGAGTCCCACTTTGGCTAAATTGGCATTTAAATGGTCAGTTGACTCCTGCACCTATATATATGCTACATACTCATTTGTTATTCCTTCATATATACATGCTTTAAGTGTTTGTGATATATGTAGTATTTATTTTATTCATGAAAATCTTACAAAATATTTTGTTTCTATGTATTATTCATTACAAAATCTTTTTGTAAAAGATTCAAAAGATATATCATTTTCTAAGTAAAACGCCCCCACATATCGTTGCCCACTTCATCCCCAACAAACACCCAAACAACTAGGCACCTAGCAACTTCATGGCCAATTCGCCACTCGCTCTCTGTCTCTAACTTTTCTTGCTTGCTAAGCTCTCCTTCCGGCAACATAAAGGAAACCCAGTAACAAAATCTGGCCCTTCCCTCTGCCGGTTATCATGTCCACCTTCTGCACAACCAGCTGCGGCGCCACCGATGCTCGCGTACCGGTCAGAGCCACCTACGTGAACCTGTACAAGTGGCCTGATTCCGACGCCGAGTTTGTGCGGTCCGTGAGCACCAAAGGGCTGCGGAACGGCGGCGACGGCAGCCGCCCCAGGGTGGTGGACAGCATCTCGTGCAGGCAGTTGTACTTGAGGAGCTACACGTTCTCCAGGAAGGAGAGAGTGCCGGAGAAGACCAGGAAGTGGCTGGCTAGAGTTAAAGAGAAAGTACTGGTAATTCATAGAAGAAGAAAGGGTAAGAACAAGTCATCTGCTTGCGGCGGCGGCGGCGGCGGAAGGAAGCTGGTGGTCAGAGTGATGAGAGCCAAGCGAGTGTCTTGCGCTACCCTGTCGGCGGTGTTCCGGCGGTTTCTGTCTTGCACCCGCAGCACCAAGGTTGATGTGGTTGAGTGATGGAACTTTTCAATTTGATTAGTTAATTAATTTCCTACTGCAGTCTGCTGAAGCTGAACTCAATTTTATTTTGTTTCTATGTCACAGTCACGCATTCATAATTCTGGAGTGTACATTAAAAAGCTTATCAACTACTCTAATGGAGGAAACTGTTTGATTTTGATAAAAGAAAAGTACTTAATATATATGAGCCATGAATTTGCACTATGGTATACATCTAATACCCAAATCGTAGCTTGATTTTGTGATAAGAGATGATAATTATTTTTCATACAATTAAAGTTTCAATTTTTTTAATAATTATAAAAACAACAGGACAATGAATTTTTGACTCTCTCTAGATGAATGGGATTGGGATGCAAGAAGGTTGATTGGGTTGATGGACTCTGTGGATTATTAACATCTTCCTAGATTTGATCAATCAATACTATAATTGTGGTGGAAGATGTCAATGTCACTACGTAATTAGCAATTTGGCTGGCCAACAAGATCCGTCCTTCAAATTAATTATGGGATCATCGTTTTCCCCTACCCCTACGCACTATGGACACATTTATTAACATTTTAATATTTGTTACCAAGTTTTGGAAGCATTCGTTCATACTAGTTTTTGGGTTTTTTGAGAAGATAAATTTAAATTAATATTTTGTTTTTTAAAGTTAATCATACTTTTTATCTAATAAGATACACATTATTTTTTATCAAACGCATTTTTCTTTTCTTATTGCTCAACTTTTGAAAAACCTGAACATTGGATTTATTTTATTAAAAGAATATTATTTTCCTTAATATATGACATTTTATCAAATTCCAGTTTATAATAAAATATGTTATGACTTGAAAATTAATCAACTAATACCTAATTTACAATTGAAATTTATTGATTATCAAATTTGATTTAAAGTTATACTCGTTGATTATTTGCATATTAAGTTATTAATTTTTTTTAAAAAAATATAATTAGAGCTCAAGTTTGAGCTTGCTAAAAGTTTGCTGAGCTCAAGCTTAGTTCATGTTAATCAAGCTTGAGTTCAAACTTGACATCAATGAAGCTTGACTTAACTGGTTACAATCTTACCAAAATTTCTTTTGCATGATTTAGAAGAAAATCAATCATTCAGACAATATGCTAACTAAATTTAGAGTGATGTATTAGGAGCCATAAAACTTCAACGACTAATTACTAGTTAGTTATGACTCATATATCCTTGTCCACCTTCTAATTTATTATGTCTTCTACTGTATGATATAAAAACAAAACACACTTCTGGGTATTTAAGGGTTTGAATCTTAATTTTTAGCATTAACCAATTGGGGAAAAACTCTGAAGGAAAACAGAAAAAGGTTGCAAGTTCATTATAGGCAGGCTCACCAGGCGCCATCTAGGGCCAGGAATGCAGCGGCTTGTAATCCTTCCACCGTCAAGAGCGGGAGGTCTTCGCTGCTCTGTGAACCCAGCCTCACGCAGTGCCCTCCACTCTAGGAGCCAAGCGGCCCCGGCCTTCACCGAAGCCGCATGGCCCAACTCCCAACTTGGAGCGGGCAAACCACCAAAGCGCACCCGTCTGGCCCCTGCCTAAGTGCGCTAAGCCCCTGTCCCGCAACCTTAATGCCCTCACTCGAGTTACAAGCTGGCGCAACCCAGCTCGGCGTACCTCAGTGGACTGAGACGGCTTTATGAGCAGCGTTTGTATGATATCTTGAGTCGATGTGGGACAAGAGTTGCTGTTGGTTTTTTAGTTCTTCCCATCCAGAAAGCTCAGTAAATATTGTACGAAACTGACTAGTCTTCTTATATTAGAGCTGCAATCCAATTAAACAATCTTAGTATAGTTTTTGAGTGATCTTGCCAATAATTTGTAAGATAACATCGTCAAGTTATTACTGTTATATATTCATAATATTTGGCACAGGACGAAGTCTTCAAACGATACATATTATAGCAATTATGTGTCCAAGATATGTATTCACAACTTGATAAAAAATACTTAAGGTTTTGCAATTATAGTTTTTCTTGTTTGAAAAGGTTTTGTAATTTTTTTTTTTATAAAACTACGAAGTAGTGTCACAATTTGGGTTGTGCATTAGTTTGATTAGCCCGAATTAAATCGATCGAATTGGTTGGTTCAATTATTAAATTGTCAATTAGCGATTCGATTAATTTCAGTAAAAAGTTCAATTAGTTTTTATCAATTCGATTTTCGTTGTCGATTTAACCAAATTGATCGAAATTTCAAAATAACATCATTTTGAGTGTATTATAAAAAGAAAATAGCCTTTTAAGTTCTGCCCGCCCTTCCATCTTCTTCTTCTCAATCCGACTCGACCACCCCCCACCACCACCTCCATTTGTTTGTCCCTTATCACCACTACCATCCCTCACCTCTAGGCTTACCGACTGGAGATGAAGACGAAGAGTCGACTAGTTGAGTGAACTTTGTCTTTGATTCGCATGTCGAAGACAAAGGGCCGATTTGCTAGAAACAAAGATGAAGGGTTGAAGTTCTGATTCGCTCGGCCCTTCCTCTCCCTCTGACACCAACACTAACCCAGAATCTCCCTCCCCCACTAATTTGCACCACCATGTTTGTTTGTCGACGCAAATGGCCCATTTAATAAGTTTTTCTGCAACTTTTATTTTACATTAAAATATATATCTACTAAAATTCAACTATTAGATATTTTTTATTTTCAGGTATGCGGGTCACTAAGCTAAAGCGAATATGATGATCGATTCTGATCATTGAAATCCAACGTGTATGGTGACTATCGACGTTTTTTCCAGAAACGTGTTTTTGAGTTTTTTTATCATAAAAATAATTTTTAAATCTACAAAAAATCAACTATCTGAATAAACTCATTTTTTGATATATGAATCATCACAATTAGGGGAATCTAATGATCAGTTCCAATAATTAGAGTGACCGACCAGTTAGGTAGTTGGCGGCAACAGTAAGGTTGAACTAATGTTCGATCTCTTCGATTATTTTGTGCATTAATTCGATTTTTGGTTCGTTTTGGTTATCATGTTTTAGGCTTCGGTTAGTTGGGGTTAGTCGATAGGTTTGATTCAATTTGATTATAACTGATTACACACCTCTAATTATAATGAAACACATTTCTATATTTTTTACAAAAAAAAATATAATTTTATATTCTTGTTGAATTATTGTTACAAAATGAGAAGATGAAGGTATACATAAGCCTCCTCCATTTAGTTAGGCTGAACTATTATTAAAAATTCATTTTTTTACACTATAATTTTATATTCTTGTTGAATTATTTATGTTAAGTATGCATACATTGCATTAATGTACCGAATCATGCATGTATTGCATTAATGTATTGAACAACCAGAGGGTAGGAAGAACCATCTATATAAGGTTCTGATTTATTTTCTATTTGAGACTTTTAAAGGGAATAGAAATTCAAAATTACCTAAATATCTTTACACTTTTAATTTTCCCATTCTATCCTGAAATAATTAGATGAAAATCACTCTTCCAAAAATTAAAGCATCCATCAAAATGTCCTTGTAAGTGATTTGGAAAGGAATCAACTATTCAAAACCTAGCAAGTATCAACATGCTAACTAAATCTAGAGTGATCGTACTAGGACGTGTAAAACTCCTATTTCGAATTTCTCGCCTTTTGTTGTCACTCATATAGCCTCGCCCACTGGCTAATTTATTATCTATTCTACCATAAGATGTAAAAATAAAAGCCCTTCAATTATTAACAGTATACCCAATTAATTAGTCAGTCATCCTTAACTCTAAAAAGCCCTTCAATTCATCAATTAATTAGTTATTTATTAATAAATTATTATATGTACTTAATAAATTATTTATTATATATTTAAGGGTGATCAATTATGATGTTGTATCTTAATTTTTAACAGTATACCCAACTGGGGAAAAAAATTAATGGAAAACAGAAAAAAGGTCGCAGTTCATTATGGGCAGGCTCACCAGGCACCATGGGCCAGGAGTGCAGCGGCTTGTAATCCTTCCACCGTCGAGAGCGGGAAGTATTCGCTGCTCTGTGAACCCAGCCTCACGCATTGCCCTCCACTCTAGGAGCCGAGAGGCCCCGGCCTTCGCCGAAGCCGCACGGCCCAACTCCCAACTTGGAGCGGGCAAGCCACAAAGCGCACCCGTCTGGCCCTGCCTGAGTGGGCCGAGCCCCTGTCCCGGAACCTTAATGCCCTCACTTGAGTTACAAGCTAGCGTTACCCAGCTCGGCGTACTTCTGTAGAATGAGACGGCTTTATGAAGAGCGTTTGTATGATGTCTTGAGTCGATGTGGGACGAGAGTTGCGGTTGGTTTTAGTTCTTCCCCTCCAGAAAGCTCAGTTTGAGAATCTTTTACTCCACTGTGCCTTGATTGGGTATGAAATGTGAATTGGAGAGAAAAATTGTTAGATGTTTTTTATTGGAACTGGGGGTATGATCTTCGCCTAATATTTGAGTAAAGATCTCCTCTAGCAAGTTTGGAGTTTGTTCATCAGTAGGTATTTGTGACAACCTTTCTTCCATTTGTTTCTCAATAAACATTTCACAAGTTAGTTACATAGGTTAACAAGTAAAAGAAACAAAATATATCTACAACTTTCAAATTTTAGAAATACATACAATTATATATGAAGATATAGAGTCTACTATCTCTTCGCTCTTTTTGGTGTGTGCCTTTTTAAATAAATGTATACATGTTGTCTGATATATATCAAAATTTATATAAATAAGTCTTTAAATCTTCTGTATGAGAATCTTATTCTCAAAGTGTAGAGATTATATGACAATATTATCTTATAACATAATTTCTTAAATTATTCATAGTCTTTAGATTATTTGAATAGAGACTCCAATTAATCGAATATATGTTGTGTATTCATGTGTGTGAGTGTAAGTCTTTGTGTGTGAGGGGGAGGGGTTAGTGTTGTCCCACATTTGTGGGATAAAGAGAACACTAAGGATATTTAAATCATTGCCTCTGACTTGGGGTTGGGCCCCAAGGGACACCCAGATTTTGTTGGCGGGCGAACCCCTACTCATCCGTCTACATGCATCGTCGTTCGTCTGATCGGTCAGCTTAGAAAATAAATATATATTTTTATATACTAAAAAAAATAAAATAAAAATATTAATTATTTTTTTATTTATCTATTTCATTGGCTATGTTTGGGTGGCCCGGCATCTTTATTCTTCCCTTTTATGGTCGAATTATCAAGTTGCGATAGTGTGTTAATCCTTAGACTTGAACCAACACAGTTATTTTGTGTATTGGTATGTGAGATTTGCTAATGAGTCAAACCATTCAATTGAGAGGAGAGAACGTTTATCTATATGGTTCTGTATTACTAGTATATGGAGACAGGTGTTGGGAATATGATATGTCACTCTCATCGATATTTGATGAGGTGAACATCCTATGTGATCTACTATCAGTGTGATGGGACAATCCATGACCAGGGCAAATTGAAAATCAAGAAATATGTTTCTTAAGATGTCATCTAATCATATTAATGAGGTCTGACATATAGTTACTGAGTTTGTCACTCCATAACTCTCGTCTAATCGAGACGTTAGGTGATAGAATGATTATAACATACAGTAATCGTCAATTATAATAGATTCACTTGAAGTGAAACTTCACTGTCACTTATACTGTCCTGAACCGCTGTTAAACACTATTCAGAAACTCTAGAATTGTTATCGGGATTTGAAGACATTTCAGTGATGGGTCAAAGGGTTGGATAATACTAAAAAAAAGGTTTTAGTATTATCTAATTACTAGGGGATAGTGAACTTAAAAGGTCACACATCATATAGTGTTATGTTTGATATCGACATCGTATACTCAAAATTTCTCTGAAAATAATTGGTCAAATGTTGACCCCCCGGTCAATAATTGGATTAAAAATATTAAATGATTATGAAAGAATAAAATAATAAAATATTAAAAGATTTTAATTAATATTTAAATGCATAGTTTAAATAATTGGAAGTGGAAAGGTTGCGAATGTGAAGGAAAGAAATCAACCATTCATAACTTGACAAGTGATAATATGCTAACTAAATTTAGAGTGATGATATTAGGACCATAAAACTTCAACCACCAATTACTAGCTAGTCTTTCGTTGTTATCACTCATATAAGTCTCAAAAACCCTTTAATTCATAAATTAATTAATTATTATATGTGCTTAATAAATTATTTATTATATATTTAAGGGTTTAAATCTTAATTTTTAGCATCATAACAAAGCGGGAATTTTTTTTGAAGGAAAATAGAAAAAAAGGTTGCAGTTCATTATGGGCAGGCTCACCAGGCACCATGGGCCAGGAATGCAGCGGCTTGTTATCCTTCCACCGTCGAGAGCGGGAAGTGTTCGCTGCTCTGTGAACCCAGCCTCACGCATTGCCCTCCACTCTAGGAGCCGAGCGACCCCGGCCTTCGCCGAAGCCGCACGGCCCAACTCCCAACTTGGAGCGGGCAAACCACTATGCGCACCCTTCTGGCCCTGCCTGAGTGGGCCGAGCCCTTGTCCCGCAACCTTAGTGCCCTCACTCGAGTTACAAGCTGGCGCTACCCAGCTCGGCGTACTATAGTGGACTGAGACGACTTTATGAAGAGCGTTTGTATGATATCTTGAGTCGATGTGGGACGAGAGTTGCTGTTAGTTTTAGTTCTTCCCATCCAGAAAGCTCAGTTTAAGAATCTTTTACTCCACTATGCCTTGATTGGATTTGAGCAAGAGGGTGACTACAATTTCATTGCTTATTAATGTTTCCAGAATCAAAAACTTTGAGGGTGAAACCTACAAGAAACAGGCGTTTGTTAATGCCCTAGGATGGGGCTTGGAGCTTATACACTGCAACAAGCCAACAACAAACGAATGGGAAGGCGTTTCCAGACCTCTTTGTATGTGCTAATACATGTCTGCCTTGGATAATAGTTGATTGTATTTGTACCTAAGAAAAGCATTGAGAAACTGTGCCCAATATGATTCAAAGGGCAGGCCACTGATCAAAGAGAAGCAGGAAATTCCAGGAAACAATAAAAGTCGAGCATCATGCACAAGCAAATGAAAGATATGCAGATGAGATTCATGGCAGAACTAGTTACATCATAGGTGCGTGATAGGCCAGCACAAGACTCGCTCTATCATCCTCTCTCTTCCCTTTGAAAGATGACCAAACGCCGTACGCGCAGAGCAACGCCACCAAAACCATTATCTGTGCTGGTTTGTCGTCGTATAAAATTATGCATCGCCATGGTGGCTATAATGATCCCAACTTGTGCATCAAACTTGAATGAATGACGGCATACAACAAATAACAAATCCCTTTTTTCCATTCTCCAAACGTGCATTCCAGTGTGGATCTCAAACTGGATTGATAGTAATTAAAAACTCCATTTGGATGTCGAATATTAGGAAGATGATAAGACTCACGCTTGTATGGTCCCAAATACCCAGTTCGTGTAGGATAGATAGAATCAACCAAATAATATGTTGTACCTAAGCCCACAACAACAAAGAAACAAAATTTTGAATCAATGCAAAGATCATTTCCTAAAATGATACGAATATAAAATCTATTCTTCCAAGTTATTATAGATAATATGCAATGCCTGTTGAGGGTGAGGAAATTCGATCTTTATTATTATTATTATTATTATTATTATTATTATTATTATTGAAATCTTTTTTCACTTATTCAATGACCAAAATGTCCCTAGGATTGGGTGGTGGTGGAGCAATTAGCAAACACATATGCTCTAGCTGCCATGTTGACCCTCATTTTACTCCTTTCCAGATTTTTGAAATTCTGGAATTTGGTTTATACTTATTATATGATTAGTTTTGGGTGGGAATCGAAACCTTTTTTTCCAGATTTTTTTTCTCTGATCTGAACTGGTAAAAGGACAAAAAGACCTCTGGAAGTGGCTGCCAGCGAACTTGGAATTTCTTTCAGGTTTCTCCCTTGGTTTGCTACCTGCCTACCTGTCGTGGCTTAAATGATTTTTCTTTATTCTGAAACAAAATGATAAGATTTTTATTTCGTATCGGTTAAATTCTCGGCCATGCCAGTCGAAACAGAACCGAAATAGTCGATGAAATGCAAGGCATGGGATTGGGAATCTGGCCCTAGTTTCTTTCTCCTTTCCTCTTCTTTTTTTTTTTTTTTTTTTTTTGGGGGGGGGGGGGGGGGGGGGGGGGGCGCTTTTCTTCTTTGCCGCTAACAATTAGCTTCCCCTCCCCTTCCATTTCTTTCTTGGCCAGCGGCAGCTTCCCGTTCCATTTCTTCCCTTTTTTTTTTTAAATATGTTACTGATATATTAACTATTAAGAGCCTTATACATATACATATATAATTCCGAAACAAAACGTGGTACTGAAATATCTCATTTCAGTGAGCCTTATACATATACAGAATTAACAAGTTCGGTATAAACTCTCACCTACAAGTCTGAAATGATACTTTGAACTTGTATGCTATTTTTACAAATTTTTCTTCTAAGATGTTTTAAAGGATGCACGCCTCCTTAAAGTTCATTGAACTAAAACTTGCTGCTCCTGTTGCAAAACTTTCAAAATTTTTCTTACGATGGAAACTTGGTGGGCAGCTCTGAGAGTAATTGTATGAAACTATACCAAGACTCTGCAGCCCTTTTTCGGTTAATGGCCACTTCTGTATGAAACTATTCAGAAACTTCTCGTCCTAGTTGATTTTGAACAATTTAGACTTCTATATTGTTATATTCATTTGGGACCTTCAAAGAAAAGAAAGAAAAAAAAAAGAAGAAGAACAAGAAGAAGAAGCAGATTTGTTAATAGATATGTGAGAGCTTATCTTTTTTCCATTCATTTCTTATTGTGTTAGCTTTTGAAGACAGTATCTACGTCACCCCATTCTTTACAACTCAAAAGTGGAGACGAAGAAGAAGAGCTGTAAGATTAAAGCTTAAAGAGTCACGGACCACAAATTACGTATAATCAGCAAATGGTTCCAACAGCCTTAGGAATTAACTCGCAGTTAAGCAAATGATAAATTGGCCGTTATGGAGTGAATTGAATTGAATTGGTCTGGTTTCTCAAGTCCTCAAAGCTGCCGAAAGTAAATAAACTCGGGAAAATTAAATTCCTATAAAAAAAAGAATAAATAATAAACTCAGGAAAATTAACTCAATCCTTAAAAAACTATGTTCAGAGACACCCCATTTTAGAAAATTGAGAAATCTAAATGAAATTGTTAGTGCTATTACAAGAATGATGATGGCAAGAAACAAAATAAATTAGTGGGAGAACTAATTGTTCTTGCTGTTAAGAAAACAAAATGCATAGAAAATCAACAAAAGTATCAAGTTTTCATGGCCTTTATTCACAAAATAACAATAGTTCAAAAAGAGAGCATAGAGCATGAACTGACAAGTGACACAGATAAAACTAACCCAAAAACAGGAACAATTGAACATAAAACAAATCAATCAGCATTTCAGCCAAGAACATAATCCACCAAAACTCCTTCATACCTTTCTTGTGGAGATACATTTGGAGAGTATGAGAGACAAGGGGAACTACAGCTTCTATGTACGAGAGAGGGGCAAGAGAAGCTATTGTTGGCAGCAAACGAGGACTGACAATGGCGACCAATCACTCATGGTGGCAATAGCTGTAGCAACCGATTTCCCTGTGATAGGATTCCAATAGAATTCCAATACAATCCAATATCAATATATTCCAATCCCTTTCAACAGAAAAACAAGAATGAAACAGGGCATTCGAGAGGCCCTAACTCTCCCAATTCTCTACCAAAAGCTCGCTATCCAATTCTCCATCTCCTATCCTACTTATACCCCCTTCCCACGCTTTCCTAACAGAATTCCCCATTCACACTGCTGATTATTCCTTCAGCAGTGTGGATTACAACTTTACCCCTCCTTCCCCATGCGCACATGCTGGTTGTTACACCTGCATGTGCGGTCCCCTTAATTCCAGCCTCAAGCCTTCAGTTGCTTGTTACGCCTATGATAGGTTTGTTGCACCGGCGGCCTATCATTACTCCCCTCTCGGACTTTCACCTTGTCCTCAAGGTGAAAAGCTGGAAATTGTTGTTGAATCATGTTGTAGGGCTCCCAAGTTGCCTCTAACGGTGGTAAGCCCTTCCACTGGATCAGGATATCCAGCCCGCGTAAGTTAGAACCCTTCCCAGGCCGCACTCCCAACATTGCTTCTGGTTCAACCTTCATTTCTAAGTCAGCCTGCAGCTCGAGGGGAATCTGCTCCATTGCGTCGGGCCTGCCCTTAGCTTTTTTCAACTGAGACACATGGAAAACCGGGTGAACCCGACAGTTGACTGGGAGTTTGAGTCTATAAGCCATTGACCCCACTTTCTGCTCAATTTCAAATGGCCCATAGTACCTCGGAGCCAGCTTCTCATTAGATCTGCCAGCTAGGGATTTCCTTCTATGCGGCCTTAATTTCAAGTAAACAAAATCACCAACTGCAAATTGCACATCCCTTCCCCTCCAGTCAGCCCCCTTCTTCATAATCACCTGAGCTCGTTCCAACTGGTTCTTGAGCTCGTCCAATGCTAAATCTCTCTCCAGCAACTGTTGTTCTACTGTTGATACCGGGGTTGATCCCTTGTCAAATCGGATCAAGGTTGGCGGCTCCCTCCCATAAACAGCTTGGAAAGGAGTAATCCGTGAAGCAGTGTGGTATGAGGTGTTGTACCACAATTCCGCCCATGGCAGCCACACATACCACCCTAAAGGCCTTGCTGATGCAAAATAGCGCAAATAAGTGTCTAAGGTCCGGTTGAGTACTTCCGTTTGCGGGTGGTAGGCCGTACTACGTTGAAGCTTAGTGCCTTGAAGTCGAAATAACTCCTCCCAAAAACGACTCATAAAAACCTTATCTTGATCCGAAACAATAGTCCTAGGCATACCATGCAACCGTACTACCTCTTTTATGAAAATTCCAGCTATGGCTCCAGCTGTAAAGGGGTGTTTGAGACCAATAAAATAGCCATATTTGCTGAGTCTATCTACAACCACCAATATAGCATTCATATGACCCGATTTCGGTAACCCGTCAATAAAATCCATGGCTATATCCTCCCAAATCTGACAAGGAACCGGAAGAGGCTGCAAGAGACCCCTTGGAGATAAGGACTCATATTTACTTTGCTGGCAAATGACACATCTTTCCACATATTGGCGTATGTCCCGCTTCATGCCCGCCCAAAAAACACTCGCTGCAATCTGCTTATAAGTCTTTAGGAACCCGGAATGACCCCCTACACTGCTATCATGACCCTCTTGGAGCACCAAGGGAATTAGGGAAGACTTCTTAGGCAGGAACAACCACCCCTTATAGAGAAGTTGGTCGCCTACCAGTTGAAAATCTGAGCTGTAAGCTGGATCCGCCTTTAATTTCTGTATGATTCCCTGTAAATAAGCATCCTTCTCCACTTCTTGGACCAGTTGATCGAGTTGCACCACCCTTGGCACCGTTAGAGCGAATAGAGCTGCTGGGTGGCTGATTCTCGAAAGGCTATCTGCAGCCTTGTTCTCCAATCCCGGCCGATAGTGTATCTCAAAATGGAAGCCCATTAGTTTCAGCATCCACCTTTGATAATCCGGGCTCACCATTCGCTGCTCAAACAAAAACTTCAAGCTTTTTTGGTCCGTTCTTACTATGAACTTCCTTCCCCAAAGATAATGTCTCCATTTCTGGACTGCAAACACCATGGCCATCAACTCCCTTTCGTAAACCGGTTTTTTCCTCTCTGATGGTTTAAGAGCATGGCTGTAATATGCAATCGGTCTATGATTCTGCATCAACACTGCCCCTACTCTATGCCCTGAAGCATCGGATTCAATTATGAGGGGCTGATCGAAGTCCGATAGTGCAAGAACTGGCAGCGACACCATGGCTGTTTTGAGCTGCTGGAATGCTCGTTCAGCCTCTCCATCCCAACGAAAGTTGTTCTTCTTTAGTTACTCGGTGAGGGGCCATGCCATCTTACCATAATCCTTCACGAACCTCCTATAGTACCCCGTAAGACCAAGGAATCCCCGCAACTCCTTCAAGGAACTTGGCGCTGGCCAGTCGATCATGGCTTGCACCTTGCAACGATCAGCCGACACGCCTTGTTGGGAGATGATATGGCCCAGGTATTCAACCTCCAACTGCCCAAAGGAGCACTTCTTTTTGTTGGCAAACAGCTAATTTGCGGCCAGCACTTTCAGCACACAACGTAAGTGCTGCAAATGTTGGTCAAAATTTTGGCTATAGATTAAAATATCATCAAAAAAAACCAACACAAACCGACGCAAATACTCCCTGAAGACATCATTCATCAAGGATTGGAAGGTGGCCGGGGCATTTGTCAATCCGAAGGGCATGACGAGGAACTCATAATGGCCCTCATGTGTTCGAAAGGCGGTCTTTGGTTCGTCTCCAGCCTTGACTCGAATCTGGTGGTAACCAGATTTGAGATCCAATTTCGAAAAAACCTTCGCGCCATGTAGTTCATCCAGCAATTCATCAATGACTGGAATAGGAAACTTGTCGGGGATTGTCACCTTGTTGAGAGCCCGATAGTCTACACAAAACCGCCATCCCCCATCCTTCTTCTTAACGAGCAACACCGGGCTAGAAAAAGGGCTAACACTAGGTTTGATAATACCAGCTGCCAACATCTCTCGTACCATCTTTTCGACCTCATTCTTTTGAAGATACGGGTAGCGATAAGGCCGAACACTAACCGGGGGGGTGTCGGGTAGGAGATTGATGGCACGATCTCTGTTTCTAGTGGGTGGCAGTCCCACTGGGCTGGAAAAAACTCCTTCAAACTCAGCCAATAATTCCTCCAAACTTCCGGGCAGCCCCACTTGCAGCTCATTGCATTCAGCAACCACCTCTCCAATTTCCAACAACACTCCCTCCCCACTCTCCTTCAACGCCTTCATCATAGCTTTTAGGGAGACTAATGTTTTACGTAAGCTAGGATCACCCCTGCAAAGTCACTGCCATCCCCCCTACTGAAAACTTCATGGTCAGATTCCTCCAATCCACACTCATCTTACCCACCGAAGCCAGCCATTTCATGCCAAGAATGACATCCGAACTTCCTAACTCAAGGGGAAGGAATTCTTCCACTATCTGCAAGTTATCCAAAGACAATTTGACCCCTTGCAAACTCCTGCACCTTGTACCGCCATTCTAGTTCCCATTATCACCCCATATCCCGCCGTTTCCATCCTCGGTAAATTCAAGCGTTGCACCAACTCGGAGGAGATGAAGTTATGGGTTGCTCCCCCATCCACCAGAACTACCACTGGCTGCCCTTCTATGAGCCCCCTTAGCTTCATCGTTTGAGGGGTAGTTAATCCAACCACTGAATTCATAGATAATTCAATCACCTCTCTTCCATATTCCACCCCTTCGTCACCTCCTTGCTCCTCTTCTTCTTCTGTCGCAGCCTCGCCTATTCTTCATCATAGAGCATCAACACTTGGAGCTCTTTGTTCTTGCACCTATGGCCAATCGAGTACTTCTCATCGCAGCGAAAGCAAAGGCCCTTCTCTCGCCTTGCCTTCCACTCAGCCTCACTAAGTTTCTTGAAAGGAAAATTGCCACCATTACTTGCGGACTGAATCCGGAGGCCTGGCTGGTTCACGGACCTTTGGGAGGAACCCACACCTTTCGCGGGTACCGGTGACAGCCGACTCACGATTGCGGTGGTGGTGGAATAACCGCTCCTAGTTGACCCAGCTGCCCGATGGTAATGTTGAAGAGCTAAGTTCTTATCCTCAACGTTTTGTGCCACCACCATAATTCGATCAAGCCCCCGCGGTTGTAATACTCTGATCTCGACTCGTATCTCTGGGTTGAGGCCGTTGAGGAATTGGCCCTCCAAAAACGCCTCCGGCACATCAGGTACTGCCGCAGCCATGGTCTCAAACTTCAAACGATACTCCTTCACCGATCCCTCCTGCCGAAGAGCCAAGAACCGCTCCTCTAACGACCCCTCCTGAGTGGGGCGAAACCGGCTCAGAAGTCCTTGTTTCAGGCCCTCCCAGCTCCGAATTCCTCTTCGCCTGGTCTCCCATTGAAACCACGACAGTGCTGCGACTTCAAAACACAGGGCTGCAGAGTCAATCTTCTCTTCATCCGTGAGTTGGTTGACAGCAAAATACCTCTCGGCCCGAAAGATCCACTCATCTGGATTGTCTCCTTCGAAGAGAGGCATCTCCAATCGTCTTCCACGTAAGTCCGCCCGGTACTCGCCCCTACTACCCCCTCCCGGATTGCAACCCCCCTTAACTCCAGGGGTTCTTTCGGAATCCAAAGTGAATTCCGAAGGCCCTTCCCGCTCTCTGGACTTGTTCTTCCTTTCCCGCTCCAGCTCATCCCACCTCGTTCGCATGAAAGCGAATTGTTCAAGCAGCATCGCTACATTACGCTCCACCGACTGTACATTCCCTCTAATGTCGTCGACCCCCCTTTTGACGCCTTCCACCGTCGACTCCAACTCGCCAACACGCTCTGTCAAGTTCACCATCAGGTGCGGATTGGCTCTGATACCAAATTGATAGGATTCCAATAGAATTCCAATACAATCCAATATCAATATATTCCAATCCTTTTCAACAGAAAAACAAGAATGAAACAGGGCATTCGAGAGGCCCTAACTCTCTCAATTCTCTACCAAAAGCTCGCTATCCAATTCTCCATCTCCTATCCTACTTATACCCCTTTCCCACGCTTTCCTAACAGAATTCTCCATTCACACTGCTGATTATTCCTTCAGCAGTGTGGATTACAACTTTACCCCTCCTTCCCCATGCGCACATGCTGTTTGTTACACCTGCATGTGCGGTCCCCTTAATTCCAGCCTCAAGCCTTCAGTTGCTTGTTACGCCTATGATAGGTTTGTTGCACTGGCGGCCTATCACCTTACTCTTCAGTGGTTGGGAAGAAAAATATTTGGAAACAAGAAAAAGTAATTTAAATTGTTGATTGGGACTAATATTGTTAAAAAATAATTTTAAAGGTCGTATAAACAGCCAAGCACACTCTTAGATGGCATCCAAAAAGCTCAGTCTGAGACTTGCTCTCCACCTTGATTGGTTTTGAGCAAGAGCCTAGAATATAAATTTGCTGGAGTCTTGAGACAAGTAGCCAGTGCACCGACCAGATTGAATACCAGAAAAGAGATCAAGGCCCCAAAGATGAGGAGCCATGAGCAGCCAACAGCTTATCAGATTATGACACAAACAACCCAAGAACAGATGCCTCTGAACCTATTTTGGTGCTATATCTGCCTTTGATAATAGTTTATTGTTGTTTGATTCAAGCACCTGGAGCTAAAAATGCATGGCAGCCATGAAAAGATGAGAAATTGTATTTCCAATATAATTTAACAGGCTACTGACCAAAAGGAACAGCATATGGTCCAAGAAGCAGACAATTGCAGTAGTCAATAAGTCACAAACAATACAGAAGCACATGAAAAACATATAGAAGCCTGGGTCTGATGTCTTGACCAAGATGAAAACATGAGTAGATCCAAAAAGAAACACCAACAACATCATGGAAAAAAGTGGATGCAAAATGTGCATCCAGGGCCAACACAAAACTCACTCTGACTTCCTCTCTTCTGTTCAAAAGATGACTACCACATGCAGATTAATCACCAAGGCAAACTCCACAAGGCATTCAGGTAAATTTAAGAGCTAACTTCAGATGATGAGTGGCAATAGAATATGGCGGCACAGCCTCTTCAATTTGTACAACAAATTTGTAGGTACTGACAAGTAACAACATGGTAAATGGAAGTGTTTCCAACACTTGCCAGAAAGCAAGAGTGTTTTGGAGATTTTTTCTGTTCTGTATTCTTGCTCTTGACAACATAAAGGAAACACTTTTCTTGCATAGCCATGAGGCAACAAAGCAGGCCACTGGATGAAGCAAGAAGTTGCTAGCCGAGGATGGGCTAAAGCCAATGTCACATTACATCTACACTTTCTCATCTACCCTCGGATTTTACCAGCTGGGAGAAGACCCTACTCATTGAAATTCCTGAAAGACCATCTACACTTGAAGCTTCAAATTGGGCAGCAGAGACAGTAGTGTCAACGTGATTGAAATCGTTGACTGCGGGAGAGAGCTCACCAATGACATTTGTACTGTTCTCGTCAGGATCGTTCTGGAGAACTGCCTCTTGAAGTTGAAGAGCATACTCCAAATTCCACAACACATCTCCCATGGAGGGCCTGTCAACACCAAAATCAGCCAAGCATTTCTCTACAGTTTCCCCAAACTTCCTAAGAGAGTCCGGTTTTATTTTTCCCACGAGATTTGGATCTATGATCTGGTCCAACTGCCCCCTCTTCTGCCACTTCATTGCCCATTCAGCTAAGTTCACCATCTCTCTTGGAAGAGAGGGATCGATCACAGGCCTTGCACAAAGAACTTCAAACAAAACCACACCAAATGAATACACATCAGACTTCTCCGTCAGCTGTTGCCTTCTGAAATATTCTGGGTCAAGGTACCCAAAACTCCCTTTCACTGCTGTACTCACATGGGTCTGATCAATTTCAGGTCCTGTCTTTGAAAGCCCAAAATCGGCAACTTTTGCCATAAGATTCTCGTCAAGCAATATGTTTGCAGACTTTACATCACGATGTATGACTGCTTTTGAATAGCCAGTATGGAGATAGTGAAGTCCTCTAGCTGCTCCAATGCATATCTCGAGCCTCTCTTTCCAACTCAAGCTGGGCTGATCTGAGCCATAAAGATGACTCTTGAGCGTCCCATTCTCCATATATTCATAAATCAAAATCATCTCATTCTTTTCATCACAGTACCCAATCAAGGATACCAAATGGCGGTGGCGGAACTGAGAAAGCATCTCAATTTCAGTTCGAAACTCTGCGAGACCTTGTTGAGATCGAGGGTTACCCCTCTTAACAGCCATTTTTATACCATCATTGAGAACACCCTTGTAAACCTTCCCAAAACCACCAATTCCAATAACCCAACTCTCGTCAAAGTTATTAGTAGCGTCTTGAACTGTAGCAAAAGGAAACCGATATCCAAGGTTAGAAACTGCACTGAGGGTTGTGCCATTGGAGTATTTACTTCCCAAGGTGAGGGAAGTTCCACCAATGGAGAAAGGAATCCATGTTTTCGAATGGCCGAGTCTAGCCAGTTTTCTTCTTTTGCACATCAAAAATATAACAACCGCCAACAAGACAACGACAAACACACCAACAATCAAACCCACTACCAATACCATATTCTTCTTCTTATGTGGGGCGGAAGGCACCATGGAGGTTCCCCCAGCGAGGCTGCCTACAGAATTATTCATCTTCATAATCTCCAATCCATTTAGGATAGCATTTGGGTAAGCATTATTAACGGGAGATGGCCCAATACTAATGCGGAGTTTACTGCTATCTTTCGTTGCTGTGACCACATCCATATAATATGCAGTAGCCAGAATGCTAAAGGTTAGAGAACTCAGATCAAGGCCCGGAGCAACATCCCATGAATCAACATAAACATTGAAGTAGAGCTGGTTAGGAGATGTACTCACTATATCGCAAAAGTGAAACCGGACAAAATACTGAAACCCTGGATCCACGTCAAACTCCCAGGTAATGTTGAAATTGCTATTGGGATCGTTTTGTGAATCCATCTCTACGCAAGTACCATAGACAGTATTAGGAGCAATATCAGATGTTGCCCCACCTTGTGGATATTTAACAGCCCTAACATTCGACACACTTTTGGCAACATTCTTCTCTAATAAAAAAGCTTGGTCGGGGACCCAAGTTCGCCATAGGGTATCATTCTCAAATGTGACAAGCGGCCCGCCCATATTCAGCCTAGCAACTGTCTCCATAGCGTTTTTCAACAAGCCCTGGTATTGAACAGCAGGGTTAACCAAATTGGCATCATCAGTTATGAGTGTGCTGGGGACTGAAACAACTTCCAGGGCATTCAGGAAGGCAAACGAATTGCCGGATGGCGCAAATGTTATTTCAAGCGCACCCGATGTGACATTGATTGAGAATTCTTTGACAGAACTACCTTTCCAAATAGAATTTCTGAGAAGTACATAATGTTGGGCAGATACAGAGAAACTAGCCAAACTCAAATTATAATTCCCAGATACAAAAGGGAAGAAATAGAAGCGAACCCAAATTCGCCCCTTCTGGCTGATAGGAAAAGTGTATTTAGAGACTCCAGTGAATACTCTCGCTGTCTGGTAGAGCGGCGAATCGTCCGAAGATGCGATGGAATTTGAAGAAGTATTGGCCAGAATGTTTTGTGGGGTAGATAGGAACTTCGCAGCATAATTATCGGCCAAGAAAACACGATCCCCCACCGTATTGTTTTTTGCCGATCCGCAGTCTATAAGGTATTGGTCTGCAGGATTAAATCCAATACAAAAGCAGCACAAAGACATTGTAATCGAGATCCAGATGAACAATTCAGAAGTTCCACAACCCATCACCAAAACAATCCAGATATTACAGAGAAAATAAACTTCAAACACTACAAAGCACCCAGTGAAGAGAGTTGAACAAAGAAGGGACGGGTTTTCTGAGCCCGGTTAGAAATGGAAATATTGGGTTCTTCAGAACGAACAACGCGGAGAAAACAAAACTCGTAGGAAAGCAGAAAAACTGTCAAAACACCCACTGAAGAGAAATGAAGAAAGAAGAGGAAAGAAGACACCTTTGAGATCGAGCTCGCCCAGATTTGAGAAGAAAGAGCAGAAAGAAAGGCGATTCAGATGTATCCTTTTCGGAGCTTTGTTTGAGAAGGGATGGAAATAAAGAGAAAGAAACAAGAACGGTGCGCAGACCAGCACAAATCTTGCGAGAGCCAGAGCGGCTTGAACTGTAGAACAACTCTAAGATGTTGACAGATTTGGAGATTCTCTATTTCGCAAATACGAACAGAATACAAGGAAGGGGCCGAGGGGCTGACGGTGGTTTCCGGGTGAGCGCCTATCTGGTGAAAACGGAGCTGTGGAAACTGGAAAAAGTAACCACGGAACGGCAAAGGCTCCATTTTTAACGCAGAGGGGAGGTCCAAAGAGAGAGAAAAACAGACAAAATATTTACTCACCGAGGGTTTCTCGTTCTCGGCAATGTCATAAAATCATTTTTAGTTTTACACGGTGTTAAATAAGGAATTTTGCTTTTTAACGTTAAATTAATTATTATATTCCTGAAACAGACGACATATATTATAGAATGCATTTGATCGTAAGTATCGAATTTATATAAAAAAGTTAAATAATTAAATTATTTAAAATTAAATTTTTAAAAAAAATTAATTAAAGGTGTTTGATTGATTTAATTATCTATATAAAAATTGTAATAATTTTTTAACTTTTGATATTTGATTGTCATTAAATTTTAAAAAATTACTTAAAAATAAATTTAATATACTACACAAAATATTTAAAAAAATCAAATATATATACACAAATATACATATAACCTGAGGATGAATAAGCTGTCGTCGCTAGGCACCACTGCCATTGCCACCGTCATTGGTCGCTCATCGTTACTCTCGTTCGTTGCCTCTCGTTGTGTTTCATCTTTTCCTCATGACTACTATCACCGACTGCTTACTATTGCTCTCGTTCACTACCTCTCACTTGTTATCTCGTCGTGCTTTCTCTCCTTCTGGCGATCGTTGTCACTAGCTGTTCATTGTCGTTCTCGCCGCGCTTCCTCTCCTCATCATGATCGTCAACCACGCTCCCCTTCTTTTTTTCCTTCACGTTTTCTCTTTTCTTTCTCTTCTTTTCCAATTCCTTAAAATTTCTTTTCCAAGTCCCCTTGAGAATTTGTTTTATAGCAAAAGTAAAAATTGGTCATCACATGACCAAAAATGATAATTTGAATTACTTGAAAAATATAACTAATCAAACACCACAAAAATTGAAATTTATATAAAAAATAGTCTTTTTTATAAAAAAAAAATATGGCCAATTGAACTGGTCCTAAAAATTAAAGGTTAAATTGATTATTCTATTTTAAAAACATAAATTATAGCTTGTACCTAGTTATTTCAATTCAAATTTAATAAGGAAATTGATAATTATATGAGCTTGTTTCTATACTCATCCTAATGGTTAATGTGATATTAAATCTAAAAGTTAAATAAGTTATTTGTTATATAAACCAAATCACCTAATGTAAGAGTAGAGTCACCATACAGATATTAAAAGATAAAATGATTTTTCTATAGAGTCAAAAAATGTGACAGACAGACTTATCAAATGGAGGTAAAAAAATAAAATTACTCCCGCCCACTTTACAAATTTATAAAATGGGTCATTGCCCTCTCCTATCTCCTCCCACAATCGTTGCTAACTTCATCTCGTCGTCCCACCTCGTTGCCATGTCGTCATCGTCGCCTCGCCTTACTGACCATCGCTACATGTTCAACATGGCGGTGATGCGAAGGCAACAAAGGTCATGGGAGGAGATAGGAGAGGACAATCACCCCCACTTTACAAATTTACAAAATAAACGAGATAATTTCATCTTTTTACTCCCATACGTTAAGCCTCTGATAAGATTGCCCGGCTCTCTAGGACAAAAACGAGGTTGTAAGTGACAAAGTGGCGTGCGATAATGGGATAGGATTTGTGACCTTAATACGGCCCCAATCTGGTAGCGAACCGGTGGCTCCGTTTGGTTGGCCGTTGGCTAGAAAGAGACTCATAAATGTCCTTTAATGCACCTGTCATGCCCGCAGCTGCGCGGCCGCCATGCCTTATAGTTTAATTTTTACTTTTTATATAAATTTAAGTAAGTATGAATTTTGATGTAATGGTCAAATTATTTTTATATGGTTTTGATTTTTAAAATAAAATATATAACGATATTTTTTAAATTTATTTTATTAAAAAAATTCAAACAACAAAATAATATGTTTGATTGTATAATACAATAGAATAGATGTTTAATCAGATATATAACAAATGAAGATGGATGGTAATAACTAAATATATTTTGATGTTTGATTTTAGTTTTTTCTTGTAAAATAATAAATAATTAATAATGTCTGATAAAACATAAAATTTCATATAGGATAAAGTATATGTCATCAAAATCATGTTAGAAGTTAAAATACTTGATCAACTCATTGGTTGGATTCGAATGTTTAGTTACCACAAGAAAATTAAATTTTGAACGAATCTTACGTTTAAATTGTCTAAAGATAAGTAAATTAAATAAATCTAATTTTAAAAAAAATGAACACCGAACTAACATTTAGAGCTTGATAGACATAATTTTCACAAAACATAATTCAAGTATAAGAAGATTTTAAATAATTTATTCGTTGAGTTCTTGTCTAGAGGCAATTCTCATGAGATGCGCGATTTTTTTAATATTTAATAATTTATATAATTTAAGGACTATATAAATATAAATCTTATATGGAGAAACATAATATAAGTATCTAAAACTTTCTTGGTGCCACGGGTCATAATCTCCACAAATCATGGACAAGATAATCTACACTTATTTGATAATTTTAATCTAAATCACTTTTAGACTTGTGAAACCAAGAGAAAATAACTATTTTTTTGGCGGACAAGACCAACTAATTTTATTGTGATACTTATCACGAAACTCAACCCATAAAATATAAAAAAAATCTTGAATGTTGAGTTAAATGCACAATATTTTATAGTGTTTTCTCAAATTCATATGTTGTCTCTAAAATTCTTTGCTAACTTATTAGAATGTTATAATTCTAATTGAGTTACGCAGAGATAACTCTTATTTCACGTATATATGAATTTTAACGTCAAATTAAATTGAAAGATGATCAAAATATCAAAAGAAATCTTATAAATTCAATTGATGGTCAATGTTTACACGTTTATCACTAATATGAATAATAATCATTTTTAGACTTTATTATTCCAATAGAAATCAAAAAATAAATCTTACAAATTTAATTGCTAATCGATGTCTATGTTTATCACTAATATGAATAATAATCATTTTTAGACTTTATTATTCCAATAGAAATAAAAAATTAAATGCAAATAAAAAAAAAAAACTAACGCAAACTTTTTAACCCACGTGGTTTAACGACTTTTGAAATGTATTATTTTTTTAAGATAGGGTTAAATCTTAGTAATATTCTAATCAGGTCAACCCTATTTTTTTTTTTTAATTTGACGAAACTAAATCATTCCTCCAGCACTAGATTGATTGATTCGTAAGTCATTCACAGGGATTTCGTCAAACTTTGGATTGGGAGTCAACTGATCGGACGGTAAAAACAAGGTTCCCCAACTAATTTGGCACATCGGACGGCCGAGTAGTGGTTGACTTTGAACCAATACACTCATTCAACAAACGCCACATATAAAACAAATAATACATAAGGCTAATATTAATTAAGGGCAGTAGTAGTTTACGAATTCATTTAAGCTTGTTGAAGCCCCTACCTATTATTTAATAGCTTTAATGTGATTAGAAAATATTTCTTAATTTTAATAGCAAAAGTAAAATAGAATTAATTTAAATAATTTTAATATAACTTAATGGAAACACTGAGATAAATATTAATTTATATCTTATTTGTTGTAATTTTAATACACGTTAATTTATCTTTTTATTTAGTCACTCAATATTCAATGCTTTTCAGATTATTTTTTTTGAATAAACCTTACAATTTCCTTTTTAATTATTTAAGCCAACATTTTTTCCAATAAGAAAAATAGAAAAATGAAATAACACCGATAAGCCATTTCTAGGTAATTTAATATCTTTAATAATATAAATAATTAGAGTATAGTTTAATTTATTTTATTTTATATAATTAATGTACTTTAAATGATTTTGGTTAAGCAAAATTAGTGTTGTTTTATTTTCCTATTAAAAGAAATTTGAAGGGTTAAATAAATCAACTCTAATTTTTTAAATTTGATGCCTGTAAATAATTTATTTAATAGGTGTTTTTTTATTTGTGTTATTGAAATTAAGTTGTAAGATTTAAATAAATTTAAAAGGTGTAAACAAATTTAATAATCCAAATAAATTGATTTAAATTAATGTTAACCGTATAATTGTTTGAATGTTGACAATAAAATATAATAAACATACATTATTTACAAATAATATGTATTTATTATTACTTAACCATTACAATTATTTGCTAACCATTACAATTATTTGCATAACCCTTCGTTTAATAGATGTATAGTAAAATAAATGTGTAATTAATTGTTATATATAGATATATAGATAATTAATGTGTTATGAATACTTTGAGCTTTATATATAGATAGATGGATAAATATATGTCATTCTGTAATACCTCAAGAGTCCAGAGAATGGTAGTATATATCGAGAATAAGTAAGGAATGAAACAATATCAACTGTATACATTTTGGGACGAATGTAAGCAAAAAACTTCGGAGTTAAGCGTGCTTGAACTAGCTCAATAATGGGTGACCATTGAGAAGTTCGCGTAGGTCCATCAGTATAAGTTGTTTCGATCTTTTTTATCGTTCGATGCAGGAGGTTACAGATAGTATTAGAGCCGACCCCCCGAGCCTCTAAACATGATGGTGGGGCAAATCTCAGCGAGGACGTCGAGTTCCTAAGAGGGGTGCGTGTAAGCACCTTAGGCGAATCCCACATCGGCTATGCAAATAGGGGAGATCTGGGACCGGTTATAAGGTCGCATGACAAGTAGATCATGTGCTTAAGGGGGAGAATGTAATACCCCAAAAGCTCATATAATGGTAATATATATTGAGAATAAGTAAGGAATAAAACAATACAAGCTGAATACTTTTTGGGCTGAATATAGGCAAAGAACTCCCGAGTTAAGCGTGCTTAGGCGGGGAAGTTTAGGAATGGGTGACCCCTAGGAAGTTCGCTTAGGCGAATCTCACATCGGCCATGTAAATGGGGGAGATCTAAGACCGATTTTAAGGTCGCATGACGAAAACGTCATGTGCTTAATGGGGGAGAATGTAATACCCCAAGAGTTCAGAGAAAGGTAGTATATATTGAAGATAAGTAAGAAATGAAATAACACCAGCTGGATATCTTTTGGGCTGAATGTAGGCAAAGAACTCTCGGGTTAAACATGCTTGAGCTGGGGAAGGTCAGGATGAGTGACCCCCTAAAAAGTTTGTGTAAGCCCATTAAGATAAGTTATTCCAGTTCTTGCTATCACTCGATACGAAATATTACACATTCCTTGTCAAATCAATTGAGACAGAAATTCATTATTTGTAAACACCAAGTTTTTTTCGGATGAAATTTTGTTCGTAGAGCGATTTTTTTTAAAAATTATTACATATCTTGTCTTGTTTAAACAAATAAAATTAATTGTATTAATAATACTTAAACTCATAATTTTTAAATAATATTTAGTTTCATAAACAAATTTATCGTTATACAAAATCTCATTTTATTCATTATAGTTTTTCTTAATATTCAAAAAATCAAACCGAATTAGTTGAATCGTGCCATACTTATTCAAAAAATTAATTTGGTTAATGAGCAAAAACATAAATCGTGGTTATTAACAAAGTGAATTGGGTTCGGTTGAACCAAGTGAGATTTTTAAAAAAAGTTTTATATTTAATATTTTATTTTTTTAATATTTAAAATATAATAATAATTTGATATATTTGAAAATAATTAATGTATATTGTTTGAATACTATTTATTATTTTGATAATATATGGATAGTATTAGGTTTATGTAATGTAATGATACCACACCCAATAAGGTAGTGAATTGGGTGTTTAATAACTTTCAAAAGTTTGTAAAGGTTTTCAAGAAAAATAAAAAAGTAGTGAACTATAAACAAAAATATAAAAATCAATTTATACAAGAAAGATAAAGAATTTAAAGTTGTTTGCTTCAACTTAGTTTATATCCATTACTTTACCTCTCCACTAAAGATTCTTAATTTCACTATAAAATCTTAAGCTACAAACCACAATATTTTGCACAAATTAACTCTGTAAACTAGTTCTTCTAACACAATCCCTTAGAAATATATAATAGAATATATTGAAATTTCACACCACTATTTCTAAATCTTTACAATTAATAAAAATTATCTTAATAGAAAGATGAGCGTGAAAAATAATGAAGCACAAAAAGCTATAGAATATATAAACTTAAAAACTTGAAAGCTCAATTTTCTAACTCTTTTGAACTTCAAATGGTATTTTATTTATACTTTTCGCGACTCCTCTCAATAAATATAATTGTCAGAGTTAAAGAATTGAAAAATTTAATCTGCATAGATCAATTACAGTTAATTGTTGGAATTTCTAAGACAGAATTGATTAATTGATTTGAGTAATCGATTGACTGCTTTTCAAACGTTAATTAAGATAGTTGACAATTTATAAAAATTGATGATAATTTCTAAAACTTTCGATTGAAAATGATATTATAATAATAATTGACAAAAAAACGATTGAGAACATGTAAAATAAACAGTCAACAATTTATAAAAATCGATCGATAGTTTTTCTCAAAAGATTGTATAAAAGTGAAAATGTATGAACCAATTGATAGTCATAAATATATGGTCATTAAAAGAAATGTTTAAAGACTTTTTTATTTAAATTTTGCAAAAACAATTATCATCATCAAAATCAATACAATAGATAATTTTTTATTTGTAATGTAAATATTTGATACGGAGTTATTTTACTTCCATTATAAATTTATATTAATATTGTTATAAAAAAAATTCAATTATAGGATAATTAAATTTGTTTAAATATATTCAAGTTTATGGGATAAATTTTATTTAAAATATGTTTATTATCATAATTTTAATCAATATATTTATTTATTTCATAAAGCCTTGAACCTCTTTCCTTTGTTTAATTTTAAAAACATTAATTTTATTTCTTCATAAAAAATTCTCAAAAGGTGCACATAAAACTAATTTTCAATTTAAAAGAAGTGAAATATATGCTCAAAAAGAGAGAAAGATTTTCGTTTCTTGGTCTTATATACAACTTAAGTTAGACAAGGAGATAAAATATTATATTGGAGAAAATGGAAACATGATCCATGAAAACTCGTTGTTCCTTTCAAACCTTAAATTATGCACAGAGAGGTCGCTAACAGAAAATGGAAACATGTGGATCAAGTGGCTTTGGACCCGACTTTTTTCAGTTGCCAAACAAGTGGTCATGACTCACGAGATTCCTCTGCCTTTTAGGTCGGGGCAGCAGTAGACGTGCCTGCCAGCCATCACCCATCCATCAACAAACGCATGAGATGCTGCGTTATGCTGAAATCATTCATACCAAAGAAGGAAGAGCAAGGGGCCTTGGGTACATCAGGTAGGAAGTAGGAACACCTTTTAAGTGCAGAAGCAATAGGAAACTTACTTACTTACTATTACGGCTTGGTAGCCATTAGAATAAATAATTCCTACCAAACGCTGGGAACACTAGCAAAGTGATCATTTTAGTTACTCACTTGACCAACTATGGAATCGTTCCACCATGTCATGTAAAATATATATTAGCTCCGCCACTGGACTAGACCCGAATCCTATAAATTTGATATTTAAGGCCTAAAATAAAACCCAACTCAACCCAACCCGTTTTGATTTGGTCCGGAGGCCCATTTCCAGTCAGCCACCTTTGGGCCCGGCCGTTTGCAAACGAGTTGAACCGGCATTACCCGGGAGTCGAGTCCGTCCACCACGCGCCGGTTGACGAGAGTGGCATGAAAACCCGTACCCGCATCGATGGTGGACGTGACCCGTCGGTTTATAGCATAGATTTTATGGTGGGGCTGGTGCTCCCGGGTTCAATAGTTCGAACCGCATTGGCCCGTGTCGTTCCCGATCGTTTCTCATATATATCAACACCGATCGGTAGCTTCCAATTTTCACAAGGATCTAATTCATCGGGTAATCTCTCTCTCTCTCTCTCTCTCTCTCTCCTTCTGTAGTCCACGCTTTGTTGTGTTCGTCGAACTCTAGGTTTTGGGCTGCAGTCCCGATTCCTCATATGAACTCTAGGGTTTTGGGTCCAATCCCCTTTTCATTTTTGATATCGAGTTTTCTGCCGGGCAATGGTGCATTTTCATCTGCAAAATCGAAGTAACCGCCTGGCAAGTGGAATTTCATTTTCATGGTCAAGTGATTGTAGTGATATTGTTTATCTTTCTGTCGCTATGGGAGCTGTTCTTGCTTCGGCTGCACGGAGATGTAATTAATGGCTGAACTTGTAGTTCTTAAAGTGGTTTTTGGACTGTGCCTGCTCGCAAGTGAGGCTTTTGATTTATTCTGTCCGTTACTCAGGGTTATTACCTCATTGGACGCTTTTCTTTTGTTTTTCCTAATGCCTTCCTACTTTCTGGTAAAGCTTGGGCTATTGGATCCAGTCTTGTGTCTAGACTTGACTTCCCAGTTTCGTTGCGCCTCTTATTATTTCTCTTTGATTTGTTCCAGAAAGGCTTAGATGTTTCTTGTTTCTAAGAGTTATCTGTTATGATGCATTTGTCAGTGCACATGTTGATGATACGCGAAAGCAATTCTGTCTAAAACAGGGTCCTTGTAGTTAGGTGTTCTTGGATTGTTGGTTGATTGTTTGGTAAAGGTTCTGGATATCATTTGGAAATTTGTAGGCATTTTCCATTTCTATATACATGCCTAAGTGGTTAGTAAACATATATTGTGTAAAGCATTAGCTTTTGGATGAATAGAGCTGTGGATTGAATCAGTTATGGTTAATGGATTGCAGCATTCAAACAGCCATGTTAGCATGAATCATTAGAAGTTTGAGCTGTGTAACCTTGATGTGGTAGGTTCGTAAAAGTTGCTTCCAAGTTAATACTACCTTGGTTCCAACATCACTTTCCGTTGAATCTTTTAGTGGATGTGTAGCCAAAATATTGGATTCCAAGCATTTAAATTTTTTTGACTAGTAGCCTACACATGATATTTGGATCATTGTTTTCTATGTTGGATCATAATTTGTTTGGCCAATGGACAACTTTAGACTACTTTTGAGTTTTGTTGAAATCCATTGCTTCATTTTTTTTTATAGTAAATCGTCATTTGATTTGTTTAAGTTCACATTTAAAGACCGTCATATTTTTTGTGACGTTCAAACTTTATTATTCTTCCCCTTCATTTTCTTTTAATCATGGTGTTGCAGTTCAATTGAAGCTTTGGATTGTTAATGCATAGGGTTGTAAACAAGTTGAACCCATAAAGGCTCAGGCTTGATTGTTTAGAATTTTCTTCTGGGTTGGGGTTGAGCTCAAACTTGAGTAGAGCTCAAAATTGAGGGTCGATCTTGTTTGTTTAGAATTTTGCTGGGTTCAGGCTGTAGAGCTCAAAATTGAGGGTCAATCTTGTTTGTTTAGAATTTTGCTGGGTTCAGAGTTAGGCTTGGGCTTGAGCTTGGCTTATGTTTCTCAAACAAGCTTCAAATGAGATTTGAATGAGCCTTTTTATGAGCTCAACTTTAAAATTCATTTTGAACTTGATTTCAGGCTTGTTTATGTAGTAGAACGTTTAAAATTAGTATATTTGAACATATATTTAAAATTTGAATAATATAAATAATATGAAAAAAATATCATTTTTAAAAAGCACAAACTATCTTGGAATGTTTGATATTTTCTTGTAAATAACACACCCCAAGGGACCTTTTCTTGAATATGCTTTGTGATCTTATCTATTACATGAGCAAAGAGGTAAGTGCTCAGTGCAGAGACATTTAATGCATCCAATTGTAATGGAAGAAGCTTCAATATCTTTCTGACAAGCCTTAGCATGCGTTTCTTTTTGATGATGCATGTCCCTAATGACTTGTATATAAGCAGTGATGCAGCCCAGAGGAAAATTAGTAAAAGGTTGGATGTGTGGGAGTCCACCTCCTTGGACAGAAACCTGAAGAATTCAGATTACTGATCCGAGAGAATAGAAGTTAATATCAAAAGATATTAGACTGAAATATTCTTCAAAGCTGTCATCCAATCAGTGAATACTTGGGGATCTAGCTTTCCAGAAAAATCTGGGACATCAACTCTAGCCCTTTTGGTGATCTCATCATAGTTGTAATTCTGTTCCAGAAACTGCTCGTAACTGCCATGAACTGGAGCCCTATTAAAAGGGTATTTTCGACTCATTGCATTTGGTCTGGTTGCTGTCCTTCGTGGTTGACTATCATTATTTAGCATCATGATCATCATTTAGGCTTTCATGGTAGTTTAAATTTTCATTGTCTCCTTCCTATTGATTGACTGTTGTTGCCCCCTCCACGTTTCTAGACTAGCAACTCGATTAGAGAGGTTATGAGGATCTCAGGCAATACACTCCAACAAATAATCTCTTTCATGATCAGTGAGCCTGCCTTGGTACTCTCTTCCGCATCTTGTTGCCATTTAAATGTAGGAACAGCTCTCAAATGCAGGAACAGTTTGGCCCTGATACCAAAAGTGATGCAGCCCAGGGGAGAATTAGTAAAAGGTTGGATGTGTGGGAGGAGTCCACCTCCTTGGACAGAAACCTGAAGAATTTAGATAACTGATCTGAGAGGATAGAAGTTAATATCAAAAAGATAATAGACTGAAATATTCTTCAAAGCTGCTTCAAAATACAAAGGAAACCCCTGTTTATAGATCCCCCAAGGTTCTAGGACATATTGGACTCTTAACAGACTAAATAAATGACATTTGACTGACTTTTGGACTGCTCTTAATTACACAGACCCTAGTTACGAAAATTAACTTTCCAAGACTCCATAACTGACTTATCTTCCCCAAAACTCTTCATGGACTCAATTAAAGGCTAGGATGGAAGACTAACTTTCTACAAATATCTAGACTCCTCAATTAAAATATACTAATCATTATTCTCCATCAAGCAGTTTAGATCCTTTTCTTTTCTATAACTCCTAGTCATAGGCTCTTTCCAACCCTATAAATACCATGAGAACCAAACATATAGTGGAAGATTTCTTCCTTTTCACCGGTCTTTCTTGGAATCATGAACACAATGTTAGCCTAGAGGTTTTTATTTTTATTTTCAGAATATTTATTTAAGTGAAAATATTTTAGTTGTTTTTTAATGCAAAATATTTCTTTGCTTGCTACAAATAATTTTATTTATGTTACATTTTATACAGAGACCTACAAATAATTTTGCATCATCTTTCAGTATCTTATGTAATTAATGAGACACGTACTTGGATTGTGTTGTCACTCTGTTAGAATTGAAGAACATTACCCTGAAGTTAATAGATCTTCCTTCATCAGAGTGATGAACTAGGAGATGAAATTAGGAGGCACTTACGGTATGAAATTATAGGTATAAATTGCAGTGTTCCTATGCTGTGTAGTGGCAGAATAAGGTATCTGGTCTTATGTTACCCTGAAGTTAATAGATCTTCCTTCATTAGAGTGATGAACTAGGAGATGAAATTAGGAGGTACTTATGGTATGAAATTATAGGTATAAATTGCAGTGTTCCTAAGCTGTGTAGTGGCAAAATAAGGTATCTGGTCTTATGTTAGTCATGAATTACAGTTGTGGGAAGAATAGGGTATTTGATTTTGTGCTTGCAATCTGCCTCTCTCTTGTTTGCAAATAGTTTTGATTGTGAAGTTATCTTTCTTTTGTTTGCAAATAGTTTTGATTGTGAAGTTACCTTTCTTATTTCATTGCCCATTTACTTTGTGCCTAGTTGTTTCTTTATGTGCACAGTGCACTTTTACTTGAATATCTAGTAGTTTATTTATGTTTTTGATGGGCTGTTCTGATTGTGTTCTTTTCAGATTATGCACAAAGAAAAGCTTCAAATATCAAATAATTTTCTCAATTCACTCTGAAGACAAGAAAAAGCTGCTTTAAGCAAGGATATTTTTCCTGGATGTGCTATTGACATTTCTGCTATGTCAGGGTTACTTAATGTATTGTCCTCCTTTTCAAATAACATATCTTAGCATAATAATGCTGCTCATTGAATCCTTTGTCTCTTTCTTACAACTTTCTTAATATAGCTAATCATATGATGCCTGTTTGAGCATAATCTTTTTTTTTTAATTCCTGAAATTATGGTTCATTTTGGCTTGGTGTGTCTTCCTTCCTTGCATTGGGAATTTGTTTTGGCTTCTGTTTGCAAGATCATGTGGCATTTGAGACTTGAATTTTTGGTCATTGAGTGATTTGTTAGCCAGCAGTTTAGTGGAACATGTATTTGAAAGAAGAGAAACCTGTGTTCCTTGTGGAACCCTTTCGTGTTTTATGCATAGTTTCTAACATCTGGATACCCATGGCTAATGTGTTTTCCTGAGCTTCTCTGAATTGACATTGCAATATCATCTTTTGATTCAAGTACACAGCTCATGGTTTTAACCAGTCATTTCTGTGTTATTTAGATGTTTAATGATCTATGACAGTTGTTCTCTTTGTTTTATCTTGTCACCTGTGTCTTTTAAACAATATGGTTGACTTTATTTATTAGAAAACTGGAAATGAATGTACCTTGGAGTCTAAAAGATGTCTGATCAAATTAATCAGTTAGAAAATGTGAATTCTACCATATGTGAAACTAATATTGTTAAAAAATTCTGAAATATGGTAGTATAATATTTTTTTTACATTAGGAATCTGTGTTAAGCCCTTACCTTCTTGCTCCTGTGTTGGATGAACTTATGAAGCTGCCCAAGAAGAAGTGCCTTATTGTATGCTTGCTGACGATATTATCTTGGTAAATGAAACAAATGAAGACATGAATAGTACACTTGAATTATGGATAATTACCTTAAAATACAAAGGTTTTGATTTAAGTAGGTTGAAAGTTGAACATATGGAATGTAAGTTTAGTAAAAATAAAAATGTGGATCAGGTCATTGTGAGAATTGGTGATTAAGTTATCCCAAGAAAAGATCAATTTTGGTATCTTGAGTTCAAAAAGGGTGGGAGATTGTGGAGAATGTTACTCAGAATCAAAGCGAAATGGTTAAGGGGGAGAAGTGTGCCTAACATTTTATATGAGTGTAAAATCTTTCTAAAGCTAAAATAGAAATTTTATTAGATGGTTATAAGACAATTTTTGTTGTGTGACTTGGAAAGTTGGCAATTAAGGACCAACATCTGCAAAATATAAGGGTAGCTGAAATGAGAATGTTAGGATGGATATGTGGCCATATGAGAGTAGCCCAAATAAGAAGTGAGATCATACACGATAAAGTTAGGGTGACGCTTCTTGAAGATGAGATATTAGAGATGTGATTAAGCTTGTTTGGACATTAGAACACTGATAAATGCACCTATGAAGTGTGTGTGGGTGAAATAGAAAAAGTTTGTAACAGAATAGGGTGAGGAAGATCAAAGAGCACTTAGCGGTAAATCTTTTAAACGTGAATAAGATATAATAGCCTTATATAGGATTGACCATGGATGTAGATGTGTAGAGGTTTAGAATTCATGTAGCCGGATCCACCTAATGGGATTAAAACTTTTGATTTTCGTTGACGAGCCCAAAATGAATGAATCATAAAAAAACTAAAAGCTAAAAGAGCTTATCAAGGAAATGGGCTAAATGAAGATGAAGAAGAAGAATTGAATCAACATGACAAAGGGAACAGTAAACGACAACAGAACTCTTCATGTAGAAATGGAATACTCCAACCCCTTGAAGGCCCTAGTACACTTGACATTCCAAATGTGCTCCAAAACATCATCATAATGAGTCTTAAATCACACTAGGTTGGTTAACTACATGGATTCTAGCTCTCTAATCATCTTGTCTATGACCATGTCATCTGTAAAGATATTATATCTTTTATAATGTCTAAGAATTTTCCACAAGCTTTTATATTCTTTTGCCTCTTGCTACAAAATCATTCCATTTCATCCACGCCTTGCACAACTGCATACATTGGTCATCTCCTTACATATTGAAACTGTCTTAATTGTGTGCCACACATATTATCTTTAATAAGTGCCACTTCAACCTTATTATGGATAATCGTGCCACTTCAACATTATTGTGGATAATCTTGGTTTTAGCAAGTACTCCTTCACTGATGGTGACATCACCCGCTAAATACCAAAAATTTGGAAGATTAAACCCTGGATCTCGTGAATCATATCATAGCAATGGAAAGTCCATGATCCATTTTCTCACCATTGTTGTTGTTCAATACCACCATTGGACTGGATATTGACCTCTTCTCGTTGGTTTATGAATTGTGAGGATGGAGAAGCTCTCCAAGCAAAGACAGCAATTCTAGGGGAACCTTCAACCTTCAACCTTCAAATGATTCTCCAAGGGAGAGCCACAACCAAGAATACAGTAGAATGAAACAATTGAGAAGTGACCATCTGGCGAAGGCCTCCAAATCCAACTATCCTCAATCTGCTAAGGCAGAGAATGATCATGGAGAAATCCTAAAGAGTTAATGAATCAATCCTCCAGTCCTGAAAGTTTCTCCTTAAAATAGGGGACTGCACACCACTTCCTGAAGAATATGAAGTTTGCCAACAAGCCTGTTGATTGCTAGTCAAACTGACAAGATCTGGACTATGACCACACCAATTATCAAGCCAAAATTTGGTCCAATTCCATGAGTCTACCCTAAAACTGATGTTACAGACAAAGATTGGCCAAATTGGCAAAATGCTTTCACACCCCAGGATCAAAGGGCAAAGAACTTATTCCCAAGGACCAATCACCCAAAGAAGAACCATATTTGCAAGCTACAACTCTGCTCCAGGGATTGAGAATTTCTCTCTCTCTCTCACACACACACACGCACACACATGCGCGCGTGCGCGCGCGCGCACACACACACACACAAGCAAAGCTCCACACCCATTTACCAAGGAGAGTTTCATTAAAATTCCTTGAATCTCTGATACCTAGACTGCTCTCTCAGAAGAAGGCAGGCCTTATGCCAACAAGCCAAGCCTTATGCCAACAAGCCAAATGATACTTAGACATGTAATTTGGGCTAACCCCAAGGAAAAAACTAGCAAATAATGTTCACGTGCCTGCTCCCACAGCTTTGAAATGATAATGAACACTAAGCATGCCAAATAATCTATTTTACCCCCAAACCTAATCACATTTTTAAGTGGTCAAGGTGGTTGATTAAAAAGTGATATAACAGTCTGGTAGGTGCTCTTGCTCTTTAATTGTAACCTGACAACTTTGTCTAATCATTTTGTAACCTAAACTGATCTGGACAGGATCTGAAATTTTCTGATTTTGGTGGCAGTTGGCATCTGTTACCAATGCACTCTCTGGGACGTTTAGTGACAGTTGGGTTCTGTTTCTGTTAGCAATTAGGGAGAAAACTTAATTGAAATGTTATTGAATCCAAGTAGGGGTATTTATACAAGTACAAAATATCTATGTTATCTCCTAGAAAACAGGAATAAATTCGAATTTAGATAACCGTAACTTGTATTTGAAATGCTGTAACTGATATTTGAAATGCTGAATTATCTTCCTCTTTCAAGCTGTATCATTCCCTTGAATCTTGAAGCTTATCTTATCTTCTAGGCTGCCTCATCTTTTAATTCTTGAATTCTTTCAACTATCCTATCTTTCCTTTTAAAACTTAAACATCCAATCTGCCATCACCCTTTATGATCTTCGACAGTTTCCAATGCTTGTCAGGGTGTTGGGTCTTATGATGAGATTTGTGGATTTGATTTTTATTATTCTTTAATATTCGAGAAGTTACAGAGGCTGGCTATTTTTTCTTTTTTTGGCTATTTTTTTTTTTGCTAAGTGCAGAATCTGGCTCTTCGGTACATGCGCTTTTTATCCTGCAAGGGTTGTTTGAAGGTTACGTGTAAGAAGCATTATGCATATTATTGCCATCAAGAAAAAGGAAAAAAAAAAAATTTAGGTGGACCAGGAAAATGTTTGGAGTAAATTGCCTTTGACAAGTTGGAGAGATACTTTATCAATTAGTCATTCACTTGATCTTCCCTAGTTAAGTTTTTTTTTTTTTTTCTGTAGCATCTCTCTCTCTCTCTCTCTCTCGTCATGAACCTAGGGTTTATGACAGATTTAAAAGGTACTTGGAAGAAATTGGGGAAGTTATATCAGAAGAAATGGGAAGGAATTTAGGGAAGAACAGAAAAGAGAGAGAGATTAGGGAGAACTGAGAGAAAGAGAGGGAAAATTGAGAGAATTCAAGAGGGGGAAATGATAGAATTCATCAACAATTCAAAACATACATTCTCCAAGTACTATAGCCTATTTATAGACTGTCTAGGCAATGTAACAACTGAAAAGTACAACAGGTAAGCAGCAACGTACATCAAGAAGAAAATACATATATTAGATTATTCCTAATATATCCTTGGGTTGTGACATCTCTCTCTCTCTCTCTCTCTCTTTTGTGTGCTTTTGTATGTCTACTGTTTTGCCTTGGTTCTAGATTTTATAATTGCTTCTTGTTGTGAATTTAGAACATCGGTGACATGAATTAATGATTCATATGCATATTTGTGGTGCTTGTCTGGCATGGTCCTTGTAAAATTTATCACAATTCTATCTGCAGTCATCTCTGAATGGATCGACCTCAAATATTCCAGAGAGTACTGGGAGGTCTTTTGCTACATCTTTCTCTGCTCAATCTGGTGCTGCATCCCCTGTTTTTCATCACACAGGTGAGTGGGTTATACTGAGTTAAACTCCATATATTGTTAAATTTTCATAATATGGTTGGTTTGAATTACAGGAACCATTCAAGGGCTGCACAATATACATGGGAGCTTTAATGTTCCCACCATGCCTGGCACGCTTGCATCTAGAAACTCTACGATAAATAATGTTCCTTCAAGTGGAGTTCAACAACCTGCTGGAAGCCTTTCTAGTGGTCGTTTTGCCTCGAACAATCTCCCTATTGCCCTTTCTCAGGTACTTTGTGTCAGTTTTGCACATATTAAAAAATGTTTTTATTGGAATGGTGACAATGCAGTATTGGTCCTTTCTTTATCTACTTGATTCTTCTTGCTGAACTCTTTTTCGAATTATTTTGTACTACAGATATCTCATGGCAGCTCACATGGTCATTCAGGGGTGACAAACAGAGGTGGAATGAGTGTTGTTGGAAGCCCTGGGTATAGTAGTGGCACAAATGGAGTTGGTGGTTCTATTCCTGGGATTCTTCCAACCTCTGCTGCAATTGGCAACCGTGGTGCTGTTCCAGGAATGGGAGTACCTCCAATTCTTGGAAATGCAGGATCTCGAATTACAACCTCAATGGGAAACGTAGTCGGTGGGGGCAACATTGGGAGGAACATGAGCTCTGGTGGGGGATTATCTGTGCCTGGTCTTGCTTCTCGCCTAAATCTAACTGCCAACAGTGGTTCAGGGAATTTAAGCATGCAAGGTCCAAATAGATTGATGAGTGGCATGCTTCAACATGGTATTATACATTGAACTGATGGTGGAATGATGTGATATTGAATATCATGTGCAAACTGTCTGGAAATGTTTTTTAATCCATTGTACTTCGTTTTCACATGGTTGTGCTAAGGTTCCTAAAAGCTGCAATTTTTCATTATTTTTAGTAGTCCTTAGATAGCTTGGGACCTCTTATGCTGTTTGATAACTATTGTGTGAAATATAAATTAATAGTAAACTCTTCAGTGCTATTCTTTTGATTCAAATTATTTAGAGGTGTTGAAAGCTGAAAAAGTACCTTTGGGTCCAAAAACGTCTAAGCTTACTGACAAAAAAATAGTAAATAAAGATGTCGAGGAAAAAATAGTAAAGAAAGTAGTTGAATATCTTTTGACAGTTATATATATATAATATAGAAGTGTGTAGTGGGATGGCTGGAGGTTTAGCATTCATCTGGCAGTAGCATCTCACCTAGTGGGATTAAGGTTTGTGCTTCTTGTTCCTGGAGAAATGCCTCGTTGGATTAGGGCTTGTGACTTTAGCCACAAAATGTGTGAAGCGACTTTAGCCATGAATGGAATTTTATCTTTTCTGGCATCAGTGCAGAGCAGCAATTTTGGCAGCAGCTGGACTGGCTGCACCCATTTTTTAAGCTCTTTTACTGGTTTTGCCTTGCCCCCTTTGGTACTTATTGACCCACAAAAATTATGAATGACTGGATTTTGGATGCATCTTTCACTGTGTTTTCTTAAAGCTGCAGGATAAAACAGACCTTTCTTAGCTAAAAGATATGCAAGTATCATATCTTCCTGCTCTTAAAGTTTAATACTGCTTACTGAATGTTGGTTATCCCCCTAAATGCCGATTATTTGCTGGAATTTAGGTTTTAGCTGATAGAGTCCCCTGCGCGCACGTCAGTGTTTTTTTTTTTTTTTTGGACAAGTCAAAAGGGAATATACAAGATGAAAGACTGCCTTAACAGGAAGAACTCTGTCTAGAAGGGCTAAATTTCAACAGAAGCATACAACTCATCAAGAAAGAGATCAAAGGGAAAAAGATTCTAGTGGGATGGCCAGAGAATAGCTCTCTTGAAGTCATGAATGGAATGCTCTACTCCCTCAAAAGCTCTACTTTTCCTTCGTGTCACAGGTGCTGCATAATAGTAATAACAACATATGAGTAAGCAGCCCAAGGTATCTCTGCCCAGAAGGGGAATCCTGGGCCCAAAGTGCGCAAAAAAGTCAAGCACTGAACTGAAGTTGGCATTGCCTGCTTAACATCAAAAGTTGAGAATATAAGGCTCCAAATCTCCCTGTCCCCAAAGCTATGCTGAAGTAGTTCTTGGCTACTCACACACCTTACAAAGGAAGCACCAATCCATCACAACCTTGCCACTTCAATGCAGGTTGCTTGCCATAAGAATAGCACTAAGAGAAGCTTTCTAGACAAAGAAGCAATCCTGGGGGGTTGCCAACCACCGTATAATCTTTTAGGGGAAATACTTGCCCTAGTTCCAAAGAGCACCACTTCAAGAGCTTATTGAGAAAAGTGTTCTATGACCTGGTCTCTAAACCTTCTGCATCTCTTTTTTATTCCTGAAGCATGGCTACAAAAGCTGTCATTGAGTCTATCTCTCAATCTTGAAGATTCCTCCCGATATAGGGAGACCAAGAAATATGCTTTTGGGGAATAAAGGAAGCTGTCAGCCTGTCACTTACACTCAGGATTAGTGGCCAGCCGATAAAGGTTGGGGAGAGTCACGCACATGGGCCTATCACTGCACCAACCAAATTTAGTTCACTCCCAATACTAACCTTAAAACTAATATTCCAACGAAAATAACTCCAAAATTCAAAATACCCACCTAAGACCCTATGGGGTGCATGTTTATTCTCCCCAAGGTTGCCTTATTCATTTGGACAACCATCTTGGATACTATTCCTTATTTCTGAAAACTTAAGGGAGCGTGTACAGGTAGTTTCTGATTGGTGTTTCATGTACAAGAAGAGTGACAAGTTTGTGTATCATCTACTCTGCACTACTTGATGGATAGGAGATAAGGTTTTTATTCATGGTTTTAGGTGTACAGTGGGTAATGCTAGGCTTGGTATTGGATGTTTGCATGCTTGGAGGAGTTGCCTGTGGATCATCCAATGTATAGTTTGGGTGTTACTTCCTTTTGCTGTTTCTTGGTGCATATGACATGAAAGAAATATTAGAGGGCTTAGAAAGTTAAGATTTTTGTTTAAAGGGTTTATTTTTCCTTCTGTTTTCTCTTAGTTGAAGGTGGACAAACTATGTTTTGTAGGTCCACAAGGTACTTTCATTTTATTGTTGATCTTGTAGTGCCTAAGGTGAACTTTTTAATTTTTGATCATTTATCCTCTTTTGTACAAGGTTCAACCCCTTTTAAGACTTTTTTTATTTAACTTGAATACTTTATTATTTAACAAACCCCACCCCAGCTACCGTAATTACCCCCAGTAACTTTCCTCCAGTGGCTACTCCTCTCGCATGAAAAATCCAAAGCCACTGGAGTTATTTTGTATCTCTGCCATTACCCTAATTGGTCTGTACTTGCTAATAGCTTTACACTATGGTTGAAGTTGGTCCATATTTTTCATCTGTTTGTGTACTATAGTTAGAAACCTCATCAGTTGTGCAGCAAATTAGATACACATTTACTTTTTCTGCTTCTTAACTTGATTATGGGTAGGAAATTTATTGAGGTTATAGGGCATTACTTCTGATGCCTTCTGTTATTGGTGAAAGATAGTTGTTAATGCAAACTTAGCGGTAATTAAAGTTGTTCTCTCTGCATTTTAGAAATTAATTTGGCTTGGAGCATCACTTTTCTTGTCTTCAACCTCCTTTTCTCCCAACTTTTGATCAAGTAACTTTAGCTTGTGGTTTGTAATTGACTCTTAATTGGGTGGCCTTGTTTGCTAAATACTATTTTGTTGATTCCTTGTGAATTTTGTTGGATGTTAAAATTCTTATTATTCTGTGTCAAGATGAACCCTGGTTATGTTTCTGGCTACAGTGTATGATATTACTAAAGTAAAATGTATTTTCTGTATTTAGTTTCTCCACAGGTGATTTCCATGCTAGGAAATTCTTATCCAACTGCTGCTGGCCCACTCTCTCAAAGCCATGTCCAAGCAGTTAATAATCTTAGCTCTATGGGAATGTTGAATGATGTAAATTCAAATGATGGTTCACCCTTTGATCTAAATGATTTCCCTCAGCTGAGTAGCCGTCCCAGTTCTTCTGGAGGGCCCCAAGGACAACTGGGTAAGATATGTTGCTGAATTTTCTTTCAGGATGGTCCTCTTAGGGGTTCATCCTGCAATCAAATGTTGATCTTAATCAAAAGAATTTCAGGTTCGCTTCGTAAACAAGGTATTGGAGTTAGTCCTGTTGTTCAACAAAACCAAGAGTTCAGTATTCAAAATGAAGATTTTCCAGCTTTACCAGGATTTAAAGGTTGTCAAACACTTTTCTTCTTGTTCTGTTTCTCTATCTAGTTTTTACTGTGGTGCTTTGAAATATCATGTAACATATTTATGGTTTTTTTTTTTTTTTTGGCGCTAAGTGTATTATAATGTTATTATATTTGATCACGTGTAAAATGGAAAAAGACATTAACTGCTTAGAAGAGATTGTTTAATTGTTTGCATTTTTCCATTCTTGAATCATTACATTACATATATTGTGTACAGATTTAGGAACATTAGGGAAGCTATGCAAGCTTATTCCTTGTTTATCTGTATATAAATCATTATGCATCTTGTGTCATAATCTAAGCAGATGTATATATCAAGCAACGAATAAATGCTTTGGGCTTATATATTTACTGAAATTATCTTTCATTATTTTTTAGTTTATTTCCAGTTTTTCTTTTTCACGGAAAATTCCAAGAAAACATGTTCAATTGTTGAATACAGAAAACAATGTACTTATATTGAAAACTAAAAAATGTGCTTACAATGATTATACGAATTGTGTGTTCGGTTATATAATACGCTATCATGTTCTTAATTATATTATTAAAATGAATTATATTATTAACATTTTAATAATACATTGTTACAAATCAATACTATCGTTTTAATATTCATGATATTGCTACTATTATAATATTAATGAAAATTGGTAATGATATTTTTTTTGTAACAGAAATTAGTAATGATATTGATTATAAATTTTAATTCTTTCTATAATTTGAAAAATTTATAGCATGATAATTTTTTATTAATAATTTTACTATTTATTGATATTTTTTTACTATTTATAATAGTAATGTTGTTAATTTTGCGAATGCTATAATATTATTGATTTTCAGTCAATTTTAGTATTATTTAGAATTACTACGTTTTCCATTCATAATATTTATATTGTAGATGTTGCTAATATTATTATATAAAAAACTATTAGTCAATTCTAAAATTTTAAGATTGTAACATTATTTATTATTATTTGATTTTTCTATTTATTAATATTTTTACTTTGTATAATATTAATATTGTATTAGTCAATTTTGAAATTTATTTTTTTATTGTTTATCTTGTTATTGTAAATACAATCACTCTTGAACTTTTTTAGACATTTATTCGGAAAACACGGGAAACACTATTTTTATCTAGAAACCAGTGTTAAGATGTTTCCCAACGGGTAGTATAAATTTGAAAAATTGAAAAATAGAGTTTTCTGCTGTTTTGTTTGAAAAATTCTCTTATTTGAGCACAATTTTCAGTTTTTGTATTTTTTTTCCCTGTAAAACCTTCTTTCTAGAAAGCAGGGCTTGTTACAACTGAAGCCCTTTACTATTTTTAACATTTATGCCCAGGTCCTTGGGAAGCTCATTTATTTCTCTTAGTTCCTTCTTTAGTGATCCAATATAAACGCTCTCAAATTGGTAAGAATGTTTATTGGGCAGTGAAATTCTATAGATTCTGCCTAATATAGGTAACTTGCAGGAACAAAGTGCTCACATCTTGGGAAGTTCTGGTGAGTAACTTTAGAATTTATTTACAGGAAACTATTGAATTTGTTCAGTGTGGGCACAAGGGGCATTGTGTGATTTAATATCTCCAATTTGCACGGAAAATTTTCAGCTCTTAATACTTTGTTATTTGTGAAAGCTAGACAATGCTTGTACTTAAATCTGCTAACTGGGAGTACTAAAGAACTTGGCCTTCCTTTCAGAGTTTATGGAGTTCCTGTTGTAGCAAATTAGAGGAGGACCTTACCTAGTGGGATTCAGGCTTGCGATTGTTGTTGTTGGGAGACGACTTTAATAACTTAGTTTGATATTTTATAAATCATTTACTGCAAACATATATACTTATCAAAATTAGAAGCTTGGAGCTTCATATTGTGCATATCTACACGAGCTGTCTTCCATATTACCTTGATATATTTGGCTCTTTAAAGAGCATGTTTGATATCTATATGGTCCTTGTTGTTAACATAGTTTAATGCTAATGACAAGGTGCCAACTAAATTACGCAAAGACTATTTCAATGCCGACCTACCTGTTCTAAAAGATGCTTGTGCTTTTGTTTAGCCAGCTCTAATTGCATCTTTTAGATAATCACTCATGTTTAGGACCAACCAATGTAGGACCAACACACTTTCCCCTTGTAACTGAAATATTATAGCTTCTGGATCATTTCTGAGCTGTTCAAGCTACTTGATGGATCTGAGATATGAAACTGAACAGTTAGTAGAAGGTTAAAGAAGAATAGGAGATTTTTTTTTTTTTGGCAAAATGTGAACATGATTACAACGGTTTAGTCATATGAAAAGAAAACTAGTAGATGCTCCTACGAGGAGAGTAGATGGAACAGAAGGAATTTGTAATAAAAAGAGATACAAGAAGAATAAGAAAACTCATTGGAAACTCTTAGGCGTGACGTGTTATAATGATCTTGTAGAAGATCTGGTCATATATAGAGATGATTGATGAGTTAGATCCGATATTGCTGACCTTACCTAGTGGAATTGAAGCTTGGCATATTTTTGTTGTTACAGATGGCAATCATGTTTCTTACAGTTACAATACGCTTCAAAGTCTTTGTTCAACCTAGGAATGAAAGCTCTTGCAAGCCCTCACTAATTTTGAGGTTGAGGGTGTGTTTATGTTTTCAAAGTAGGCCTTGAGATGCCTTAATTATTTAAACAGTTATGCAAGATTGAGTTAATTGATACTTTATGACAAGTCTCTGAATCAGGACTTGAATTTCTGAGTTATAAGAGAGTTGAGAGAAAGAGAAATGGGGGGAAAAGAGAGGTAGAATTTGGAGGGAGAATTGAGAGAAGAGATTGGAGGGAAAGAATTCAATATTATTTCCATGAATGAATTCCCATCCTCAAGCATCTAAGCCTTTTATAGGCCATGCATCGGCAGTTACAGCCTTCACGTGATGGTATAACAGTCCTCACAATATCACCGAATCAGTTAGTTACAAGCCTACTTGCAAAAGTTTAAAAACTTACAAATGGGACCCTTAGGTCGTGACACTTTATTAATTGATTTTACTTTGTCTAATTTTCTGAGAAGTTAATTAAATGGATCATAAGAGAGTGCTGAAGAAAGGTGGGTAAATCTGTAAATTCAGTTTCCATTTGTCTAGATATCTATGGGCAAGTAGAAACACTAGAAAGTAAAAAGAATGAAAAACTAAGATAGGTGCTAATTGTTCTGGGGTGGATGAATTTATTATTGTTTTTTTTATCTTGCATCACTGACTGGATTTGAGGTTGAGTTGGGAGTGGGATGCTTACTCCTGTCTCAGTAATTCTGAGAGAGTGATGTTGATTTAAATGGATGTGATTTGTTTGAAAGATGGATCAGACTTTGGAATGTAACTTATCTACTTCTGTTTTTGGCTATTATATTTTTCCCAATGTTGGTTAATTAGTGGCCCCACATAGTGGGATAAAGGCTGGATATGTTGTTGTTGTTGTTGGTGGTGGTGGTTAATTAGTGGAATGCAATCCAATTGGTGGATGAAAAACTGGTACTAGAGATTTAAAGTTTATTTATTATCCTTCTAACTGGAAAACCTAAATTTTTATCATTTATCAGTGTCTGAAGCATAGTTGTCAAAGGCGCAAGGTGCACTGAGGTGCAAATTACTGCTTGGGTCTTAGGTGCAAGTGGCAACGTGAAGCTTGAGCCTCAGGCACATGAGGCACACATTTATTCAAGATGCTTATAAAATACTTATGCACTATTCTTTTCAATATGTACCTATAAGGAGATAGATGCAAACTCATAAAATTATAAATGACAAATAACCAACTCTATAATAACAACTAATACAATTCTAGAAAAACAATTGGTTTCTTCTAATTACAAAAGAGATTGGAAAGAAAAAAAAATTATAGTGGAAAACACTGCAAAAGACATTTACAGGAAACCAATTGGTTTTTTCTAATTTCTTTTGCAATTAGAAGAAATAAAAAAAAATTACAGCAGAACACACAGAAAAAATAGTTACGCTAAAACAATTAATTTCTTTTAAATTGCACAAGAAATTAGGAGAAAGAAAAAATCTGTAGAGCACACAATGAAAACATTTTTTTTTTAGCAATTAGTTTCTTCTAAATTGCAACAAAAATTAGAAGAAATAAAAAAAAGAGAGTAAAACACATACCAGAAAACAATTACAGCAAAGAATTAATTTCTTCTAAATTGCAAAAGGAATTAGAAAAATGAAGCAGAATGCAGACGATAATTCTTTGCTGTAATTGTTCTAGCTTAAATGGACAAGAAATGAAGCAGAATTCAGGCACCTAGGCATGCCTCAGGTGAGCCTTTAACAACTATGGTCTGAAGTAATTTATTAATTGGATTGTCTCTCTGGAAGTGTGCATTCCCAAGACGTCAAAGCTTGTTCCAGTTTATTTATGGGAATGCAGTCTGATAGGCCATTACGTTATAGGTTAATTTAATACGTGCCAACTTTTAACTTTCATAATAGGTTCTTCTGCAACATCTATGCACACCCAGATATGGACTCTAGTAATTTGTTCACGCCTGTTATGTTTCTGGTATGGGTAGATTGTAAGATATTAGGTATTTACATCTGATTGACATTGCCAATTTTTTAGGTATTTCAAGAATAACAACAATCCTAAGCCTTAAACAGGAGAGGGTTGGATACATGAATTCTAACTTTCCAACCTGCAATGTCTATGTGGACCTGGTTATGGACTCTAGTAATTTGTTCACGACCTACTATGTTTCTGGTATGGGCAGATTGTAAGATATTAGGTATTATTTACATCTGATTGACATTGCCACTTGATTTTTAGTTATTTCAAGAATAACAACAATCCTAAGCCTTATACAGGAGAGGGTTGGATACATGAATTCTAACTTTCCAACCATCTCTACCCATGGTACTTGATTTTTAAGTTATTCTTTGGTTGTCTCTAGATACTTTCTACCCTCCTTTTGGGTCATGATGTTGGTTGATATGATACTTTTTGCTAAATTAGGACAAGTTGGCTACTTGGAATAACAAATATTTGTAATAACTCCAATTTGATATGCCGAATAATCTGTGGATCTGGATGCCTCTAAATGATGCAAATTTGTTTTTGTTTTGGCACTCTAAAACCTTTTTTTTTTATCAGTTATCACTTGTATTTAATCTTATTTTCTTAATAATTACACACTTCTGATGATAAATTTTTGCCAGGGTTAATATACCCTTGTTATTTATGCATAATGCTTTAAGTTGGAATGCATTTTCAGACATGTTAGAAGACACCATCAGACAAACTGCATTTTCGACATCATCTTACTGACTCTCATATTAGATTTTGCACAGGTGGTAATGCTGAGTATGCTATGGACCTGCACCAGAAAGAACAACTACATGACAGTACTGTGTCCATGATGCAGTCTCAGCACTTCTCTGTATGTGTTGGCCAGTAAAATATTTGACCACCTGTGAAAATTACATTAGTATCATCTGATTTTGTGCTTGTTGAGTTCTGCCTTTCATGCTTACAGTGATTTACTGTGCAGATGGGCAGGTCTGGCGGATTCAATTTGGGAGGTGCATATTCATCTCATCGTCCACAGCAGCAACATGCTCCATCAGTCAGTAGCAGTGGTGTTTCCTTCTCTGGTGTAAACAATCAGGATCTTCTCCATCTGCATGGTTCAGATATGTTCCAGTCATCTCATTCAAGCTATCACTCACAGGTGTTTTGCCTGTCTTTTTCTTCTGGTTTGGCTTTCATTTATAAAACATTACTGTAGTCTATTGAATCACCTCTTATAGTGTCAAATGTCATAATTTACAGACTGGTGGACCTCCTGGCATAGGATTAAGACCTGTGAATTCCCCTAATACTGTTTCTGGTATGGCGTCATATGACCAGCTTATTCAACAGTATCAACAACATCAGAATCAAAATCAGTTTCGTCTGCAGATGTCTGGTATAAGCCAGTCCTATAGGGATCAAGGTGTCAAGTCAATGCAGGCTTCACAAGCTGCCACAGATCCATTTGGTTTGCTTGGTTTGTTGAGTGTAATAAAGATGAGTGACCCTGATCTAACATCCCTTGCCCTTGGAATTGATCTGACAACTCTTGGATTGAACTTGAACTCAACAGAAAATCTTCATAAGACCTTTGGGTCCCCATGGTCTGATGAGCCTGCCAAGGGGGAGCCAGAGTTCAATGTGCCGCAATGTTATTATGCCAAACAACCACCACCTCTAAATGTAAGATGCTCTGCACTTTTGCTCTCGTGTAGCTTACCTTGTTAGCCGGTATCTTTTCTCGCTGAAATATTTATTGGTTTGGCTGCAGCAATCTTATTTTGCAAAATTCCCTGTGGATACATTGTTCTACATTTTTTACAGGTTTGCCTTTTGATTTGGTTTCTATTTTACTTGTCAGTCTTTTTTCACAAAAAACTGATACCAACATGTATTTTTGTTATACAGCATGCCAAAAGACGAAGCCCAGTTATATGCTGCAAATGAACTGTATGCTCTTTTGGCCTTGTTCACCGTGCTTGCCTTTACTTTCTCTATGGCCAGTTTTGTACTTTTGCTAGTAACTATGTTCCCCATACTGTGCAGGTACAACAGAGGTTGGTTCTATCACAGAGAAGTTCATCTGTGGTTTACTAGGGTCTCAAACGTGGAGCCTCTTGTCAAGACAAATACATACGAGAGGGGAAGTTACATCTGTTTTGATCCAAACACGTGGGAAACTATTCGCAAGGTTTGGCATTTAGCCACACTTGTTGCAATCATACATTCTTGCTTTTCCATCAAGTGATTTTGCAATTTTATTGAATCACTGCAACCTGAATGTATTGTTTTATTTGTGATGCAGGATAATTTTGTTCTCCATTACGAGATGTTGGAAAAAAGACCAGCCATTCCTCCTCAAGTTCAACATTAACTCTTATTCCCATTTTGGAAATGTAAAGTTTCAGTCTATAGCTTTTATCATTAGAAGCAATTCAGTTTGCTGCTTAGTCTGCCAGCTGTTTTCCATTGTAAGCAATAGTGGCACCATTTGCTTTCATAATATAAAAACGAGAAAGAAACAAAGAACTACATTTTTATCTCTCCTTTAGTTTGGTTTCGGCTTTCAAAAGAGAGGGTACTCTGCCAAGCACACACCTTAGTGGGGCTAGAATGCTTAACTAGGTTGATTCAGTCGCAGATATCAGATTTTTAGTCCAATTTAAGACTCTGTTCAGGTAATTTGTGGTGATGCTTCCTTTATTGATGCCCTTGAGTTGATTTTAAGAGAATGTGCTTATTTCCCAAGTATGCTCAATTACCCAGAAACATTGATGAGCTCAAATTGCCCAGTTATGTTGGCTATTAATATGCTCCCCATCAATCAGCCTGATTTTTTGTGATCAGAACGTTAAGGTTGACCTGGATACTGAGTTTAGGATGTTAGCGCAAGCACAAGTACCATAGGAGCAATCTTTTCTCACATCCTGCTGCAAATTTCCAGTTCCACGTACACCTGAGATCAATCAAGCTGTGCTAACCTTATCATCTGGCAGTTGTCCTGAAATCGCACCCCCCCCTCCATTAGCAGCTTGTCGAGTTCTTCCATGTCCATGTCGGGTAGTCCTGAAAATTCATTAGGGGTTCCACCATGTGTGCCTGGTGGCATGTTTTCCTCAGATCGATGATCTGAACTTCCAGCATCCATGGTCCCTGGGATATTTTCTTGATCATGGTTTGGCCCATTATGCTGATTGGCACTTGCTGGAACACCGTCCACTTGGAGCCGAACTAGCTCTTCAAGCTCTTCCACATCCATGTCTGGCAGAGCAGACTCTGTTAAATCATATTCAAATGGGACTATATTGCAATGAAGATTGGGGTATGTTGGGCGATTCACAGTTTCAGGGCTCGTAGCTGCTGAAATATCCTCAGGCTCCAAGTTAGCATGCTCCCCTTGCTTCTCCTCATCGTTTTTATCTTCGGGTTGAGCTGGTGCTGTTGCTTGTTCTTGGTTGGGTTTTGGGGCTTTTTGGTGTAGTAGATAAACCAGAACTGCAACTATCAGTATTACTGCGAGAGGTATTCCAACAGCCAATCCAATCAGCATTGCTGTCTTTCTACCTTTCTTCTGATGCAGACTTGGGTTTCCATGTATACTGCAAAGGCAGTGGTAATAAGAATGGATTGTTTTGCTTTGAATTTAACAAGTAGAGTCAGTAACTTTACTTTCAGTACCTGTATTTGATTTTCTTGTTGCTGGTTATGCTATGAGGAACATCTCCAGAGAAGTCATTGTGTGCAAGATTACTGCCAGAAAAAGAGGGAGTAACTATATTCTAATCATTTGCTGGATTTGAACTAATTGCTTCTGCTGTATGTTATACTTTCCATCATTAGACTTACAGTCGCCGGAGATTTGGAAGGTTACCCAGAAACTCTGGGATTGTTCCAGTGAGGCTATTGTTGCTTAGATCACTGAAACAAAAAGAAAGTTAACACAGTGACCGAGAATTGATGGAAAGAAGTGAAAAGTTTTAGGTGATGGAGGACTTAACATGGTGTCAAGAGATTGCATTTGACTGAATTCTGGGAGAGCACCTTGCAAACCATACCCTGAGAGATATCTGAAACCAAGTTTATGATTTCAGTGCCATGGGGTGAAGAATTCTCGTGTCAAAGTGTAAATTTCCTAGAACTACAACAGCTACAAAATAAGTTTACCGTACAGTGAAGTTACTCTAGGAGGATCACTGCCATTGCAGCCCAACCATTGCCACACAGTGTCACTAGGGAGACATGGCTCGCCGCTCCACCCTCCTAGCTGCTCGAACGTGCTTATCAACACCGCTAGTCCATCCACTGCAAAGAAAGTTAAATCATAGATAGAAATAATCGGTAAATAAGAGTTTTTGTTGCTAACCACCTCCCATCATAGTTGAGATAAAGGTTTGGTATGGTGTTGTAGAACGGTATAGAGCAGTGGAGTGTTGAGAGTAGGGTTTTGTTAAACGATCACTTACAGTCATCCTGTGATGTCCCTGACCGGACAAGAGGATCACTGGCTGTGTAAACTTCGATGGCACTGATGATGGGGGGCAGAGTCGAGTCGGCCGTTGGATGGAGCTCGAAGGTTAATGCCCCGGATGCCAGTGCAAGAGCCCATATTCCAGTAATGTTTTGGTACTCTGGACTTGTGATCAAGGACTTATTGTTGACATAAACTCGGAATGATCTCTTCTCATCTGCCTCCAGTTGTCTCATTTCAGTAAAGTAAGCTTCGATGTAATTTTGACTGTTTGGTTTTGCAATCTGGAAAGTCAGGCTAATCGAATTCGTACGGTTTGTAGCTTCTACCGCATCAAACATGGCTAAAAGAGGAGGAGACTCGTTGACTATAGAGTAGTAGACAATGGTATCAGCTGAAACTGGGTTCAAATCATCAGGAATTGATGGTTCCCATATTCTGTTGTATTTGTCACCCCCATATATCCTAATCAAACCCATGACAAGTCCATAATCATTTGATTAGTTGGATAGAAGTGATACATATGTTAGAATTCATGCGATCAACTCTACATGATATAAAAGCTTGATATTTGTTGTTGTCAATTGGATTTTACCCAATAATTCAAAAGAGAAGCACCACTATCGCACAGATGATCCCCCGAATGTAGTATCTTACCCCAGGATTTTGTCTTGTGGTTGTGCTCCATAGTTTAACCGGGAGCTCTTGAGCCAGGCCAGGTCTCTGTTCATGCCATAATACAGATTGCTGGGCAGCGGCCACACTTCCAAAGAAGAAATGAAGGGGAACTCATCAGCCCTCGTTCGAGCCAGGCACACGCTGATATTATCGCGCTCGCTCGGGTAGATGACTTCATAATAGACAGGTCCTTCGAGGGAGCTCACCACCGTGATCCATTTATTCCCATCAATCTCTATGTCGAAAGCTGGTGGCTTGGCGAGCAAGTCATAGTTGCCGTAGTGAAAACTAGCCCGGATGACATGTCTTGTTGTGTCTCCTGTTGGCAATGTGTAGCAGTTCTTATTCTGCTGCCTGAAGACTCTCAGAGAGTTCAGAACATCCAGGGTGCTAATCACGTTAACCTCTCTGTTTTCGCCGGTTTTGATGAATCCCTCGTCTGCTCGCCAGAAGACTCCTTCGGGATCTGGATAGCTTATTGGTGATCCGCAGTCTATGCTCAGCCATGTACCTAACAGTTCAGGGTTTTGGTAAAAACTCACCGATTTGTAGTGAATAATTAGCAGTAATATTTGACCCTAAAAGCATCATGAACCGATAAGTTTATAAATTGATTTCCTTGACAGGCATGTATAGTTGTAAGACATCAAAGAAAGCAGTCAAATTTCGTGGGAAATGATCAAAACTTTTGCTTAGATTCAATATAAAAAAAAAAAAAAAAAACTTTGCAATTACAAACTTATGAAGAAAATTAGAAGGGAACCTTGAGATTGTGCTTTTACAACAAGGAGAACCATCAGCAGCAAGATTTCCCAGTGTTCCATGGAAGCTTCAGTACTCCTCAGTTCCACAAAAACAAGTTAGTTTCTGTTTTGTGTTCAGAAATATACGAGGCCGACACTGTTTGATGATTACAACATGTTCTTAGAAGATTAGAGGTCGACACTGTTTGATGATTACAAGATGTTTTAGAAGCTTATATGGTTGCGACATTCTTATTATATGTAATTAGGATATATACACTTTGTTAATATAAAAAGGGAAAACAATGTTATGAATTTTGTTGCTTGCCTGTGACTTATTATGATTAATTAATTATCTAAGAACAGAGGGATGATGGTGACAGGGATCTCCGCGCCGTTGAGGCCATGGCGTTTGGACGGTTGAAGCAAACCATTACTTGTAGTTAATTTCAGCTGCATGCCCCACAAGCACCAGCTAGCTAATTCACAATGTCATATGTAACTCATATTTATCTATTGAGAAATGACAACAACAAAAAAAAATATACACACATATATATACATATATTATAGGGAAGTAATGAGTTGTGAATAATAGATAACCCTACATAAAGTTGTTAAAATCAAGATTTTAAGTAAAATTGAAAGAGGGTCTATAAAATTGAATTGTAAACTCGGATAGTATAATCTTAAAATTTTAGAGATAATTAAAAATATTTTTTAATAGATGTAAATATATGTTTAAAATGACATAATTTTATAAAAAATAAATTAATAATATGATTATTATAATTTACAACTATATTCCATATGAATAAAGTACATGTATGTACTTATTTTAAAATAAATTCATTTATTAATTTCAAAAATATTATATAATATGAAATTTTTAAATATTAAGTCCATCTTTTGTCATCGTTCATCCATAATTAAAATTTTAAATATTAATTTATATATAATATAAATTTTCATAAGTCAATCATACCTTAATATAAATAAAAACAATACATATTGTTAAACCTATAACAAAAGCATGCGAATTTATGACTTTACAGACCAAATTTATAGAGTTTATAGACCAAATTTATAGAGCATTTAGTATTGAATCGCGAGTTAACTCTTATTTTATGAAAATTTGAGTTTATAAGCAAGTTAACTCCTTTAAAACTACATGACTCGTAAACTCGTACAAGTAGGCTTGCGAGTTTGACAACAATATGAATCTACATATGATTTATAGTAAAATGTTCGGGATGCGTTTGAGAAGTGTCTTTGATATCTAAGTTAAGAGTTGGTTATTCAGGCAAATGGAAGTAGTGAATTTATGAAATTATGTATGATGTAATATGAACGGAATATAATTACGATAATGTACACTATCAATAAATAATGAGAGCACAAAGGTGCTAACGAGACAATTTTTTATACTTAAGAGGGTCTACATCTTTTTATACTTAAAAGGAAGTTTAGCCATACTAGATTTTCTTATGGTTTACAATAATTTGTAAACAAGACTATGAGTCACTTTTATTTTTCTTGTATAGATAAAGTGGTAGAAGCCTCGTTATCATTTTGAAATTCTCCATTGGTTATCTAAGGGTACTCATACCTCTTGTGGTAGTTATCTTAATGTAGCATTTGTGTTGAAGGGCTAGCATGATAACTAGGCACGATAGCAATCTACATGTCTAGATATTAATGGTGTATATATCAGACAATATTATATTAAAATAACTCAAATTTAAAAAAAAATTGTTGTTACGTCTATATGCTGTACAAAAAGCTCTCATAATATATGGTTCTTTATTAATTAATGAATAATTTCTATTAGATCAATTATAATTTTTGAGAATGTGATGAGCTTTTAACGCCCTGTTACTGTTGCGATTAAAGGAGTTTAAAATTTTGTAAGATCGAGGCATTACTCAATATAATTCTTTGTATTTAGACTTTATTAGAATTACTGATATTTTAATTTTAGCTTTCTTAAACAAATTAACATTTGTTAGGGACACACACACACATCAAGATCCTTGAAGATACAAAAATTCCCAAATTCCCTCCTCCAACGGCTGCAACCCTTACTAGTTTTGGATTAGGATATTTTTGTTTTTTCTTTACGATTTTTATGTGTTAATAACAATTTGAAATGTATTAATATTGCCACCCAAAAAAATAACTCTTACTAAAAAGTGTCATTAACTGAATGTCCCCAAAATACTTCCATTTGGAGTATGGTGCCTTCTCCTTTAAAGTACATTATGCTTATCATGTGTTAATATGATATCCTTATGTGTTACATTCTATTTTTCTTTCTTATTTTAATACTAGATTTTTTATAATTTCATTTATTATTTTTATTTTTACACCATACTTTTTAAATATTAGTGTTCAACGAATATTTTAGTAGTTACTAAGACACGATAGTAAGACTTTGAGAGTAACGATTGTGTGGATGAGGCCATCGGTGAACTGCCAGTGTTGCAATATTCAAAATGAGACCAATTTCCAATTCTACAAATACACTCGATCATCATCAGGTAATCTCATAGCCTTGAGATAAGCATTTGTGACAGATATTTTGAAAATCATGATTTGAGTTAAGATTGTCCAAATAAGATGGAGTTTTTTTAGCAATATGGCATTGACAAAGGCGATGGTGTGATTTTGGAAAAACCTCTTTGATTGCATTCGACATTGCTGCATCTTGGTCATTAAATATTATTTTTATTTGCTTACTTTCCATTAAATTTAATAACATTTTGAACAACTACTCAAATGTGTTTGGTGTCTTACCAAATAAAAAACTGTTGGTTTTGACGTAGAGAAAAAACAGAACACAATGGCTGGAAAAGCTGATTTCATTTGATTCAAAACCATACTTATAGAGATTACAGCCAAGACATTCAGACACATTACCAACTCTACCAACTCCTATCTGCAGATATGCAGCTTAAATTAAGCTCATTCACTCCTTTTACAAAAAAAAATAAGCTTAAATCAAGCTTCACAACTTGTCAAAAGTATCTAGATACATCTAGTTAAATCATAAAGATTTTTCCAACAGTGACAGCAAGCTTGTCACAGCACCATCACTCCTCCTTGGCAAGTTTGCTGCTAACTCCAAGCATCAATCTTAGCTGTTCAAATTTGGTCCTTGGTAGTGCCTTGGTCAGTATATCAGCCATTTGAACTTCAGAGCTGCAATGCATCAGATCAACTTCTTTCTCATTCTCTGCTTCTCTTATGAAATGATATTTGATTTTTATATGCTTGGTTTTTCCATGAAAGACTAGATTCTTGGCAATTGCAACTGCTGACTTGTTATCACAATAAATCTCAGTAGAGTTCTTCTGTTCTTGCTTCAAGTCAACCAATAACTTTCTTAACCAAATAGCTTGATTTACTGCTGCTGCAGCTGCAATATACTCAGCTTCGGCTGTGGATTGCGCCACAGTATCTTGCTTCCTCGAGCTCCAACTGAACACACCCGAACCAATTAGGAATATGAAACCAGATGTGCTCTTCATATCTTCATTTGAGCCTGCCCAGTCACTATCAGTGTAGCCAACCAATTTTAATTCCGAAGCTTTTCTGAACCAAACTCCATGATCTTCAGTTGCTTTCACATACCTCAACAGCCTTTTTGCAGCTCTTAAATGCACCTCACTTGGTGCCGACATGAATCTGGATAATAAGCTTGCTGCAAACATAATATCTGGCCTTCTTGCCGTTAAATACAACAAACAACCTATCATACTCCTATAGATTCCCTCGTCAACTTTTTCAGCTCCATCTTCTTTAAGTAATTTTTCATTTACTGCCAAAGGAGTGCTAATAGGTTTACAATTCAACATTCCAAACTTCTTAAGAACTTCTCTAGCATATTTCCTTTGGCAAATGAAAATTCCTTGTTGGCTTTGATGAATTTCCATGCCAAGGAAATAAGTCATAACTCCTAAGTCAGTCATCTCAAACATCTCACACATTTGCTTCTTGAATTTTTGTACTAAAGGGATGCAACTCCCTATCACCAAGAGATCATCAACATATAAGGAAACTATCAAAGTTTCTTTATCTTCCTGTTTCACATATAAAGTTGCTTCACTATTGCTCTTGTTGAACCCCAACTTCAAGAGGTAATCATTGATTCTGCTATACCAAGCCCTTGGGGCCTGCTTTAAGCCATATAAAGCTTTCTTGAGTAGATATACTTTATCTTCTTGCCTTTTAACAACAAATCCTTCTGGTTGTTCAACAAAGATCTCCTCCTCCAAATAACCATTTAGAAAAGCAGATTTTACATCTAATTGGAATATTTTCCAGTTTCTTTGAGCAGCTAGAGCAAGCAAAAGTCTAATAGTATCATACCTTGCCACTGGTGCAAAAGTATCTGAGAAATCCACTCCAAATTGTTGAGAGTAGCCCTTCACCACCAATCTAGCTTTAAGCTTGTTAATAGAGCCATCTGAATTCAGTTTGGTTCTATACACCCATTTAACTCCAATAACTTTCTTGTGTTTTGGCCTCTCCACCAATTGCCATGTTTGATTTTTCTCAATCATCTTCAATTCTTCTTCCATAGCCTTCTTCCATTCACTTGAATTAATTGCTTCATGAAAGCTATTGGGTTCAATTGCTGCAACATTGCATCTCACATAAATGTCAGCAAGTGATCTGTCTCCTCTCACTGAAAACTCTTCATCAGAACTTAATTCCTCTTGAATTATAGTTGCATCTTGTTCGTTGGGAGAACTCCCTTCAAAAAGAATCTTCTGTGAAGTTTCAGCAACATTTTTGTCCCAATTCCAGGCTCCAAACTCATCGAATTTCACATTTCTGCTGGTGATAACCTTCCTTGTTTGGACATCGTAAATTCTGTAACCCTTGGCATTGCTGCTATATCCCAAGAAGACACCAGGAATTGCCTTTTGATCTAACTTGTCCCTCTTTACCTCTAGAACAAGAGAATAACATAGACAACCAAAAATTTTGAGATGCTCCATATTTGGTTTAACTCCATTCCAGACTTCAAATGGAGTTTTTCCTTTAAGTGCCTTAGTTGGAAGCTTGTTCAAGAGGTACACAGAGGTGTTGACTGCCTCTGCCCAAAATTCCTTGGGAAGTTTTTTTTCAAACAACAAGCATCTTGCCATCTCCATAATAGTTCTGTTCTTTCTCTCACTCACACCATTTTGTTGAGGAGAGTAGCTAACTGTAAGTTGATGATGAATGCTGGCTTCCTCGCAAAATTGATTGAATTTGTTGGAGATGTATTCAGTCCCATTATCTGATCTCAACACTTTAATCTTGCTGCCACTTTGATTCTCCACTAATGCTTTGAATCTCACAAACACAGCAGCAACTTCTGACTTTTCCTTTAGAAAGAAAACCCAGCACATCCTTGAAAAGTCATCTATGAAAAGAATGAAGTACCTGCTGCCACTCAGAGAAGGTGTCCTCATAGGACCACAAACATCAGTATGAATCAATTGCAATTTTTCAGTTGCTCTCCAGGCTTTATTAATTGAAAAGGGCAGCTTGCTTTGCTTGCCTAACTGACACACCTCACACACACCAACACATTCATGAATTGCAGGCATATTTATAGCTAAACCTTCTTGATGCATGTGTTTAAGTGAAGCATAATTGAAATGACCAAATCTTTTATGCCATAAGACAGATTCATCAACAACACCAGTGAAAGCATGCATTTTTGTCGTTTTCCAATCTAATGGAAAACTTTTATCTTTCATTTTTACTGTGATAAGTTCACAGCCAGCAGGATCAATGATAGTGCATGATTTATCTTTGAACAACAAAGTATAATTTTTTTCCAACAGTTGACCCACACTAAGCAAACTCTGATATATTTCGGGTACAAAAAGAACATCAGGAATGAATTTAGTACCTGATTTTGTCTCCACTGCTACTGTTCCTTTGCCTTTAACATCCACCAACTCACCATTGCCAATTTTAACAGAGGACACGTAAGACCTATCCAACTCCTTGAATGCTGCTGAATTTGAACTCATATGATGCGTGCATCCACTGTCTACCAACCAAACATTTGTATCAAATTTGTTGTTATAACAGGCAACAAAAAGTTGCTCTTCTTGTTGTTGTTGTTGGCTTTCAGCTACTTGAGCTTGTTGGCTCTGTTGTTGCTGCTGCTGAGTTTTGTTCTTACAAACTTTTTCCATGTGACCAAATTGTTTGCAAGATCTACACTGAATTCCTGGTCTGTACCAGCAATATCTCTCAGCATGACTAGTTCCATTGCAATGTGAGCATGGAGGATATTTTCTTCTTCCTTTTCCTTTGCTTCCGTCTGATTCTTTCTTCTCTTTCTCTTTTCTATCATTGGCTTGCTTCCATCCCCCTTTATTGGACTGCATTCCTCTTTTATGAGCAGCCCTAAATGCACCTTCAGAAGCCTCTTCTTGCCTTAGAGCTCTTCTTTGTTCAACTCCTTGAAGAGCATTAGCTAACTCTGAGAGAGTTAGTTTTGAAAGGTCTTTGGAATCCTCCAATGAAGAGATTTTTGATTCAAATCTCTCAGGAAGAGTGACAAGAACCTTCTCCACTATCCTTGTTTCAGGAAACTCATCTCCAAGCAGCCTAATCTGATTCACTACCTTCACTACTCTATTCATGTATTCCTTTACAGATTCAGAATCCTTCATTTTGAGAGTTTCAAACTCTCTTCTCAAGTTTAGCAGCTGCATCTGCCTATTCTTGTCAGTTCCTTGGAACTCCTCTTTCAATTTTTCCCAGGCTTCTTTAGCTGTTTCACAAGTCATAATTCTTGTGAAAATGATCTCTGAGACTGCTTGATGAATGCATGACAGAGCCTTAAATTTCTTAGCCACTTGCTCACTATGATGCTTCACTTGAGCTATGGTTGGACTGTCTGGCAATGGTGGTGGATCCCTACCTGTCTCGACCACTTCCCACAAGTCATATGCCTTTAAATAGGCTGCCATTTTAACACTCCAGATTTGGTAGTTCTCTCCTGCAAATTGTGGTGGTAGTGAAATGGAAAGACTGTTGGCTGCCATGGTTTCACTTCTGGAATTTTTTGCAAAGAGGTTGTGTGTTTCGGTTTTCTGAAGGGGGGAGGACCTTACTAGTTTTTTTTCTCTTTCTCTCACAGCCCTTCTAAGATCAGAGGGCTCTGATACCAAATGTTGGTTTTGACGTAGAGGAAAAACAGAACACAATGGCTGGAAAAGCTGATTTCATTTGATTCAAAACCATACTTATAGAGATTACAGCCAAGACATTCAGACACATTACCAACTCTACCAACTCCTATCTGCAGATATGCAGCTTAAATTAAGCTCATTCACTCCTTTTACAAAAAAAAATAAGCTTAAATCAAGCTTCACAACTTGTCAAAAGTATCTAGATACATCTAGTTAAATCAAAAAGATTTTTCCAACAGTGACAGCAAGCTTGTCACAGCACCATCAAAAACAAACATTATTGTTTGCCAATTGTTGTTGTTGGTAGAATACAATAATTAAAATTTATTTGTTATTGGGGAACTCAGTGAATAGCTAGAAGAACTTGGTGAGCAATGAAGCCTTTCTCGTGGGGGCACTAGTGCAAGGAAAGGTCAGGAGAAAGGCTTGTTCCGTTGTCTGAAGAACAGGTGTGGCGTTAGAGAACAGGTAGAGATGATGATTCCTTACCCGGAGAAGTTTTGTTGTCTTCGGGAACGATCGTAAAACGGACGTAGGTAGTGGAGATCATGCAAGATCGAAGACAGTTAAAAAGGATGCGAAGATTTCTCCCGCACAGAGACTTTCGATGCTTAACTCAAACAAGAGAAACAGGAAATAATATGCTATAATGCAGAATTGCACCAAAGGAGGAAAGGAATGATGTATCGGCACACGTGGACTTGTATGTTCTCCAGAAGAGATATTTCTAGAGATCAGAGTGTGATGGACTCAATGGTCTAAAAGAGCCTCCAAAGGTGGGGGAATAGCCCCCTAAAATGAAGAGATCGATGGGTATTTAAACTCGTCGGTTGGTGATAGGGACATGTGATGCACATATGCGAGGGTACGGTGTGCTTGCCCATGGTGGCATGGTGCTTTTCTCACTATAGGTGCCTTTTCTTTTAAAGTGCATTATGCTTTATCATGTGTTTATATAATATCCTTTTGTATTATATCTTATTTTTCTTTCTTATTTTCACACAGAATCTTTTATAATTACATCTATTATTTTTGTTTTTACACCACACTCTTTAAATATTAGTGTTCAATGAATATTGTAGTAATTATTAGGACAAGATAGTAAGAGTTTGAGAGTAACCATGCTCTTGTGTATTTGTGGTGGGGTTGTTACCTTTATATACTCAATGAAGTATAATTGTAATAGAAGTGTATGTAGTTGAGAGTATTGGCAATCACCTAAATTATAGACTGATAAAATTGAAAATCCTTGCAAACCACCGTTAACTCTAAACAATTAATAACTAACACTGCAAATACTCAAATTAATAAGTGTTTGTGAAGGCCCTGCTGTAGATGTGGAATCCTGGAAGGATGAGGAGAAAGGACAGTGATAAAGAGAATGCTATAAATGGCGGAAGCGTGGTGATGGCAAACGCCAGGCTCACGCACATGTTGCTGTTACACTGAACTTGCTTCTGTTTCCATCAAAGGCTGGGCAGGCCCAATACCTCCATCAGCTCCCATACAATTTCAACAACCAAGCAAGATTCAATCCCAATCCACAGAGAAAGTTAAAGATGCATATTCCCCTCTTCTCTTCTCTTATTCAATCAAGGTTTAAATCTGTTAAAGAGATAAACACTCTTAAAAAGAGTAAAGGTATTGATATAAATAGACATGAGGATATTACATGTTTAAGCAGGTAATATTAGACAGAAATGAGGATATACCCAACAACAATATTAATGGATTCCCTATCCCTATCTCTATGTTTCTTAAAGTGAGTAATACAAAATTGTATTAAAATAAGTTTGAAATGTTTTGGGAACCAAGATATAGAATAATTAAGATAAGGCTGAGAATCATTTCAAAATTTTTATTAGATTGTTTGCTAAAGATTTTGGAATGCATTGGAGGCATATAGGTCATTTTTTTTTTAATTGTCAAGTCTAGGATAAATTTATTTAGAGGGGGAGAGTCTAGATAAATTTATTTGAATTATTCTAATTAAATAAGAAGTCACGTAATTTTTTTTCAAAAAGTTGACAGATAAATTTAACAAATACAATAAAAATAACTCTTATTTGAAATGCTTTCCACATTTCAGTTTTTCTATCCCATATATTGATTAACAAATATGTGAGGAAGCCAAAGTAAAAAAGTCGGTGAACTGGGACAACAGAGAGTTAGAGAGAAAGAAGCAGGGCAAACAAATAATTAGAGAGAGTCTCCATGTTGGTGAATTGTGTTGGTGAGGAAGCTAAAAAGGCAACTGAAGAGAGAGAGAAGGGGAGATAGAGAATCTTAAAATTGAAAACGCGTTCTCTTTATTATTTTGATAAATTATTTCTCAAAACAGAAAATTAAAAAATACATTCTCTTTGAAATTTTGAAAATAATTTTTTCATAATATTCTATTCAATAAATTTGATTATTTAGTAAATTAAAAATATTAATGTTTATAAATTATTAAAAAAATATCTATATTTTAAAATTAATGAATTTTGTAATATTTTTTTCATTATAATAATAAATATATGAATAAATAAATGTGTTTTGAATTTTGAGTTTGTTTTTTTATGAAAACACTCAAAACAAATTTTTGTTATTTTGAGTTTTCTTTATAATTTTTTTTATTTTCAAAAATACATTTTTAAAAACAGTAAAGAGAATGTATTTTCATTATTTTAGAAAATTAAAAACTAAAAATGACTTGAAAACGGCAAAGAGAACGCAACCTTAGTAGTTTGAAATTTTTATATTTTTTAAAATTAAATTTAATTTACACTTTTGTCATGTGATGTGGTGCAAATCTATTGCCCTAATCTGCGATACATTTTTTTTTAAAATTAAATTTAATATGCACTTATGTCACATGCTCGCATAGAATTTTGAATAATGGCACCAAAACCCAAAAAGGAGAGTGAATTGTGTAGAATAAAATTTTGAGTAATAAATGAAATAAAGAGTATGAGCAAACAAGAGGCACAATCATATATAGTGGTTCAATTTAAACCAAGTCTAATCCACTACCTTAGTTTCTCACTAATAATTTTTTTTTTTTTGAAAACCAATTCATTGTAAATCCTCCTATCATCCCGAATAGGTCCTCTAGCATTAATATAGATTTTACAATCTCTTGCTTGAACAAGCAAGCCCTTTAATAATACAAGATACATAAAAATGTGTATAAGAAATTTAAATGAGAGTTTCTAAGAATATATCTTCTTAGTTACAAATTCTCTCAATAAAAATACAAGGCTTGAAAAGAATAAAACATTAATGGACATACAAGCCTTATACGAAAAATGAGAGAATAAAAGCCCGCATGGGCAGCTCAGTTGGAACAAATGACCTAGGATCGAGTCTTACCAGCGGCAGTGTGGGAACAATCTCTCAAATGAGGGGGGCTCCTTGTGCGCAGTGTGCACTGGTCTAGCTGCTGTTGGTTGGCTGAGTCACCATGATTAACCTCCCTTCAAATTCCTGTCGGGCTGGGGGTGGGGGCGCCCGGGGTGAGTGATTTCACCTTTTGGAACAAAAATGAGAGAATAAAAGATGTAAGCACAATATATTGATTGACTCTCTTGGAAGCTTGGAAATAAATTCTTCGAACCCTTTAAATGCTCCACCAACTAAGTATTTACAAATGTGGGTGAATGCTTTCAAATTTTTGATTGTTTGAGGTAATTGGGGCGTATTTAATGCACTTCAGAATTAGCCGTTGGTGATTCTAAGACAAAAAATAGTCGACGGATGCAAGGCATCGATTGACACATTAGTGTATAAATTCAAAAATCGATCTACAGAATTGTGTATAAATTCAAAATTCGATCGACAAAATAAGGTGTTAGTTGACAGATGCAACATAGATACTGTAAGCACCCCCGCCCGGATATCCCAAGCACCCGGACTACCCGAACGGGAGCGCCTACGGGAGGAGAAAAGAATGAGACACCAGACAAAAACCACCCCGGCATGCATACTCAAAGATGAGAGCAACGGAAGCGAAGAAAAACACATGCATGCACTACGGGTACCCCGCTAACACAGCGGTCACAAGATAAATAAACAAACACAAACTCCTGTGCCGAAATACACAAGACTCGAGAAAACACCTGGCACAGTAGAAAATAATAGAGTAGACCCTACACAATCATCAGAGTTGACAGGGATTGACGAGACTGCCTGTACACCACACCGACTCTGCCGTTAAAGCTGACTCCCTTGCTATGGCCCACGCCGCCACTACCTGGAATGATGGAAAGCAAGGTGAGTCGAGAGACTCAGCAAGCATAAGGAAAAGAAAGGCTGTAGGCTGAGTATAACCAAAAAACTCTTCCCAAAATAAACCCCCAGGTACACACAAGCCATGAGACGCTACAACACAACAGCTCAATAGCATAACAAAATAAAAGCACATACCGGTCCTTGGGGCCCACATAAGACACTTGGCACCCAAGTCCCATACCAACCTGCCGCTGCCCTAAAAGGCAACAAATGTCTCCACAAACCTGCGCGCGCTGTCCCAGGCCGGTACTCCCGTCACCTGTATCCGTCGGTACTCCCGACAACCGAGCCATAGGCTCCCTCGGAACGGTACTCCCGTCCGAGAACTAAATACTACCAGTATCCATGCAATGCACATAAAAATGCAATGGCGTAGTGAGCATCAACGTGATACAAGGCGCCCATACATCCAGGCATCAGGCCATGCTCCGCCCACATAGTAAACCACACGCCATGCATATGCCGCGCTGGATGCAACCTAACCAAGCTAGAATGTTCGTGTCCAAGCATACTCAATAAATGAATATCCCAACATGCATCCCGTACCCATGTGCATATCAAATCATGAACAGTAATACAAGGTATCTAATCATGCAGTAAATCACATACCGGCAGAGCTACTCAATAGTGCCCGACACCGGCCAACAGTTAGTGACTAGGAGTGTCCGCCCGACGGTCCACTTTAGGGCCGTACCGTAGTCTACCCCAACGTCACCAAACGGTTGACCCCTGCCCCACTGCTCAATAGCTCTAACCAAATCATACGTAAATCCGAGAAAAACCGTAAATAAAACCCGCATGACTAGGAACCTAGTTCTCCAACTGGGTTCAACATCATTCCGAAAGGAATGGGGGTGGCACAAACCCCCGTAGGCTCACAACAAATAAAATTATAAAAGTCTCAGATTTAATTTAAATTAAAACAAATGAATAATAGTTCAACCAATAAGACAAGGTACCGAATTAAAGTAAGGGAGGTGATAAAATACAGGAAATCACGGAGTCTTTCACGGGAATTAAAGAACACGAGAAGAGGGTTAGGAGCTTGCCTTTACACGACCGTTTCCTCAATTTCTTGCATTCCCGCTGCGAAGTAAAATGTTTAAAAACGTTTGATAACAATTAATAAAACCCGAGACTCACATTAATTAAATCTAATCGTATAATATAATTAATTTAGCCATCTAAATTCCACATAGGCACCTCGTAAATAAAATCCCAATAAATCTCATATTTCTTTTAAATTAAATCATGCCCAAAACATTCCTAATTCGTATAATTAATACGCAAAATCAAACCGAATTAAGGGAAGACAAGGGATTCACCAAATGGAAATAGATCGCAAGGGTAGAGGAGAACTTGCCTCGCTTAAGCTGATTACAGCGTTTTCATGCTTAAACATCACCAAATTAATACACGCTGTAAATTAGATTAAACTCCCAAAATTAATAAAATTGAGCCCAAAATTAAATTTCAACCGTAGAGAATGTATAACACATGATTATTTACTTACCTGATTAATTAAATCACGATTAAACGTAATTTAATCTTCAATTTTTCTCTAAAAAAATGACCCTCGCGCGCGCTGCTTCTTCTTCATTTTTCTTCCTCTGGTTCTGTCTCAAATTTGGCCGAAATCGGCCTTAAAATCGCAGCAAAAATGCTGCTTTAACGCGAGGCAAATGGGCGGCCCACAGCGCGCCACGTGGCGCGCCCAGCAGCTGCACATGGCTGCCACCGCCTTGCCCAAAACGACGCCGTTTTGGGCAAGGATTTTGGCTGAAAAATCAGCCAAAATTCTCCAGCGCGCGCGCACACCCGAGGGGGCTCGAACCCGCGACCTCACCCAGCACACGAGCACTCGCGACCGCCCGCGCTAGCCAACTCCTTTAACCATATAATGCCTTCACTTATATTTAAGGTGATTTGCGGCCACTTCGGCAAATCACATTTCAGCCCCCAGAACTTTCATTATTGGCACACACACCCCAGACTCCAATTTCCTTTATTGCACTTACACCCGAAAACTTTCAAAAATCCATTAAATTAATTTATTTTTTCTTATATCTCCAAATTCCCAAATAAATTAATAATTTCCATAAATGCAAGAATTAATAATTATCTTATTTACTTATTTTCTCAAAATAACATAAGTAAATATTTTCTCTTAATTTCTCTAATACTCCAAAATGACATCAAATGCCAAAATTATTAATCATTATTTATTTCTCAAATTTTCGGGATATTACAATTCTCCCCTCCTTAATAGAATTTCGTCCTCGAAATTCGCGCTCAGTCCATGTCCTCAAGATACGCTCACGATTCTCATGATATTACCTAACACATCTTCCGAGACCTTCCATATCATCATTTTCCAATTCTCACAAGTCCAAGTCCACGACATATCCTACTTGACTTAATACACTAGCACATCTCCCTAATCCATCACCGCAAGTGAACCACGATATGACCACTAATACCTTAACCAGCCTAAGAGACGTCATCAAGGTTCTTCTATTACTATCTCATAACTCAACTGATAACGATAGGAGTGGGGCCATCCTCTTACATGGCGAGAAGCTAATATTCGATAACACGACCTAAACCTGCCACGTACTTACGACGCACTGGAACACGGAAACGATACGACATCCTCAATCAAGGTTTCAGCAGCAATATCCTTTAGTCTGACTTTTGCCAACTGATTCTTAACCAGATACACATCATTTTCTCGGCAGTACTTTCTCCCACAACTTGCCGCGTACGTTCGGGGTCCTGTTAATAAACATGAGTAGCCATTTAATCAGGACTATCAAGGGATATACAGTCTCCACTCATTACATCTTGAGATCTAAATGTCACCAGATCTCCCCTCCTTAAAGGAATTGGCACTCCTCAAAGACTCAATAGGCTAGCTAGAACATAAGCTTTAAAACCAACGTTATCCGCTCTGTAGCCTACTAGGCTGAAAGCACCTCACCGTGTCAGTAACTATCTAATCTCCAAGGCATCTTATAAGTCTCATCAACCACGAAAAGTAACTGAAGTGGGTTAAGCATTCTTTTGGCTGGCATAATAGACCATCTCATGTTTTTGCCGATGTACCACTTGACCAGCACCCAAAGGAGTCTCATCTCCTCTCTCGGTCAATAATCCGACCCTAGGGCATGTGGTCCGTGATTAGCACCGCGCGTACTCATAGCAACTACTATCCTTGCAGCAGAACCCAATAGTTACTTAGACCTGTATCCAATTTCGGCCGTGGCCATACACCGGGGTATCTCCCACAACACCAAACGTAGAGGGGTTTTCCTTACTTCTAATTCACATTATCACGGATGCACCACGATAGCCTAAAACACCTGTTACCACCTTTACTTTACCCTATTTGTTACAGAACCTCACAGCCTTAGTCATTTGCCACGCCAATCGCGGCGTCACCTGAACTCCGCTCCATCTGTGAGAACTAAACACCTACACCCTAGCCAGGTTGTAATGCCAAATCTCCAAACAGCATAACTGCTGTAAAAGCCAAGTCCTCAATTCCATAATAGTCTTTCAGTGAATTTTCATCACAGATCTCTCTTGGGACTTCGTATTAGTGTTCCGAGTTATCCATCCAAATTCGATTAAAACTTAGGGTTGCTGCCCTAAACCTCCAAGAAAATGCAAACCCCTCAGAACCTCAATTTACCTTCACACTTCCTTACGATACATATCTCCAGTCTGAATATGTACAGACAGTTTAAACCATCAACTACCACATTAACCAACCTTCAGTTTTCCATCTCAGTACACCCTATACACATCTCGGTACCTACAGATCTACTAGTAACCATTGGACTTCTATAGCACATTTTCCACCATGTGGGACCTTCCCGTACCACTCCTGGCAAAATTCAATCATGAACCTCCAGATCACATTCTACCATGACCTCATCTCTCATGACATTGACGCTAGCCTTAATAGGACGTCGACAACACCTAGCGAGACCAAGGAACTCCAGACCTCTTTAGAAAACACCTCAGAGTTAGCCCGGCAAATCATCTGCCAAGTAAGCTAAGTCCAACAAGTCCCTCCGGTGGTTATGACGACACCCTCACAGTGGCTCAAACTGACTGAGTGTCAGGTAGTGTTCCAATCCTGGGCACACTCTGTATCAATCCCTAGTAAGGCTCCCAAATGGCATCTTATTGCCTCACAGCCCTGGCAAAAACATCATAATGGGAACGAAGGCTCCCATCATTCATCACTACTTTAGTCAGTCGCCTCCACATGTCCTTCATGTGCTCGCGGGCGAACATGACTTGTCTCTCTGACAGTCCCCAAAAAGATCTCGTGGATCATCTCTTGAGACAACTCGTCAAGCCGATACACATAACTCACTAGGTACTCCTCTTCGTCTTGCCCGCCTCCCCATCCAGAAGCAAACTCCTGTTCCCACTGACACCATAAACAATGCAATTCTGAGAGCACATCCGAGTTGGGTAAGGGTACATTGGGAATCTAGGCCTTCGGGTCTTATTGGGAATACTCAAAATCTGCATACAACACTAAACATCCGACAACTTTGGTGTACAGGAACTCGTCCCCAAAATTGACTCAAACTACGCTCTGATACCAACATTGTAAGCACCCCCGCCCGGATATCCCAAGCACCCGGACTACCCGAACGGGAGCGCCTACGGGAGGAGAAAAGAATGAGACACCAGACAAAAACCACCCCGGCATGCATACTCAAAGATGAGAGCAACGGAAGCGAAGAAAAACACATGCATGCACTACGGGTACCCCCGCTAACACAGCGGTCACAAGATAAATAAACAAACACAAACTCCTGTGCCGAAATACACAAGACTCGAGAAAACACCTGGCACAGTAGAAAATAATAGAGTAGACCCTACACAATCATCAGAGTTGACAGGGATTGACGAGACTGCCTGTACACCACACCGACTCTGCCGTTAAAGCTGACTCCCTTGCTATGGCCCACGCCGCCACTACCTGGAATGATGGAAAGCAAGGTGAGTCGAGAGACTCAGCAAGCATAAGGAAAAGAAAGGCTGTAGGCTGAGTATAACCAAAAAACTCTTCCCAAAATAAACCCCCAGGTACACACAAGCCATGAGACGCTACAACACAACAGCTCAATAGCATAACAAAATAAAAGCACATACCGGTCCTTGGGGCCCACATAAGACACTTGGCACCCAAGTCCCATACCAACCTGCCGCTGCCCTAAAAGGCAACAAATGTCTCCACAAACCTGCGCGCGCTGTCCCAGGCCGGTACTCCCGTCACCTGTATCCGTCGGTACTCCCGACAACCGAGCCATAGGCTCCCTCGGAACGGTACTCCCGTCCGAGAACTAAATACTACCAGTATCCATGCAATGCACATAAAAATGCAATGGCGTAGTGAGCATCAACGTGATACAAGGCGCCCATACATCCAGGCATCAGGCCATGCTCCGCCCACATAGTAAACCACACGCCATGCATATGCCGCGCTGGATGCAACCTAACCAAGCTAGAATGTTCGTGTCCAAGCATACTCAATAAATGAATATCCCAACATGCATCCCGTACCCATGTGCATATCAAATCATGAACAGTAATACAAGGTATCTAATCATGCAGTAAATCACATACCGGCAGAGCTACTCAATAGTGCCCGACACCGGCCAACAGTTAGTGACTAGGAGTGTCCGCCCGACGGTCCACTTTAGGGCCGTACCGTAGTCTACCCCAACGTCACCAAACGGTTGACCCCTGCCCCACTGCTCAATAGCTCTAACCAAATCATACGTAAATCCGAGAAAAACCGTAAATAAAACCCGCATGACTAGGAACCTAGTTCTCCAACTGGGTTCAACATCATTCCGAAAGGAATGGGGGTGGCACAAACCCCCGTAGGCTCACAACAAATAAAATTATAAAAGTCTCAGATTTAATTTAAATTAAAACAAATGAATAATAGTTCAACCAATAAGACAAGGTACCGAATTAAAGTAAGGGAGGTGATAAAATACAGGAAATCACGGAGTCTTTCACGGGAATTAAAGAACACGAGAAGAGGGTTAGGAGCTTGCCTTTACACGACCGTTTCCTCAATTTCTTGCATTCCCGCTGCGAAGTAAAATGTTTAAAAACGTTTGATAACAATTAATAAAACCCGAGACTCACATTAATTAAATCTAATCGTATAATATAATTAATTTAGCCATCTAAATTCCACATAGGCACCTCGTAAATAAAATCCCAATAAATCTCATATTTCTTTTAAATTAAATCATGCCCAAAACATTCCTAATTCGTATAATTAATACGCAAAATCAAACCGAATTAAGGGAAGACAAGGGATTCACCAAATGGAAATAGATCGCAAGGGTAGAGGAGAACTTGCCTCGCTTAAGCTGATTACAGCGTTTTCATGCTTAAACATCACCAAATTAATACACGCTGTAAATTAGATTAAACTCCCAAAATTAATAAAATTGAGCCCAAAATTAAATTTCAACCGTAGAGAATGTATAACACATGATTATTTACTTACCTGATTAATTAAATCACGATTAAACGTAATTTAATCTTCAATTTTTCTCTAAAAAAATGACCCTCGCGCGCGCTGCTTCTTCTTCATTTTTCTTCCTCTGGTTCTGTCTCAAATTTGGCCGAAATCGGCCTTAAAATCGCAGCAAAAATGCTGCTTTAACGCGAGGCAAATGGGCGGCCCACAGCGCGCCACGTGGCGCGCCCAGCAGCTGCACATGGCTGCCACCGCCTTGCCCAAAACGACGCCGTTTTGGGCAAGGATTTTGGCTGAAAAATCAGCCAAAATTCTCCAGCGCGCGCGCACACCCGAGGGGGCTCGAACCCGCGACCTCACCCAGCACACGAGCACTCGCGACCGCCCGCGCTAGCCAACTCCTTTAACCATATAATGCCTTCACTTATATTTAAGGTGATTTGCGGCCACTTCGGCAAATCACATTTCAGCCCCCAGAACTTTCATTATTGGCACACACACCCCAGACTCCAATTTCCTTTATTGCACTTACACCCGAAAACTTTCAAAAATCCATTAAATTAATTTATTTTTTCTTATATCTCCAAATTCCCAAATAAATTAATAATTTCCATAAATGCAAGAATTAATAATTATCTTATTTACTTATTTTCTCAAAATAACATAAGTAAATATTTTCTCTTAATTTCTCTAATACTCCAAAATGACATCAAATGCCAAAATTATTAATCATTATTTATTTCTCAAATTTTCGGGATATTACAATTCTCCCCTCCTTAATAGAATTTCGTCCTCGAAATTCGCGCTCAGTCCATGTCCTCAAGATACGCTCACGATTCTCATGATATTACCTAACACATCTTCCGAGACCTTCCATATCATCATTTTCCAATTCTCACAAGTCCAAGTCCACGACATATCCTACTTGACTTAATACACTAGCACATCTCCCTAATCCATCACCGCAAGTGAACCACGATATGACCACTAATACCTTAACCAGCCTAAGAGACGTCATCAAGGTTCTTCTATTACTATCTCATAACTCAACTGATAACGATAGGAGTGGGGCCATCCTCTTACATGGCGAGAAGCTAATATTCGATAACACGACCTAAACCTGCCACGTACTTACGACGCACTGGAACACGGAAACGATACGACATCCTCAATCAAGGTTTCAGCAGCAATATCCTTTAGTCTGACTTTTGCCAACTGATTCTTAACCAGATACACATCATTTTCTCGGCAGTACTTTCTCCCACAACTTGCCGCGTACGTTCGGGGTCCTGTTAATAAACATGAGTAGCCATTTAATCAGGACTATCAAGGGATATACAGTCTCCACTCATTACATCTTGAGATCTAAATGTCACCAGATCTCCCCTCCTTAAAGGAATTGGCACTCCTCAAAGACTCAATAGGCTAGCTAGAACATAAGCTTTAAAACCAACGTTATCCGCTCTGTAGCCTACTAGGCTGAAAGCACCTCACCGTGTCAGTAACTATCTAATCTCCAAGGCATCTTATAAGTCTCATCAACCACGAAAAGTAACTGAAGTGGGTTAAGCATTCTTTTGGCTGGCATAATAGACCATCTCATGTTTTTGCCGATGTACCACTTGACCAGCACCCAAAGGAGTCTCATCTCCTCTCTCGGTCAATAATCCGACCCTAGGGCATGTGGTCCGTGATTAGCACCGCGCGTACTCATAGCAACTACTATCCTTGCAGCAGAACCCAATAGTTACTTAGACCTGTATCCAATTTCGGCCGTGGCCATACACCGGGGTATCTCCCACAACACCAAACGTAGAGGGGTTTTCCTTACTTCTAATTCACATTATCACGGATGCACCACGATAGCCTAAAACACCTGTTACCACCTTTACTTTACCCTATTTGTTACAGAACCTCACAGCCTTAGTCATTTGCCACGCCAATCGCGGCGTCACCTGAACTCCGCTCCATCTGTGAGAACTAAACACCTACACCCTAGCCAGGTTGTAATGCCAAATCTCCAAACAGCATAACTGCTGTAAAAGCCAAGTCCTCAATTCCATAATAGTCTTTCAGTGAATTTTCATCACAGATCTCTCTTGGGACTTCGTATTAGTGTTCCGAGTTATCCATCCAAATTCGATTAAAACTTAGGGTTGCTGCCCTAAACCTCCAAGAAAATGCAAACCCCTCAGAACCTCAATTTACCTTCACACTTCCTTACGATACATATCTCCAGTCTGAATATGTACAGACAGTTTAAACCATCAACTACCACATTAACCAACCTTCAGTTTTCCATCTCAGTACACCCTATACACATCTCGGTACCTACAGATCTACTAGTAACCATTGGACTTCTATAGCACATTTTCCACCATGTGGGACCTTCCCGTACCACTCCTGGCAAAATTCAATCATGAACCTCCAGATCACATTCTACCATGACCTCATCTCTCATGACATTGACGCTAGCCTTAATAGGACGTCGACAACACCTAGCGAGACCAAGGAACTCCAGACCTCTTTAGAAAACACCTCAGAGTTAGCCCGGCAAATCATCTGCCAAGTAAGCTAAGTCCAACAAGTCCCTCCGGTGGTTATGACGACACCCTCACAGTGGCTCAAACTGACTGAGTGTCAGGTAGTGTTCCAATCCTGGGCACACTCTGTATCAATCCCTAGTAAGGCTCCCAAATGGCATCTTATTGCCTCACAGCCCTGGCAAAAACATCATAATGGGAACGAAGGCTCCCATCATTCATCACTACTTTAGTCAGTCGCCTCCACATGTCCTTCATGTGCTCGCGGGCGAACATGACTTGTCTCTCTGACAGTCCCCAAAAAGATCTCGTGGATCATCTCTTGAGACAACTCGTCAAGCCGATACACATAACTCACTAGGTACTCCTCTTCGTCTTGCCCGCCTCCCCATCCAGAAGCAAACTCCTGTTCCCACTGACACCATAAACAATGCAATTCTGAGAGCACATCCGAGTTGGGTAAGGGTACATTGGGAATCTAGGCCTTCGGGTCTTATTGGGAATACTCAAAATCTGCATACAACACTAAACATCCGACAACTTTGGTGTACAGGAACTCGTCCCCAAAATTGACTCAAACTACGCTCTGATACCAACATTGTAAGCACCCCCGCCCGGATATCCCAAGCACCCGGACTACCCGAACGAGCGCCTTTGGGCAGGATTTTGGCTGAAAAATCAGCCAAAATTCTCCAGCGCGCGCGCACACCCGAGGGGGCTCGAACCCGCGACCTCACCCAGCACACGAGCACTCGCGACCCGCCCGCGCTAGCCAACTCCTTTAACCATATAATGCCTTCACTTATATTTAAGGTGATTTGCGGCCACTTCGGCAAATCACATTTCAGCCCCCAGAACTTTCATTATTGGCACACACACCCCAGACTCCAATTTCCTTTATTGCACTTACACCCGAAAACTTTCAAAAATCCATTAAATTAATTTATTTTTTCTTATATCTCCAAATTCCCAAATAAATTAATAATTTCCATAAATGCAAGAATTAATAATTATCTTATTTACTTATTTTCTCAAAATAACATAAGTAAATATTTTCTCTTAATTTCTCTAATACTCCAAAATGACATCAAATGCCAAAATTATTAATCATTATTTATTTCTCAAATTTTCGGGATATTACAATTCTCCCCTCCTTAATAGAATTTCGTCCTCGAAATTCGCGCTCAGTCCATGTCCTCAAGATACGCTCACGATTCTCATGATATTACCTAACACATCTTCCGAGACCTTCCATATCATCATTTTCCAATTCTCACAAGTCCAAGTCCACGACATATCCTACTTGACTTAATACACTAGCACATCTCCCTAATCCATCACCGCAAGTGAACCACGATATGACCACTAATACCTTAACCAGCCTAAGAGACGTCATCAAGGTTCTTCTATTACTATCTCATAACTCAACTGATAACGATAGGAGTGGGGCCATCCTCTTACATGGCGAGAAGCTAATATTCGATAACACGACCTAAACCTGCCACGTACTTACGACGCACTGGAACACGGAAACGATACGACATCCTCAATCAAGGTTTCAGCAGCAATATCCTTTAGTCTGACTTTTGCCAACTGATTCTTAACCAGATACACATCATTTTCTCGGCAGTACTTTCTCCCACAACTTGCCGCGTACGTTCGGGGTCCTGTTAATAAACATGAGTAGCCATTTAATCAGGACTATCAAGGGATATACAGTCTCCACTCATTACATCTTGAGATCTAAATGTCACCAGATCTCCCCTCCTTAAAGGAATTGGCACTCCTCAAAGACTCAATAGGCTAGCTAGAACATAAGCTTTAAAACCAACGTTATCCGCTCTGTAGCCTACTAGGCTGAAAGCACCTCACCGTGTCAGTAACTATCTAATCTCCAAGGCATCTTATAAGTCTCATCAACCACGAAAAGTAACTGAAGTGGGTTAAGCATTCTTTTGGCTGGCATAATAGACCATCTCATGTTTTTGCCGATGTACCACTTGACCAGCACCCAAAGGAGTCTCATCTCCTCTCTCGGTCAATAATCCGACCCTAGGGCATGTGGTCCGTGATTAGCACCGCGCGTACTCATAGCAACTACTATCCTTGCAGCAGAACCCAATAGTTACTTAGACCTGTATCCAATTTCGGCCGTGGCCATACACCGGGGTATCTCCCACAACACCAAACGTAGAGGGGTTTTCCTTACTTCTAATTCACATTATCACGGATGCACCACGATAGCCTAAAACACCTGTTACCACCTTTACTTTACCCTATTTGTTACAGAACCTCACAGCCTTAGTCATTTGCCACGCCAATCGCGGCGTCACCTGAACTCCGCTCCATCTGTGAGAACTAAACACCTACACCCTAGCCAGGTTGTAATGCCAAATCTCCAAACAGCATAACTGCTGTAAAAGCCAAGTCCTCAATTCCATAATAGTCTTTCAGTGAATTTTCATCACAGATCTCTCTTGGGACTTCGTATTAGTGTTCCGAGTTATCCATCCAAATTCGATTAAAACTTAGGGTTGCTGCCCTAAACCTCCAAGAAAATGCAAACCCCTCAGAACCTCAATTTACCTTCACACTTCCTTACGATACATATCTCCAGTCTGAATATGTACAGACAGTTTAAACCATCAACTACCACATTAACCAACCTTCAGTTTTCCATCTCAGTACACCCTATACACATCTCGGTACCTACAGATCTACTAGTAACCATTGGACTTCTATAGCACATTTTCCACCATGTGGGACCTTCCCGTACCACTCCTGGCAAAATTCAATCATGAACCTCCAGATCACATTCTACCATGACCTCATCTCTCATGACATTGACGCTAGCCTTAATAGGACGTCGACAACACCTAGCGAGACCAAGGAACTCCAGACCTCTTTAGAAAACACCTCAGAGTTAGCCCGGCAAATCATCTGCCAAGTAAGCTAAGTCCAACAAGTCCCTCCGGTGGTTATGACGACACCCTCACAGTGGCTCAAACTGACTGAGTGTCAGGTAGTGTTCCAATCCTGGGCACACTCTGTATCAATCCCTAGTAAGGCTCCCAAATGGCATCTTATTGCCTCACAGCCCTGGCAAAAACATCATAATGGGAACGAAGGCTCCCATCATTCATCACTACTTTAGTCAGTCGCCTCCACATGTCCTTCATGTGCTCGCGGGCGAACATGACTTGTCTCTCTGACAGTCCCCAAAAAGATCTCGTGGATCATCTCTTGAGACAACTCGTCAAGCCGATACACATAACTCACTAGGTACTCCTCTTCGTCTTGCCCGCCTCCCCATCCAGAAGCAAACTCCTGTTCCCACTGACACCATAAACAATGCAATTCTGAGAGCACATCCGAGTTGGGTAAGGGTACATTGGGAATCTAGGCCTTCGGGTCTTATTGGGAATACTCAAAATCTGCATACAACACTAAACATCCGACAACTTTGGTGTACAGGAACTCGTCCCCAAAATTGACTCAAACTACGCTCTGATACCAACATTGTAAGCACCCCCGCCCGGATATCCCAAGCACCCGGACTACCCGAACGGGAGCGCCTACGGGAGGAGAAAAGAATGAGACACCAGACAAAAACCACCCCGGCATGCATACTCAAAGATGAGAGCAACGGAAGCGAAGAAAAACACATGCATGCACTACGGGTACCCCGCTAACACAGCGGTCACAAGATAAATAAACAAACACAAACTCCTGTGCCGAAATACACAAGACTCGAGAAAACACCTGGCACAGTAGAAAATAATAGAGTAGACCCTACACAATCATCAGAGTTGACAGGGATTGACGAGACTGCCTGTACACCACACCGACTCTGCCGTTAAAGCTGACTCCCTTGCTATGGCCCACGCCGCCACTACCTGGAATGATGGAAAGCAAGGTGAGTCGAGAGACTCAGCAAGCATAAGGAAAAGAAAGGCTGTAGGCTGAGTATAACCAAAAAACTCTTCCCAAAATAAACCCCCAGGTACACACAAGCCATGAGACGCTACAACACAACAGCTCAATAGCATAACAAAATAAAAGCACATACCGGTCCTTGGGGCCCACATAAGACACTTGGCACCCAAGTCCCATACCAACCTGCCGCTGCCCTAAAAGGCAACAAATGTCTCCACAAACCTGCGCGCGCTGTCCCAGGCCGGTACTCCCGTCACCTGTATCCGTCGGTACTCCCGACAACCGAGCCATAGGCTCCCTCGGAACGGTACTCCCGTCCGAGAACTAAATACTACCAGTATCCATGCAATGCACATAAAAATGCAATGGCGTAGTGAGCATCAACGTGATACAAGGCGCCCATACATCCAGGCATCAGGCCATGCTCCGCCCACATAGTAAACCACACGCCATGCATATGCCGCGCTGGATGCAACCTAACCAAGCTAGAATGTTCGTGTCCAAGCATACTCAATAAATGAATATCCCAACATGCATCCCGTACCCATGTGCATATCAAATCATGAACAGTAATACAAGGTATCTAATCATGCAGTAAATCACATACCGGCAGAGCTACTCAGTAGTGCCCGACACCGGCCAACAGTTAGTGACTAGGAGTGTCCGCCCGACGGTCCACTTTAGGGCCGTACCGTAGTCTACCCCAACGTCACCAAACGGTTGACCCCTGCCCCACTGCTCAATAGCTCTAACCAAATCATACGTAAATCCGAGAAAAACCGTAAATAAAACCCGCATGACTAGGAACCTAGTTCTCCAACTGGGTTCAACATCATTCCGAAAGGAATGGGGGTGGCACAAACCCCCGTAGGCTCACAACAAATAAAATTATAAAAGTCTCAGATTTAATTTAAATTAAAACAAATGAATAATAGTTCAACCAATAAGACAAGGTACCGAATTAAAGTAAGGGAGGTGATAAAATACAGGAAATCACGGAGTCTTTCACGGGAATTAAAGAACACGAGAAGAGGGTTAGGAGCTTGCCTTTACACGACCGTTTCCTCAATTTCTTGCATTCCCGCTGCGAAGTAAAATGTTTAAAAACGTTTGATAACAATTAATAAAACCCGAGACTCACATTAATTAAATCTAATCGTATAATATAATTAATTTAGCCATCTAAATTCCACATAGGCACCTCGTAAATAAAATCCCAATAAATCTCATATTTCTTTTAAATTAAATCATGCCCAAAACATTCCTAATTCGTATAATTAATACGCAAAATCAAACCGAATTAAGGGAAGACAAGGGATTCACCAAATGGAAATAGATCGCAAGGGTAGAGGAGAACTTGCCTCGCTTAAGCTGATTACAGCGTTTTCATGCTTAAACATCACCAAATTAATACACGCTGTAAATTAGATTAAACTCCCAAAATTAATAAAATTGAGCCCAAAATTAAATTTCAACCGTAGAGAATGTATAACACATGATTATTTACTTACCTGATTAATTAAATCACGATTAAACGTAATTTAATCTTCAATTTTTCTCTAAAAAAATGACCCTCGCGCGCGCTGCTTCTTCTTCATTTTTCTTCCTCTGGTTCTGTCTCAAATTTGGCCGAAATCGGCCTTAAAATCGCAGCAAAAATGCTGCTTTAACGCGAGGCAAATGGGCGGCCCACAGCGCGCCACGTGGCGCGCCCAGCAGCTGCACATGGCTGCCACCGCCTTGCCCAAAACGACGCCGTTTTGGGCAAGGATTTTGGCTGAAAAATCAGCCAAAATTCTCCAGCGCGCGCGCACACCCGAGGGGGCTCGAACCCGCGACCTCACCCAGCACACGAGCACTCGCGACCGCCCGCGCTAGCCAACTCCTTTAACCATATAATGCCTTCACTTATATTTAAGGTGATTTGCGGCCACTTCGGCAAATCACATTTCAGCCCCCAGAACTTTCATTATTGGCACACACACCCCAGACTCCAATTTCCTTTATTGCACTTACACCCGAAAACTTTCAAAAATCCATTAAATTAATTTATTTTTTCTTATATCTCCAAATTCCCAAATAAATTAATAATTTCCATAAATGCAAGAATTAATAATTATCTTATTTACTTATTTTCTCAAAATAACATAAGTAAATATTTTCTCTTAATTTCTCTAATACTCCAAAATGACATCAAATGCCAAAATTATTAATCATTATTTATTTCTCAAATTTTCGGGATATTACAATTCTCCCCTCCTTAATAGAATTTCGTCCTCGAAATTCGCGCTCAGTCCATGTCCTCAAGATACGCTCACGATTCTCATGATATTACCTAACACATCTTCCGAGACCTTCCATATCATCATTTTCCAATTCTCACAAGTCCAAGTCCACGACATATCCTACTTGACTTAATACACTAGCACATCTCCCTAATCCATCACCGCAAGTGAACCACGATATGACCACTAATACCTTAACCAGCCTAAGAGACGTCATCAAGGTTCTTCTATTACTATCTCATAACTCAACTGATAACGATAGGAGTGGGGCCATCCTCTTACATGGCGAGAAGCTAATATTCGATAACACGACCTAAACCTGCCACGTACTTACGACGCACTGGAACACGGAAACGATACGACATCCTCAATCAAGGTTTCAGCAGCAATATCCTTTAGTCTGACTTTTGCCAACTGATTCTTAACCAGATACACATCATTTTCTCGGCAGTACTTTCTCCCACAACTTGCCGCGTACGTTCGGGGTCCTGTTAATAAACATGAGTAGCCATTTAATCAGGACTATCAAGGGATATACAGTCTCCACTCATTACATCTTGAGATCTAAATGTCACCAGATCTCCCCTCCTTAAAGGAATTGGCACTCCTCAAAGACTCAATAGGCTAGCTAGAACATAAGCTTTAAAACCAACGTTATCCGCTCTGTAGCCTACTAGGCTGAAAGCACCTCACCGTGTCAGTAACTATCTAATCTCCAAGGCATCTTATAAGTCTCATCAACCACGAAAAGTAACTGAAGTGGGTTAAGCATTCTTTTGGCTGGCATAATAGACCATCTCATGTTTTTGCCGATGTACCACTTGACCAGCACCCAAAGGAGTCTCATCTCCTCTCTCGGTCAATAATCCGACCCTAGGGCATGTGGTCCGTGATTAGCACCGCGCGTACTCATAGCAACTACTATCCTTGCAGCAGAACCCAATAGTTACTTAGACCTGTATCCAATTTCGGCCGTGGCCATACACCGGGGTATCTCCCACAACACCAAACGTAGAGGGGTTTTCCTTACTTCTAATTCACATTATCACGGATGCACCACGATAGCCTAAAACACCTGTTACCACCTTTACTTTACCCTATTTGTTACAGAACCTCACAGCCTTAGTCATTTGCCACGCCAATCGCGGCGTCACCTGAACTCCGCTCCATCTGTGAGAACTAAACACCTACACCCTAGCCAGGTTGTAATGCCAAATCTCCAAACAGCATAACTGCTGTAAAAGCCAAGTCCTCAATTCCATAATAGTCTTTCAGTGAATTTTCATCACAGATCTCTCTTGGGACTTCGTATTAGTGTTCCGAGTTATCCATCCAAATTCGATTAAAACTTAGGGTTGCTGCCCTAAACCTCCAAGAAAATGCAAACCCCTCAGAACCTCAATTTACCTTCACACTTCCTTACGATACATATCTCCAGTCTGAATATGTACAGACAGTTTAAACCATCAACTACCACATTAACCAACCTTCAGTTTTCCATCTCAGTACACCCTATACACATCTCGGTACCTACAGATCTACTAGTAACCATTGGACTTCTATAGCACATTTTCCACCATGTGGGACCTTCCCGTACCACTCCTGGCAAAATTCAATCATGAACCTCCAGATCACATTCTACCATGACCTCATCTCTCATGACATTGACGCTAGCCTTAATAGGACGTCGACAACACCTAGCGAGACCAAGGAACTCCAGACCTCTTTAGAAAACACCTCAGAGTTAGCCCGGCAAATCATCTGCCAAGTAAGCTAAGTCCAACAAGTCCCTCCGGTGGTTATGACGACACCCTCACAGTGGCTCAAACTGACTGAGTGTCAGGTAGTGTTCCAATCCTGGGCACACTCTGTATCAATCCCTAGTAAGGCTCCCAAATGGCATCTTATTGCCTCACAGCCCTGGCAAAAACATCATAATGGGAACGAAGGCTCCCATCATTCATCACTACTTTAGTCAGTCGCCTCCACATGTCCTTCATGTGCTCGCGGGCGAACATGACTTGTCTCTCTGACAGTCCCCAAAAAGATCTCGTGGATCATCTCTTGAGACAACTCGTCAAGCCGATACACATAACTCACTAGGTACTCCTCTTCGTCTTGCCCGCCTCCCCATCCAGAAGCAAACTCCTGTTCCCACTGACACCATAAACAATGCAATTCTGAGAGCACATCCGAGTTGGGTAAGGGTACATTGGGAATCTAGGCCTTCGGGTCTTATTGGGAATACTCAAAATCTGCATACAACACTAAACATCCGACAACTTTGGTGTACAGGAACTCGTCCCCAAAATTGACTCAAACTACGCTCTGATACCAACATTGTAAGCACCCCCGCCCGGATATCCCAAGCACCCGGACTACCCGAACGGGAGCGCCTACGGGAGGAGAAAAGAATGAGACACCAGACAAAAACCACCCCGGCATGCATACTCAAAGATGAGAGCAACGGAAGCGAAGAAAAACACATGCATGCACTACGGGTACCCCGCTAACACAGCGGTCACAAGATAAATAAACAAACACAAACTCCTGTGCCGAAATACACAAGACTCGAGAAAACACCTGGCACAGTAGAAAATAATAGAGTAGACCCTACACAATCATCAGAGTTGACAGGGATTGACGAGACTGCCTGTACACCACACCGACTCTGCCGTTAAAGCTGACTCCCTTGCTATGGCCCACGCCGCCACTACCTGGAATGATGGAAAGCAAGGTGAGTCGAGAGACTCAGCAAGCATAAGGAAAAGAAAGGCTGTAGGCTGAGTATAACCAAAAAACTCTTCCCAAAATAAACCCCCAGGTACACACAAGCCATGAGACGCTACAACACAACAGCTCAATAGCATAACAAAATAAAAGCACATACCGGTCCTTGGGGCCCACATAAGACACTTGGCACCCAAGTCCCATACCAACCTGCCGCTGCCCTAAAAGGCAACAAATGTCTCCACAAACCTGCGCGCGCTGTCCCAGGCCGGTACTCCCGTCACCTGTATCCGTCGGTACTCCCGACAACCGAGCCATAGGCTCCCTCGGAACGGTACTCCCGTCCGAGAACTAAATACTACCAGTATCCATGCAATGCACATAAAAATGCAATGGCGTAGTGAGCATCAACGTGATACAAGGCGCCCATACATCCAGGCATCAGGCCATGCTCCGCCCACATAGTAAACCACACGCCATGCATATGCCGCGCTGGATGCAACCTAACCAAGCTAGAATGTTCGTGTCCAAGCATACTCAATAAATGAATATCCCAACATGCATCCCGTACCCATGTGCATATCAAATCATGAACAGTAATACAAGGTATCTAATCATGCAGTAAATCACATACCGGCAGAGCTACTCAGTAGTGCCCGACACCGGCCAACAGTTAGTGACTAGGAGTGTCCGCCCGACGGTCCACTTTAGGGCCGTACCGTAGTCTACCCCAACGTCACCAAACGGTTGACCCCTGCCCCACTGCTCAATAGCTCTAACCAAATCATACGTAAATCCGAGAAAAACCGTAAATAAAACCCGCATGACTAGGAACCTAGTTCTCCAACTGGGTTCAACATCATTCCGAAAGGAATGGGGGTGGCACAAACCCCCGTAGGCTCACAACAAATAAAATTATAAAAGTCTCAGATTTAATTTAAATTAAAACAAATGAATAATAGTTCAACCAATAAGACAAGGTACCGAATTAAAGTAAGGGAGGTGATAAAATACAGGAAATCACGGAGTCTTTCACGGGAATTAAAGAACACGAGAAGAGGGTTAGGAGCTTGCCTTTACACGACCGTTTCCTCAATTTCTTGCATTCCCGCTGCGAAGTAAAATGTTTAAAAACGTTTGATAACAATTAATAAAACCCGAGACTCACATTAATTAAATCTAATCGTATAATATAATTAATTTAGCCATCTAAATTCCACATAGGCACCTCGTAAATAAAATCCCAATAAATCTCATATTTCTTTTAAATTAAATCATGCCCAAAACATTCCTAATTCGTATAATTAATACGCAAAATCAAACCGAATTAAGGGAAGACAAGGGATTCACCAAATGGAAATAGATCGCAAGGGTAGAGGAGAACTTGCCTCGCTTAAGCTGATTACAGCGTTTTCATGCTTAAACATCACCAAATTAATACACGCTGTAAATTAGATTAAACTCCCAAAATTAATAAAATTGAGCCCAAAATTAAATTTCAACCGTAGAGAATGTATAACACATGATTATTTACTTACCTGATTAATTAAATCACGATTAAACGTAATTTAATCTTCAATTTTTCTCTAAAAAAATGACCCTCGCGCGCGCTGCTTCTTCTTCATTTTTCTTCCTCTGGTTCTGTCTCAAATTTGGCCGAAATCGGCCTTAAAATCGCAGCAAAAATGCTGCTTTAACGCGAGGCAAATGGGCGGCCCACAGCGCGCCACGTGGCGCGCCCAGCAGCTGCACATGGCTGCCACCGCCTTGCCCAAAACGACGCCGTTTTGGGCAAGGATTTTGGCTGAAAAATCAGCCAAAATTCTCCAGCGCGCGCGCACACCCGAGGGGGCTCGAACCCGCGACCTCACCCAGCACACGAGCACTCGCGACCGCCCGCGCTAGCCAACTCCTTTAACCATATAATGCCTTCACTTATATTTAAGGTGATTTGCGGCCACTTCGGCAAATCACATTTCAGCCCCCAGAACTTTCATTATTGGCACACACACCCCAGACTCCAATTTCCTTTATTGCACTTACACCCGAAAACTTTCAAAAATCCATTAAATTAATTTATTTTTTCTTATATCTCCAAATTCCCAAATAAATTAATAATTTCCATAAATGCAAGAATTAATAATTATCTTATTTACTTATTTTCTCAAAATAACATAAGTAAATATTTTCTCTTAATTTCTCTAATACTCCAAAATGACATCAAATGCCAAAATTATTAATCATTATTTATTTCTCAAATTTTCGGGATATTACAGATACCAAATGAAAATGAATTGACATGCATTATGTTAGTCGACAGGTTAATAGAAATCGGTCGATAAGCAGAAGCAAAAATATCTTACCTGGTTGATAGATGCATTGCAATGAGCATGCTGTCAGTCGACAAATTACAAGATATCAGTTGACAGACAGAAGCCAAGATTGCCCAATAGTCGATAGATCTAAGCCAATCAATCGACAGATCCTACTATTTTTCCTTAGAACACTTTAGTTTTAATTTTCAATATTTGAAGATTTATTTGAATTTTAATACTTTATTTTTCCAATCGAAATTTTTAATATTTGAAGATTTATTTGAATTTTAATACTTTATTTTTCCAATCTCCGAAAGTATGAATAACATATGTTTTGAAAAATACTTTAACATACTTTGACCAACATCTTGAAATTTGAGAACCAATATATTTTTGTCAAAACGAGTAACTTAGAAACATGAATGACTTGGGAAAAAGAGTGAATTCATTTAATTGAGGGTAATTAAAATTGATTTTTGTTTGAAAAATATTCAAGATTTTAATCTAACTTTTGTATCATCAAAACCAAAAGCAAAATATCAAATTTCTTACCAAGAAAATTAGGTCATAGAATTTCTTACCAAGAAAATTAAGCCACTAATCGAAATGGAAGGGTAAGTCAAGCCCATTTGTATTCCTTCTTCCATTCTCCTTTTTCTTTTTTTTTTTTTCTTTTCCTTTTGTCATTCAATTCCACCCGGCCCCAACTTGACCAAGTCTTTCCATCACTATAGAATATCTAAGCACACTATTGTACCTTCACCCCAAATCAATGATATTAATTAAAGGGTAATGTTATGATAAATAGTAATAAATATATTTTGATTTTAAATAAATATTAAGTTCATCTTTTGTAATCGTCCATTCATAATTAAAATTTTAAATATTAATTTATATATAATATAAATTCTCATAAATCAATTATAACTTAATATAAATAAGAAAAATATACATTATTAAACATCTAACAAAAATATGCGAGTTTACGACTTTACAGACCAAGTTTATAGACTGAGTTTAGAGTGTATAGTATTGAATCACGAATTAACTCCGATTCTATAAAAATCCAAGTTTATAAGCGAGTTGATTACTCCCTTTAAAACTATGTGACTCATAAATTCGTATGAGTTGCCTTGCGAGTTTGACAATGAATCTACTTATATATGATTTAAGAGTGAAAAAATTAGTGTCTCTTGGAATGTGTTTGCAGTTAGAAACTTTATAGTAAAATGTTATGAATCTACTTATATATGATTTAAGAGTGAAAAAATTAGTGTCTGGTGGAATGTGTTTGCAGTTAGAAACTTTATAGTAAAATGTTTAGAATGCGTTTCAGGAGTGTCTTTAATATCTAAGTTGGAGTTGGTTATTTGGAAAGTAGTGAATTTATGAGATTATGTATGATGTAATGTGAACAGAATATAATTGCAAGAATGTACTTTATCAATAAATAAATAATGAGAGCACAAGGGTGTTGACGAGACAATTCTTTATACTTAAGAGGGTCTACATCTTTTTATACTTAAGGAAGTTTAGCCATATTAAATTTTCTTATGATTTACAATAATTTGTAAACAAGACTGTGAGTCACTTTTATTTTTCTTGTATAGATAAAGTGGTAGAAGCCTCATTATCATTTTGAAATTCTCCGTTGGTTATCTAAGGGTACTCGATCTCTTTTGGTAGTTATCTTAATATAGCATTTGTGTTGAAGGGCTAGCATGATAACTAGGCACGATAGCAATCTAAGTGTCTAGATATTAATGGTGTATATATATAAGATAATATTATATTAAAATAACTCAAATTTAAAAAAAAATAGTTGTTACATCTTCTACTAATATATGCTATACAAAAAGCTCTCATAACATATGGTTCTTTATTAATTAATGAATAATTTTTGTTAGATCAACTATAATTTTTGAGAATGTGATGAGCTTTCAACGCTCTGTTACTGCTGCAATTAAAGGAGTTTGAAATTTTGTAAGATCGAGGCATTAATCAATATAATTCTTTGTATTTAGACTTCATTAGAATTACTGATATTTTAATTTTAGCTTTCTTAAACAAATTAACATTTGTTAGGGATACACACACACGCATCAAGATCCTTGAAGATACAAAAATTCCCAAATTCAAAAAATTCCCTCCTCCAACGGCTGCAACCCTTATTAGTTTTGGATTAGGATATTTTTGTTTTTTCTTTAAGATTCTTATGTGTTAATAACAATTTGAAATGTATTAATATTGCCACCCAAAAAAATAACTCTTCACTAAAAAGTGTCATTAACTGAATGTCCGAAAATTACTTCCATTTGAAGTATGGTCCCTTCTCCTTTAAAGTACATTATGCTTATCATGTGTGTATCCTTGAGTCATATTAGCACACTCGATTAAAAAAAAAAAAACCTTTAAAGGAGAGTAACGATTGTGTGGGTGAGGCCATCGGTGAACTGTCAATGTGTTGCAATATTCAAAATGAGACCAATTTCCAATTCTACAATCACACTCGATCATCATCAGGTAATCTCATAGCCTTGAGATGAGCATTTGTGAAAGATTTTTTTGAAAATCATGATCTGAGTTAAGATTGTCCAAATCATGATTTGAGTTGAGATTGTCCATTTGAAGTATGATTAAATATCATTTTTGTTTGCTTACCTTCCATTAAATTTAATAACATTTTGAACAACTACTCAAATGTGTTTGGTGTCTTAACAGATACGAAAATATACCAAAATATTATTATTTGTCAATTATTATTGTCAAAATATAATAATTAAAATTTGTTTGATCTAAATGAGCCTCCAAAAATGGGGGAATAGCCCCTAAAATGAAGAAGTTGATAAGTATTTAAACTCGTCAATCAATTGGTGATAGGGACATGTGAGGTGCGCGTGAGAAGGTGTGATGCACTTCCCCATGGAGGCACAGTGCATCTCCCACTATAGGTGCCTTTTCTTTTAAAGTGCTTTATGCTTATCATGTGTTTATATGATATTCTTTTGTATTACATCTTCTTTTTTTTTCTTATTTTAATACTAGATCTTTTATAATTACATTTATTATTTTTATTTTTACACCACACTCTTTAAATATTAGTATTCAATGAATATTGTAGTAATTATTAGGACTAAGATAGTAAGAGTTTGAGAGTAACCATGCTCTTGTGTATTTGTGGTGGGGTTGTTGCCTTTATATACTCAATGAAGAATAATGGTAATATAAGTGTATGTAATTGAGAGTATTAGCAACCACCTAAATTATAGACTGATAAAATTGAAAATCCTTGCAAACCACCGTTAACTCTAAACAATTAATAACTAACATTGCAAATAGTGTATTTAATAAGTGTTTGTGAAGGCCCTGCTGTAGATGTGGAATCCTGGAAGGATGAGGAGAAAGGACTGTGATAAAGAGAAGGCCATAAATGGCGGAAGCATAGTGATGGCAAACGTCAAGCTCACGCACATGTTGCTGTTAGACTGAACTTGCTTCTGTTTCCATCAAAGGCTGGGCAGGCCCAATACCTCCATCAGCTCCCATACAATTTCAATAACTAAGCAAGATGCAATCCCAATCCACAGAGAAAATTAAAGATCGATGCATATTTCCCTCTTCTCCTCTTGTCTCTTATGCAATCGAGGTTTGAACTCATCTACACAAAATAGTTTATATGGGTGGATGGGGTTTATTGGCAATTATTATGTGAATGTATTTATGAATTTATGTACCACACCCTTTAAAAGAGTTAGAGGTATTGATATAAATAGACATGAGGATATTACATGTTTAAGTAGGTAATATTAGATAGAAACAAGGATATGCCCAACAACAATATTAATGGATTTCCTATCCATATCTCTATTCTACATTTTAGGTAACGATTCTTAAAATGAGTAATACAAATTTTTATTAAGATAAAATTAAAATGTTTTTGAGACAAGATATGTAATGGTTATGATTAATCTGAAAAATATTTTAAAATTTTTATTAAATTGTTTGCTAAATTTTTTAGAATATATTGAAGACGTTTGGATCATTTTTTCTTATTTATAAAGTTTAAAATAAATTTATCTGAATAATTCTAGATAAAAAGTCACATAATTTTTTTATAAGAGTTAGCAAATAATTTTAAGAAATACAATGAAAATTATTTTTATTTAAAATACTTTTTATATTTAATTTTTTTAATTAACAAATAATATCCTAGAGAATAAGATGAATGGAGAGCTAGAGAGAAAAGCCGATGAATTGGGACGACGGAGAGTTGGAGAGGAGTGGAGCAAACAAATAGTTAGAGAGAGTCTCCGTGTTGGCCAATTGTGTTGGTGAGGAAGCTGAAGAGGTAGCTGGAGGGAGAGAGAGAGGCAACTGAGGAATCACGGGAGTTTGAAATTTTTATATTTTTTAAAAATTAAATTTAATTTACACTTTTGTTACATGTGATGTGGCACAATTCTATTGGCCCGATCCACGATAATTTTTTTAAAAAATTAAATTTAATATACACTTTGCCACATGCCGGCATAGAATTTCTTACCAAAAAAAATTAGGCCACCAATAGAAATGGAAGGGTCGGGTCAAGTCAAGTCAAGCCCATTTTTATTCCTTCTTCCATTCCCTCTTTCCCTTGTCATTCAATTCCACCCGGGGACCCACTTGACCAAGTCTTTTCATCACTATGGAATAATATCTAAGCACACTTTTATCTCTTCACCCCAAACCAAAGATATTAATGAAAGGGTAATTGCTATGATAAATAGTAACAAATATAGTTTGATTTTAAATAATTTAAAATATCATATATTTATCATTAATTAATAAAATTGTTTAAATGTTAAAAATAAAATATAATAAATATATTTCATTTAAAAATAAAATATATTTAATGTTTCTTAATCATTACCTTAAATGTTTCATGTTTGAATTATTTAATCAATTATCAATAAGATTATTTAAATATTTAAAATAAAATATAATAAATAAATATGATTTAAACATAAAATATACTTATTGCTACTTAATCATTATCTTAATAATTAATGTTACTCTTAAAATAACGATTACAAATACTAGTAGTAATAGTAGTAGTAGTAGAGTGCTCTTTATCCAGTAGCCATATCCCTATGGTGTCCTGCCCTTATTAGTGCTTCAACCCATGATAATTCTATAAAGTTAGGAGAGAGAGAGAGAGAGAGCGAGCGAGCGAGCTGGAAATGGATTCTTTGTGGAGACAGCTGATTGTGTTCCTGCTCTCCTTTCTTATGCCGTTAACCCTAATCAATTCCATCTCTGCTCAGAGCTACTTCCTCAAGGCCTGCTTAGGGAGTGAAAAATACCAAAACAACAGCCCTTACCAGAAAAACCTCGACACTCTCCTCTCATCTCTTGCCCCCAACGTCAACAAGTACGGCTTCAACACCACCTCCGTCGGCCAAACCTCCGATGACAAAATCGAAGCCGTCGTGCTCTGCCGAGGCGACGTCGAGCCCGACATCTGCCGGAGTTGCGTCAACGACTCCTCCGTCATGATCAAACAGATCTGTCCAAACTACAAGGCCGCCATGGGGGGCTACGACCAGTGCATGCTGAGATACCGCTCGCCCAACAATATTACCGCGGACCTGCAGAGGCCGAGCGTGTACGCGTATAACCCTACGCACAACTACACGAGTGCGGAACAGTACAATAAGGTACTGAGTGAGTTGCTCCGGCGGCTGCAAAGCCAGGCAGCGACGGGCGGCTCAGACCTCAAGTTCGCCACCGGCAGCCAGCAGGGCCCGGACAATCAGACTATATACGGGATGGCGCAGTGCACGCCGGATTTGTCACAGAAACAGTGTAACGATTGTGTGAATGAGGCCATCGGTGAACTGCCGGGGTGTTGCAATAATCGTCTTGGAGGGAGAGTTCTTAAAGTTGTCTGCAATATTCAGTATGAGACCAATTTCAAGTTCTACAATCAAACTCGATCATCATCATCAGGTAATCTCATAGCCTTGAGTTGAGCTGCTCTTATTGTATATAGATGTTTAATTCTTGCTTGCTTAAGATAAGGGAGTTGTCTTGTGGTGCAGAGTCGTCTCCTCCAGGTAAATCTGCAATATCTCCAAGTAGTAGTACACCTCCTCCATCATCTTGTTCCCCGCAACGGATTAATCTGGGGTGGAGTACCGTGTCCTGTACAATATTAATGGGAATTCTTCTCATTGCGTTACTCACTCATCATTGGTGGCTCTGAGATGGATATTGTGCGATCCGATCTCTGTATCAATTTGGAGTGTCTCAATAAGTCCTGTTTATCCTTTCTGGGACTTTCTATAGTTCGTTATTTGTTCAATATATATATATTAATAATTAATGGGTTTGATGGAGGGGTAGCCTTGGAGAGCTCTCTCTGGCTCTTAATTTGTGTCCTCACCGGCCCTCCATGCCAGTACTCCCTCCATTTGGTTTTGAATAGCTTTCATTTTCTTTTGTTGTTGTCTTTCGAGATTAATTATATTTGTAACTCTTTTGATGTGTCTGTGTTGGGCCTTAATTGGAGTCCTTTTCTGAGTTAAGAGGGTCATTTCATTTATGATCAAATGGAGATACCCTCAATTTTTTTTTCTTTCTTTTTATCAGGAAACTAACCTCTACTTGAATGTACGATAAAAAAGAAAAAAAGAAAACTCAATACTCCTCCATAAACAAAAATAAAAAAATAAAAATTCTAAGTAATTTTTATCCTTTGCACACCTCTACTTCTTGCTTATATAAGTTCTTTTTTCTTTTCACTAACAAGACTAACTTTATTAAAGAACTCAGAAGAAATCAAAATGTCATACATTTTGTCTTCATTATTATGCATAATTGGTTTTACTGGCACCCTTTAAATCTCTTTCTCTTGGACATATTAATCTCGTTATTTATGTAAGTCTTACTACATAAGATTACCAAACATCTATAGAATTAGAAATCAAACTCCAATTTTAAATTTATAATACAAGATTTCAATTTTTCTTTACACAAAATTTCCATCTTCTATGACGATATTTTGAAAATTATGATAACATATGAGTATTTTTTAAAAGCAAAAAAAAAAAAAAAAAAACAAATCAAAACTATTTGATATTTTAAAATCTAAAATAAAAAATTACGTAATTATCACAAACTAAATATTTGATCCATGAAATGAAAATGAAAAGGAAATTAGGCCAACAGCAATAAAGAAAAACAAGCTTCCTGACAATAAATATGACTAAATGTTCTCTAAAAATAAAATATACTTGTTTCTATTTAACAATTATCTTAATAAATTAGAAGAGATGCGCACATGCACCCTCCTCAGAGTAGGGAAAGCCAAGAAGATAAGTAGAAAACTATATATATAATAAGAGACAAAAGGCCAAGAAAAAAAAGTAAAACTATAAAGATACAAGAGGACAGAGAAAGGCACGCCGCCACGCGGTACTGTGCACGCGTCAACCCACCTTAAATATCTCTCTGCATATATTTTCTTTATTTTTTTTTTATTGAAGATCGGACGGAAAAAACATCCAAGACTTACCAAACAAAGACGAATAGTGATTCCTAAATTAATTTTTAATTTATTTAAATATTAAATATTAAATTTAACCTATAAAACACGAACACTTAAATGGATTAAAAATTCAATAAATTTTCTAAACTTTATCCCCAATAAAATTATTTAAAATATAATATATACCAAATACAAAGCCAAAAACCACCAAACACTCACAAAAGTTATAGGGTGAGATCAAACGGTCAACCCACCAAAATAAAATAAATAAAGAGCATAATTTTGGATCAAGCAAATCTAATTAAGATTAAAATAAAAGGTCCCTCATTTGATTTAGTGATTTGAGTGTATTTTCATGTTAATTATTTGGTATTAAATCTTTTTAAAGATATAAAATCTTTCAATCTTAAATCAAATTGTTTTAATTTATATAATTTATTACTTTTTACATGCATATTCCATGTTTATCCAACTAGCTATATATATATATATATTAAATTACTGTTTAAAAAGGTCAAAAAATGCTTCTCTTATGCAACACAAATGCACTATAATTTCTCATTTAAATGATATCTCACTATTCATCATTTAATGTTAAAAGATAATTCATAAGTTTAAGAGTTGGGTTTTCTTTTTGTCTAAATAGAACAACAAAATAAATAGAGTATGGATTTAAAAGAAAAATCATCATGAAATAGAATTAATAATTTTATATCTTAAAAAATAAAAAAATAAATTTTAAATAATTAGTGATCAAAATTAGTGATTTTAGAGTCGCACATTTTTGGGTGCCCTAGTGACCTATGTCTTGAGTCGGCACTGTTTATGTAAACCTTATTACATAAAATTACCAAGTATCATTACAACAAATTTTAGATTAAGAGACATTTAAAAATGTCTTAATAGATAGTTTATTGGGGTATTTTAACTATTAGGGCATTAATAATAATGTTGCGTGTAATCGTGCCCCAAAAACATATTGAGCCACTTACAAATGCTTCAAAAATAACTATAAATTTAAATTTGTTGTGATATTCAAAAATATTTCAAAAATCACTATAAATTTATTTTTCAGATCCCCCATAAAATTAATTTTCTCTTAACTCCAACTTACACCTCCCCTCAACTCGAATCCTGAACTTTTCATTCTTCTTGTATGCGTGTGACCGCCTAATCTATATATCATCTTATTAATATATGTACCTATATTAATTTTATAGTATATCTAAGTTTAATTATAATTATTCTATTGGAACACTTAAAATTTGTCTATTAAGACATTTTATCAAAAATGTTTTGTTAGAATTATTTTAACGGAACATTTCAAAAATTATGCCATATTAGATTTGTTTATTAGGGCATTTAATCATCATATCTCAATAAAATTATTTTATTGTGACACTTATTTAAATTATGTCTTAAAATAGTATTTTATAGGACACTTAAATTTGTATGTTAGGGCACTTAATTGTTGTGCTTTATTAGAGTTATTGTATTAGAACACTTCGTTAAATTATGTCTTAAAATGATATTTTAAAGATTATTTTTTAAAAAATATCATAAAAAGGATACCTCAACAAATCATTTTTGTTGTAGTATATCTATAGAATTAAAAATCCAACTCATAACTTTAAATTTATAATACAAAATCTCAATTCTTTTTTTCACAAAATTACCATCTTGTATGGCCATTTTAAAAATTATGATAACATATGAGTATTTTTTTAAAGAAAAAAAAAAACAAATCAAACTGTTTGTTATTTTTAAATCTAACATAAGATTGTTACAAGACAAAATAAGAAATTATCTAATTATCACAAACCAAATATTTGATCCATGAAATGAAAATGAAAAGAAAATTAGGCCAACAGCAATAAAGGAAAACGAGCAATATTCCTGCCGAAATGGAAAGGGTCAAGTCAAGCCTATTGACTTATTGCTTTATTTTCTATCCCAACTGCTGCAGTACGCATAATAATATATATATATATATATATATCCTAATTATCTAGATAAAATATTTTTATTATAGTTTATTTTTAATTTTTAAATATTTTAATTGGGTGGTGTAATAAAGATATCGTATTTTAAAATATTTTTAACTAAAAATAAAATATAATCAATATATATTGTCTAAAAATAATATTTATTTATTACACTAAAAAAATTCTAACAATAATAATAGTTAAGATTATCCTATTTTTATTTCTTTTCTCATTCCCTCTGTCCTTTGTCATTCAATTCCACCCGGACCCAGTTGGCCAAAGACTTTCCATAAATGATCAATTTATTTTATAGATATAATAAATGTTTATAATAACAAAAATAAAAAAAGAATTTGGGTCTTACCCCAAATTTGGGGTAGGTTTTACCCTATATTTGGGACACAGAATTTGCATCAATGGAGTCGTCGCTTTTGATGTGCATTCAATAATAACACACTCTTGGCCCCAAAACAATGACGTTGATTAATAAGAGACGCATGAAGAAGAAAACTATAAAGAGACAAAAGAAAATGGTAGGCCCCACGCCCTGCTGTGCACGGGTCAAGCCACCATAAATATCTCTCTCTCTCTCTCTCTCTATATATATATATATATATTTTTTTTTTTTATTATATACACTCACTGAAGCTACAGGATCAGATCAAACGGCCAACCCACCAAACAAAGAACCAAAAAGTAAAGAGGATAATTTTGGATCAAGCAAATCTAATTAAGATTAAAATAAAAGGTCCCTCGTTTGATTTAGTGATTAAGATTAAAACAACATTTCCAAACAAATAATACTAAAACAACTTCATGCTGTGAGAGAGAGAGAGAGAGATGGAGATGGATTCCTTGGGGAGCCAGTTGATCGTGTTCCTCCTCTCCTCCCTTATGCTGTTAGCCATAATCGACTCTACCACTGCTCAGAACGCCTTCCTCAAAGCCTGCTTAGCGAGTGGAACCTACCAAGACAACAGCCTTTATCAGAACAACCTCGACACTCTCCTCTCATCTCTCGCCCCCAACCTCAACAAGTACGGCTTCAACACCACCTCCGTCGGTCAAACCTCCGACGACAAAATCGAAGCCGTCGTGCTCTGCAGAGGCGACGTCGAGCCCGACATCTGCCGGAGCTGCGTCAACGACTCCTCCGTCATGATCAAACAGATCTGTCCAAACTACAAGGCCGCCATGGGGGGCTACGACCAGTGCATGCTGAGATACCGCTCGCCCTACAATATTACCGCGGACCTGCAGAGGCCGAGCGTGTACGCGTATAACGATAAGCGCAACTTCACGAGTCCGGATCGGTACAATGAGGTACTGAGGGAGTTGCTCCGGCGGCTGCAGAGCCAGGCGGCGAAGGGCCGCTCCGACCGCAAGTTCGCCACCGGCAGCCAGCAGGGCCCGGATAGTCAGACTATATACGGGATGGCGCAGTGCACGCCGGATTTGTCGGAGAAACAGTGTAACGATTGTGTGGATGAGGCCATCGATGAACTGCCGGTGTGTTGCAATAATCGGTTTGGAGGGAGAGTTCTTAAAGTTATCTGCAATATTCAGTATGAGACCAATTTCAAATTTTACAATGAAACTCGACCATCATCAACACCAGGTATATATCTAGCTTGCAAATACAATATATATTCATAGACGTTGAGCTTAAAGAGAAGAGGTGGTGAATTTTGCAGGAGATGATAAGAATAAAACTCGGACATTGGCAATCGTTCTTCCGGCTGTTGCTTTCCTCATAATAGTCCTAATTGCTTGCATTTACATCTTCAGAAGAAAGAAAAAACAAGGGAAACGAAAGCAGAAATTTAAGGACTGTAAGTTTAAACTAATATCTTAATTATGCCCACTAATTAATTAATTAATTCATCACTCTACTAATGGTAATTATTTGTTAGTTTATGAAACTGTGGATGAGATTAGCGCTGTTGAATCCTTGCAATATGACTTCGCTACAATTAGCACCGCAACAGATGACTTTTCTGAGGATAATAAGCTGGGACAAGGTGGATTTGGTGCTGTTTACTGGGTAATAATAATAATAATAATTGGAGCATTGACATGTAAATAGGAAATCTGAGTTTCCTGCTTGGTGGTCTTGGTTACAATTTATTCTATTATACTTTTAGGGTCGACTTTCAAATGGACAAGAAATAGCTGTGAAGAGATTGTCTAAAAATTCTAGCCAAGGAGACATAGAGTTTAAAAATGAGGTAATGCTGGTGGCCAAGCTTCATCATAGAAATTTGGTTAGACTTCTGGGTTTTTGTCTCGATGAAGAAGAAAGACTCCTCATCTATGAGTATTTGCCCAATGCGAGCCTTGATCGCTTCATATTTGGTATGAATCTTTTATTGTAGCCAATGATATAGTAATACTTTTAATCAAGTCGATGTAGAATTATATATGTGATTTTTGTCTATTTATATTATGAAATGACATAAACATGCTACTATAACTCCATCTCAAGTAGACTGTTTTGGATATGTTCTTACTCCCTTTGATTTTGATTCAATCATATGCTTGAACAATTCTAGATCACATGAAGCGGGAAGAGTTGGATTGGGATAAACGTTCAAAAATCATAGAAGGCACTGCAAGAGGGCTTTTATATCTTCATGAAGATTCGCGATTTCGAATTATTCATCGTGATCTTAAAGCTAATAATATTTTATTAGACTCAAAAATGCATCCTAAAATTGCTGATTTTGGGATGGCAAGAATGTTCATCATGGATGAAACACAAGGAGATACAAGTCGAATTGTAGGGACATAGTAAGTCTTAAATTCTATCATACCTTTATATTTTGGGATTTGAATGATATAGATCTCTATAAAATTCTTGCAACAGCTAGATCAAACACATAATGGTATATTACTAACAATGACTCAATCTAATTCCTATTATAGTGGATATATGGCTCCAGAATACGCAATGCACGGGCACTTTTCGGTTAAGTCAGATGTTTTTAGCTATGGTGTCCTAGTTTTGGAAATTATCAGTGGTAAGAAGAACAATTCTTTTCGTAGTGGCGATACCATTGAAGACCTTTTGAGCTTTGTAAGTCCTTTGAGTATTCTCAAAACTTACTAGTCGAACATAAAGTCAATTTCTAAGAGCTTAATTGGTATGTTGAATATGAATGCAGGCTTGGAGGAATTGGCGAGCAGGAACAACAAGAAGCTTGATCGATCCCACATTGATTGCTACTTCGAATTCAATTCAAGACATGATAAAATGCATTCACTTGGGGTTACTCTGCGTTCAAGAGGATGTTGCAGAAAGACCAACCATGGCTTCTGTTGTTCTCATGCTTAACAACGTCTCTGTTAGCCTCCCGCAGCCTTCAGAACCGGCCTTCTTTGTGCGTCGCGAGTTTGATCCTACAAGGACAGAGTCGAGTAGTCAATCGAACAACGCATCGCTGAACACAGTTTCCATTACTGAGTTATATCCGCGATAGTTCATAGATGTCTGCACAAAAAAATTGGAAGGAAAGATGATAAAGTTTTTTCACCTTTCCAATTAAATAAAACTTCAGTCACTTTAATAAAACTGTGTTAATCCCATTTCATGGGCATACCACATCCTCATGCTACTGTCATTCATTGTGTCTTACAAATAACTCTTATCTCATGTAGATTGCCATTTACTATGAAAAGTCATCCACTTGAACATAATTATGTCCATCAATGCATGAACTTTCCAATTTTTCACCCCGATAATGAGAAACACCAATCGTTCCCTGCGATACAGAATTGTAGTAGGTTTTCAATCTGCCCTCAGATATTCCTAGAATCTCAAGGTCTAAACCCTTTTCCCAACATCCATCTGATCTTCCACTGAAACCGTATGAACTGCTATAACTGGGTAGAATACCTTTGGTTCATACTTTTTCCACACCAAGCATCATCTTTGTTAAAATAATATATGCATCTATTCCAATGTGTAACTAAGAGGATGTTTAGCTTAGCGGTTTGACCGCTTAGAAGATATCAATGAAATTTAAATGTTATATAGCTTATTTAATTACATATTTGTTTGAAATTAAAAAAATTAAATGCTGTTGAGTTTAAACACTATTTGATAGCGTTTTGGAAAAACTCCCCCTAGATTTTTTCAAAAGGTTGTTCATAGCTTATTTAGTTAATCAAGTATTTTATACTTTAACCTCCAATAATTATCATATTTTAAATCTTATCCATTTTCTTCATCCCTTTGCCTTATTTCTTTGGCCACCTCTCTCTAGCTACTTCATTGCCGTCGTCGTCGGTCCCTTTCGGCTTTAGCCTCATCGTCATCGCGACCGCAGCCTCCAACTCCTCTATCTCGGCCATCGCCTATCTAAGTCTTCTATCGTCACTCCATCTTCCAGCAAAGTCATATATTTTTAATAATTGTATTAATATATTTTTTAATAATTATATATAATCTATCAATATGTAATTAATTATAACAATTTTATCAGTTAAACATCAATTTATAATTTATTTTTTATAAAAAATAATATTTTTATAAATTATATTTATATTATTCAGTAACATGTTTATTTTAGTCTTTTTATTAAGTTCAAATAGTTTATTAGTTTTTTCAAATCAAAGAGAGCTTAAAACATATTTATCCAAATACGTAACTTAACACTAAATAACTTTAAAATTTTACGTAGCTTTTAAGCAAAAAGACTTAGAAGTCATCTTAAAAAATAATAAGCCAAACACCCTCTAGATCATATTCTTGTGCAAATTTGAACCATGGTGGATATAACATTTTTCTCTTTCAAGATTGGGAGGAACTCAAGACCATGCCTTTGAGTGCTGACATTAAACCTTTGAGTAGCTCCCTCTTACTCAAAATTCTGTCAGATACATAGAAATACAAGGTTTATCTTGGCCACAAAGAAATACAAGCATCCAAGTTCAATAAATGATCCACATGCAAAATAAAACATATCTATGGTTACCTCTTAAAAACACTACAAAAAACAAGGTTTTAGCAACCAAAAAAATCCGTTGCTAAACCCCGAAAATTAATTGTTATTTTGTTCATGATGGATTTTTATCCGTCAATACACTAGGCATTGCTAATTTTTTAGCGATAATTTATTCAATCTGTTTGTAATCAGTGACGAAATTGGGTTGTCGCTATAAGTAGTAACAAAATATGATCCGTCACTAAAATTAGGACATAATTAAATCTATCACTAAAATTAGCGACAAATTCTTTGCATCTTTAAACATTGCGACATCCTTGGACCTGTCGTTAACTTAGAGATGAATTTGAATCTGTTTCTAAATTTTGAGATAGGAAACAAATCCATCTCTGATTGTCAAGTTTATCACCATAACTTAGGAATGGTCCAAAAGTATTCAATTAAAAATCTAATATGTGAAATTTAATATCCACAAAACCAAACTCCAAACACATGAATAATTATAAACGTTATTGCAAAAGTAGAAAAGTATTAATTAAGAGGAATAGTATCGCAAGTAAAATTACTCAACAAATATTGAAAATCAATAGTCATCATCCAAGTCATTATCATACATGTCATCAATAGGGGTGTATGAGGTGAAGTCCTTGGGTCGGATGGACTAGTTGGTTGACCTAGAACCATTGGAGGGATGGAAGTTGGTAAAGGACGATTTGAGGGTATTGTTTCACTACAAGAAATTCGAGATTTAGAGATGGATTTTTAGTGATGAAAATTTCCTTTGCTATTTTGCAACGAAACAACGACAGATTAGGGGAAAAAAATTTGTGAAATTAGCGACAGATTAGTGAAGGAAAATTATTCCGTCGCTAAACTAATTAAAAAAATTAAAAACAAAAAAGTTCTTAAATTTTTAGTGACGGATTAATATTTCTATCGCTAAAAGTAGCGATAAAAAAGTGTTTTCGTTGCTAAATTTTAATAAGTAAAAATAATAAAAATAAATATTTTATTTAGCGACGAAAAATTAATTCGGTCGCTAAAAATAGCAATGAAAAACCAATTCCGTCACTAAATAAAAATTTAATTCAATTTTTTTATTTATTAAAATTTAGCGATGGAATGACCTTTCCATCGCTACTTTTAGCGATGAAAATATTAATCTGTGGCTAAAATTAAAAATAAAAAAATTAATTTTAATATTTGTTCAGTTGGAATGTCTAGAAATTTGATGTCGTGTTGTGTGTCCGGCGAATACGCATTTATTTACTCATGCATGGTACGAAAATTTGATAGCATCTCACGTTGTTCTCCTATTGCATATAGGAATATGTTCTGATTCATGCAATTGACTCAAATTGAGTGTAACTTGTATGAATCGCCACATAATCCTTATCGTGTATATGAAAAACTGCGCTGAGATGCTGCCAAATTTTGTATCGTGAGTAAATGCGTCTGCTAGTGGTCATATCATGACTCATTTCTGAATGGGATAGGTCCTAACCTTCAAATTTTAAGGAGGAGTTATAATGAGTGGTTCAGTGGAAGAAGATTAAAAAAACTCAAATAAAAAAAAATGTTGTAATTATAATTTAGAAATTTTTTATTATTTAATTATCACATGAAAAAAATGAGACCAGATCATCAGTGGATGTATATCAGGTGTAAGGAGGATGGTTATGTTTCTATGAAATTTATCAAGGTGTTGAGGAGTTTGTTAACTTTGCTAAGAGTCAACGAGAGTGGATGGACGGGAATAAAATTAAATGTCCCTGTAATCAACGAAAATGTAGGAACATGAATTTTTGTGACTAGGAATCCGTGATAAGTCACTTGCTCACCAAAGGTTTTGTACCAAGGTATTACGAGTGGACACTTCATGGGAAAGTTGTCGTTATGGTAGATTCGGTCGATATACCGTACTCAGCTTCGACGCTTGAAGCAGAGGCAAACAAAACATTTGAGACTATGGTAATAGATGTTGCTGGGCCTGATTTCAATCTGAATATGGAGAAGAAACCTCCAAATCTTGAAGCTCAAGCATTTTATGACATGCTGAGTGCTGCAAAAAAAAAGTTATATCCTGATTATTGAAAGCATACGCAGTTGTCGCTTGTTGCTAGATTACTTAGCTTTAAGTCGGAGCACCATCTATCTGAGAGGGAATTTGATCAACTTTGTGAATTACTTAAAGAGATTCTTCCTGAACCTAATATAGTGATATATAATTTTTACAGCACTGAAAGGTTAGGACGAGGATTAAGCCTTCCTGATGAGAAAATTAATTGATGTAGAAACAACTGTATGATTTTTTGGGGTGATGACAGCGATTTAACAGTCTGCAAGTTTTGTGATGAGAAACAGTACAAGCAAGTTGATCAAGCCGACACTAGCAAACGACAAAAAACTTATGTTCCTCATAAGAAGAGTTATTACTTTCCTTTAACTTCTCGACTTTTGACACTGTATGCATCTAATTCAACAGCAACGGAAATGAGGTGACATGCGGATCATGTGGTCGAAGATGACGTCATGCGTCATCCGTCAAATTCCCCTGCGTGGATTCATTTCAATGAGAATCATAGGGAATTTGTTGCTGAGAAAAGGAATGTCAAACTTGGTCTTTGTACTGATGGGTTTCAGCCATTTGGTCAATTGGGGAAGCAATATTCTTGTTGGCCTGTTATTGTCACAGTGTATAATTTACCACCCTGGATGTGTATGAAGGATACAACAATGTTCTTAACGATGCTAGTGCCAAGAGCAGAGAACCCTAAGGCAAAACTTGATGTTTTCTTATAGCCCTTTATTGCTGAGTTGAAACATTTGTGGGATGTTGGTGTGCATGCATATGACATCTCATTAAAACAAAATTTCCAATTGAAAGCGGCTTTGATATGGACCATCAGTGATTTTCTTGCATATTCAATGGTCTCGGGGTACACCATGGTAGGAAAGCTGGCATGTCCTTATTGCACGATTCAAAGAGTCAAAAGATTTCATGGTTTGACAACCATCATAATTTCTTGCATCGAGATTATCCGTATTGACGGAATGTGTATGGATTCCGCAAGAATACTTTGGTAAAAAAAAAAACAGCACCTTTTGTATTGTCCTTGTATTGTCTGGACCTAAGATACTTGCTTTCTTGGACAAGTTGGGTCTAGTGAAGGCGACAGAACCCAATGCTGCAAAGACTAATGCGGATAACAATCATGGTAGTTGTTGGAAAAGTAAGAGCATTTTTTTGGGATTTGCCTTACTAGAAAACTCATCTCATTTGACTCAACTTGGATGTTATACATATAAAGAAAAACGTATTTGAAAATGTATTCAATACAGTGATGAATGTATTGGGCAAAACTAAGGACATGGTGAAGTCGAGAGAAGAGTTGAATAAATATTGTTGTCACATTGCTCAACTGACTTTTACTTTGAACAAGAAAGAAAAAGCCGTCATGTGTGCGTGGGTAAGAAACCTGAAATTTCCTGATGGGTATGTGTTGAACATGGTAGATGTGTTGACACGAAGAATCTAAAGTTGTTTGGGATGAAGAGCCACGACTATCATGTGTTCATGCAAAGGTTAGTGCCAGTTGCATTTCGGGAATTATTGTCGCAAAAAGTATGGGAGGCACTGACTGAGTTGTGTCTTTTCTTCAAAGATTTGATATTGACTACTATCAAAACTGAGCACATGATGAAATTAGTGAATGACATCCCCATCACTCTGTGTAAGTTGGAGCTCATATTCCTTCCAAGCTTTTTTGACTCTATAAAGCATCTTCCAGTCCATTTGGCTTATGAAGCAAGGATAGCAGGTCCTGTTCAATATTGATGGATGTATCTGTTTGTAAGGTACTATTTATTATATTGATAATTATTTTTCCTATTCTCCAAAAAACATATTCATTTTATAGTTCTCTTATCTAACAACTATACATATTTTATATAGATACCTTGGAAAGTTGAAGAAAATAGTTAGAAATAAAGTTCGAGTGGAAGGCTCTATTTCTAATTCATATGTTGTGGAGGAAGTGTCGTTGTTGTGTTCTCATTACTTTGAGGACTATGTTGTTACAAGGCAGACATGAGTGTTGTGGAACAATGCTAGTGTTGTAAATGAAGGGGACAACTAAGAGGGGAAGTTATCCATTTTTAAGTATCCTTGTTGATCATTCGGATGTAAAAAGTCATGAATGTTGTTTGGTGAAGAATATGATATTGCGCACAAATATATTTTAATGAATTATCCAGAAGTAGAACCGTATCTGCAGTAAGATTTTGTTAATTAATTGTTGTTAATTTCTGAATTATCTTTAAATTGAATAGTCTAATGTAGTTATTTTCATTTTTCTTATTAATTTGTCAAGAATTTACGATGCTGAGCTAAGGCAACGTAATCCCAACATTGGTAACCACGTCATTGAACACTTAACAAATATTGAATTACCTCCCTGGTTCAATAGCTATGTGAGTTGATTAACTGGAATATTAATTCCACCCAATTTCTTATATAACAATTTCTTATATATTTTTCTTATTTAATAGGCTCGCGATCTTACGAACAATGTGACAAATTCATACATAAGGGATCTCACAAAAGGGTCTTTAAACACCGTTACATCGTACCTTGGCTGCTCTGTTAATGAATTTAAATTTCACACGGTTAGCCACGGTTTGAATAAAGACACTATGAATAGTGGCATGTGCGTTAAAGGACCCAACTATGATGATCCTGAGAGGGACTATTATAGTCGGATAATAGAGATTGTCGAGCTTGCGTATCATTAAGTGTTGTCATTTAAGAAAGTTGTATTGTTCAAGGGTGATTGGTTTATTCAAACTTTGAACGAGGGGGTGAAGATTCATCTTTCATACAAGATTGTTGAGGTTAATGAAAAGAAGAAATGAAATACAAACAAGTAATTTGTATTAGCTTCTTAAGCGATTCAAGTATATTTTTGCGAATATCCAGGCTTGAGGCGTAACAAAAGTGATTGGTTGGTTGTAACCAAAGTCAAACTAAGGTTTATAATAGAAGTTCCACAATCCTTTAATAATCAAGAGACGACCTTTCCACGTGAAGCACTGCCTTACCAAGAGGATAACGTGGAACTACACAATATTGTAGTTGATGATGCCCAAATCCTTGAGACAGTGAATGATGGTGACGACACTGATTTAAATGATGAGCTAGTTACGAAATCAGAATTTAGCGAAGCCCCAAAGTTGAATGATGAGCAAGTTTTGAGATCCGATTCTGAAGATAAGTCTGAATCGTATGATGAGCAAGTCCTGCGATCAGACTCTGAATATGACTTCGAATTAGAGGATGAGTAAGTTCTTCAATTAGATTCTAATGATGACTTAGAATCTAATGACATAGATGTAGACTTATATGATAGTGATTAGAGATAAATTCTATGATTTAAATATCTATGTTTAATTATTAATGATATTAATTTTGCTAATTGATTTATTTCATTATAGGTATGACAGGTGTTAGAGAACGTTATTGTGCAGGACGCAGTGGTTCTAGACCTAGCTCTTTTGAATCCACTGCTGCTTCCACCTCATCTATTACAGCACCTCATATTTTGGGGGACGTTTCACTGGCCTCCCCCCCCAACATCAGCATCTCCAGTTGCTGCCCCTATAGTTACTTCTGCACCAACCCTTGTTGCAGAATCACTAATACATCTATCATCTCACTCTGTTGCCAATCATTTTACTTCCGAATCACAACATGTGATAGAGCAAGATGGTGATGGGTAACTTTGTTTTTTCTATTTTTTTTTTACATTATAACATATGTTAGTTTTTATACTAATAATTATTATTTGTATATAGGAGCATTTTTGTCATATAGTGAACATCTCCCATATTATATCAACGATATTTAAGAAACGTCTTTATAAGGAGGGTCACATTTGGAAAGAAATACCTTTTGAGACGAAGGGCTTGTACTAGAATGAGTTTGTGGTATTAAATTCAAATTAATAATATAATTTTTTTTATTAATTATCAATGTAGAAATGTTTCAGGTATTTAATTTTATTTTTGTTTGAAGAAAATTTTTCAGTGGAATTGTAATATCCCATGTTCGTATGAGATTGTCACGTAATTTCGATGAGTTTAGAATACCGAAAAATGGGCTTAACAATAGTTATAAGTACCGAATCGACTGTAGGGAGTGCCTTGGAGTGAAATTGTCTGAGGAGATCGATACGACATTGATAAGCACCCCGTGATAGGATTTATGGTATTGAAAAAAATTAGATCAGTAACGATTTTTGGTATAGCTAAAATATAGCTGCCAATTAGGCTACAAAATCGAATCATCGTATGGGACTCTCGAAAAATCAACGGAACCCTAGGGGGCTTCGATTTTGCGTAAGGATCAACCCTTCAGTGGTTTCGAGATGAATCGTCAGCTCGGTGAGGACATTGGGGCAAAATCGTCCAAATCGAGTAACTTTAAAGTTATTAATTTTATGTTTTCTGTATCAAAATGTAATTTTATTCAGCGTTTGAGGGCGTATTTGCAATTAAGGAATTTTATAAGTGAAATAGAGATGAACTTTTAGATTAAAATATGTAATTTTTCTATAGTTTAATATATAGTTATATATATTATATGTATCCGTGGGCATGCGTGAGGCCATATCCTGCAATTGTCCGCAATTGTCCAGCCATGCTCAGCAACTCCATACTCTAAGCCATACCTTACAAATGTGATTGCTGAAGAAATGGCGTGATTTGCACGCCAAAAAGGTTCTTCACGCAAGATGTTAGGGGCAGTGAGGTGAGAGAGCGGTCGAATTTCCTATAAATAGAGATGAAAGATGGAAGCAATGGCAATGAGCTCGGGCAGAGCATTGGCAGAGAATGACCGAGCTATCACAAGAAAAGAGAGAGAGAGTAAGATCGAGAGAGCTACGGGTAGCCGAAAGCAGCCGAGGAAGTGGCCGAAGTCGGCCAAAGCTAGCTGCAACAGCTCACGGCAACCATGGCCATAAGCTTCCGGCAAGGTCAAGCGAACAATGGCCATCGATAGGGCCTAATGGAGCAGCACGGAGGTGGCTAGCGGGGTCGCAACGAGCTGAAGTGGGGGCGTTTGCGACTGGTGGCGGCCAAAAGCAAGCAAAGCCGCGGCCCTGCACTACAAGGAAAATGGATATTGCCGACGAACTTTTCCCTGCGGTTTGAACAATTGTTGGGAAAACACCATAATCCCCGGCGGTTTAGAAACCGCCGGTGATGTTTAACCATTTCCGGCGGTTTTCAGAAACCGCCAGTGATGTTGAAACATTACCGGCGGTTTAAAAAAATCGCTGATAATTTTGATCCTTTACCAGCGGTTTATAAAACAGCCGGTAATGTTGGCCCATCCCCGGCGATTTTAAAACCACCAGGGATATATGATTTATATACACCTCGCGCTCCCCGCCCTCGCCTCTACCCAAATTTATCTTCCCTTCACCCTATTCTCTTCCAAATTCTCCCCCTGCAAACCCTAACCCTCTCTCGCTGCTGGTTCGCTGCCTTCCTCACCATCGCTCACTCTTAGTCGCTCTCGGCCTCGCTCGCGCACTCTCAATCGCTTTCGCCATCGCTCACGCTCATGAACCTTTTTCTATTTTCGGAAGATTCTGCGATACGATAAGATCATTCCTGCGAAACAAAGCCGGGGTCTATACTCCAACTGGCCATCCGGATTCCAGAAAGGTGCGATTTCTCTTTCTCATTCTCTTTCTCTCTCTCTTTGTTCAATGGCTATTCTGCTCTTTGGATATGTTGTGGTATTCTGTTTATCAGTTTAAATCAATTCATTTTGAACAGTTGCTTGCAAGTTTTGCTTTTACATTATTGTTCGACAATCATTGTTTCAATTGATTATGATTTCAATAGATATAAGAGCGATATTCGAAACAAACTGTGAACTTTTCAGAATTGGTGGCTATTTATGAGCTGAATTATTTTTTATTTTTGTTGTGATACTTAAGAATGGAGCTCGCTAGACTTCTGATGGTTAGAAATTAGGTGTTTACTTCGCTGAAACATAAACTTCATAAAATGGTTTGGTTAATGCAAAGGAGGATGAGTTTCAATGTTTTGTAATCTTTGATTGTAACCACATCCGAAATATTTGCAATTTTTAAATTTTTTGGTCGTTTAAAGGCCAAACTGGTCCTGCTCTCTTTTAAAATTTGTGCTTTCTTCTAGTAAAAATACATGACTTTTTTTTTGCCAGATAAGTACATGGCATTTCATTCATAGCAAGATAGATGCACATTTGTTATGAGTTATTCAAATCCCATTTGGTTCTGTTGCCTACTTTTATGAGTATATTTTAGTTTTTATTTTTAATTTTTATATTCTTTTTTTTTTTTCTAAAGGTATAAGGTGAACATTGATTTTGAACACCCACACACACACACACTAAAAAACGAATCCAACCAGGATAGGTTGAATGAGGAACTGTAATACCCGGGAAATTATTAAGAGTATAAATGATATTAGATAAAGGGGTATAAGAGGAATTTGAAGAAAAATAAGACTATGGGGTACACTAATGCAGCTTTGGACGACCGAATTAGTCGGAGGGAGTACCCCGGACCCTAGATAGTCAAGGAAAATGGTATAGTATCGACGAGTAATTTAAACTAGGATTTTTAGTAATAAAAGAAATTGGATCGGGAACAGTTTTCGGTACAGTTGTCGACTGGGCTGGGAAAACCGAATCGACATAGGAGACGTCCGAAAGGTCAATGAAGTGTATTAACGATCAATATTTTGTGTATAGAACAACCCTTAAGTGATTTCGGGTTGAAACGAGTGGATTTAAGGTCAAAACGAACAATCGGGCCAAAGTGCAATTTTCTAATTTTGCCCAAGGGAGGTCAAACGATAAAGTTTTAGAAGTTTCAGGGGTAAAATGGATAATAGAAATCTTGTGGGCCTTAATGGTGGTATTGGATAGTTCAGGGGTGCATGAGAAAAGCCAAAATGAGATTTGATAAAATTAGGGGGTAAAAATGCAATTTAGTAAAATTGGGCGGTGTGAACGCGCAAGGCAAAATCGGCCGCCGCAATCAACCGCACGTGGAGGTCGTTTCAGGCGATGGGACGGCCAAGGATGGTTCGGGGGAGGTGCTATACGGCGGGAGGAAGGCTTGGGGACCAAGCTTAGTCGTTGATTGGCCGGATTTTGGCCGAGTTTTGGCTATAAAAGGGGGCCGAAACTTCAAGGATTTGGCGCGTCAAATTGATCGATTTTGGGAGAGAATCGAAGGTAATGGATAGAGGGCTTTTGCTCCTTGGTGTGTGGGCTTCGTTTCTGGAGCATTTGGGAGGCAAATGAGTGCGTTTGATGGCCGTATGAAGCTCGGCCGAAAAACCCTAGGCGGTCCGCCACCGCGACCTGCAACTGCCGATTTGGACCTCTTTCCGGTGGCCTTTCGGCCTGAGATTGGTGCCTCTAGGATCGACATAACGAGGGCTTGAAGAGGGTTCCCTCAGATCTTCCATCGGACTCGTCGTCGTCGGCCGGAAAATTGGAGAAGAAGGTGGCGCGTGCAGCCACGCGCCACACACCAACCGCACCCACGCGCTAGGCGCGTGAGGGCGCGTTACAAGGGGTAATTTTGGTATTTTCTTCCAGTATTTTTGTTAATTTATTTTAGGAATTATTGTGTTGAAATATTTTGAAAAATATCTGAGGAGATAATTATTTTGGAATTATCGAGGTGAAAAATGGGAGAAAAATAGAGAAAATTATGGAAAAATTGAGAAAAATGGATCTTAATGCTTCCTTAATTAAATATGATGTTTAGGATGTGTTGAGGATCGAGGTTGAGTTTAAGCTCAAGTATTTGGGATTTGGCACGCAATCCGAGGCGTTGCACGAGGATTGGGGCGATCTGAATACATTCGAGGTGAGTGGTTTGATTCCAACTTTTCCTTGTCTTGGAAGTGTTTTTAGGTGCCTGTGGTGAGTTCTAGTGAGCGGTTATACCCTCCTAGGCACAGATTGTTTTACAAGGCTTTTGCTTATGATCATTGTGTCGATATTTGCTACATTGCATTAATTGTTTTATTTTAAAATGTTGGTGCATGGCGTGTAATTTTCATATCATTTAAATTGCATCGTTGGGTCCGTATGGGGCGGGATGAGGTCTACTTGAGATTGGGACAATGTTAATCCAGGTGAACGGGTGTCACACTGGGGCACTCGAGGGAATAATGTTAAACCAGGTGAACGGGTGTCACGACGGTGCACTCGAGGGATTAACGTTGGACCAGGTGAACGTGTGTCACAGTGGGACATTCGAGGGATTAAGTATGTCAAGGTGATATCTCGAGTTAGACGTGTCTTGCATATTTACATTTGACTGAGTATGCCATGCTCGTGTGTCTCTCATGCATTGTATGAACTGTTTTATGCCGTCACTTAGATGTTTATCATCTAACTTGGGCTATGCCCCTGGAACGTTTAATGTTCCAGCCAGGAACTGCTGCGGGGGCAAGGATGTGGCCGGTTGAGGGCCAATGGTGCTTAGTTTGTTAAGTCGTTGTAACGTTTGGCGATTTAATATGCATTTCAGGTTGTAAATGAACAGTTGTATAATAGCAATTTTATCATTTGATCTGTATTACGTATTTTGCTATGGAAATACAATGTAAGAACTATGGTGTTTTGGTATTAGTGTATCCGCTGCGTTGTATTAAGACTCGTTTAGTTTAAGATTATTGATCTTGATAGTTAAACGGGCAAGACTGGGCTTCGCGGGGTTTTGTTTCTGCATGTGAAGATTGTTCTTGAAATACCGCGCGTGTGTAACTTAAAGAGAAAAAAAAAAGAAATCCCGGGAATACCCTTATAGTGACACGCCTGGCGAGACGGGGTGTTACAATTGGTATCAGAGCCCTAGGTTACAACCCTAGGACGATTTGGCTAGATTGTTGAACTTAGCATGGTTAGAACTATTAAATGAGAACTTAGAATTAAATGAGAACTTAGAACGGGATTATGGAATTCTAGGAGACATTCGGAACATAGTCGAAATGGTATGGAGACTCTAGAAAGGTGAAATTTGAGGTTTTCAATTTGAATATACTTTCAGCGTCAAGGGAAGACGAACAAGTTCTATTCACATCTTTTGGAAATTAGGAAGCTAGTGAAGAGGGTCGTCAAAATGAAAGAGATATATGACCCAAATCCTTTGAGGAATAAATACTTTGGTGATTCTGATACAACTTGATGTATAGTATAACTCTCTTTTGGAAGAATCTTAGTGAATTGTCTTAGTACCCTCCCGTTTGGGACATGTTAAATAATGGTGGTGTCATACCCTGACAAGATAAGCGAAACGATGGAGATTATTAGGAGAACCTGTTAAGGGCGTGGGAAGGAAAAACGACTTGAGAATCTTAAGGTTAAGTTAGATATCCAAATTGAGGACTTAAGAAGAACGGATTCAGTTAGGGCTAACTAGTGAAAATCTCGAACGGAGACTTAGGGGAAGGGAGCCGATAGGTCATAAAGACAAAATCCCTGCTTGGAGATTTGGGGGTTTGCCGGTTGAAGTCTTTGAAATTATTAATTGGAGAATACTAAATTTATCTAAGTGATGGAACGTTGGATTGGGAGTTAGCATCCAACAATATGGGTCGAATGTAAGATTGGTTCGATAAACCATAACTGAGGATTCGTAAGATTTGGAAACCGTAGGTTAGAGATCATTAGTTAAAATCAATCTCACTAAATGTTGGGATAACTGGTGGTTATTAAGAAGAAACAAGTTGCGGACGATTAGTTTGATATAACATAACCTAATTGTAAGTCAGGTTTTGATCGAATGGTATAAGGATTCAAGGGAAATAATGACTTGGTATAGATCAAGAATCCTAAGGAACGACCCGATAAGAAACCTAGGATGATTCGATAAAAGCTTTTTGAAAATAGAATTTGAGGATTTTAGGAATCCGAAATTGTTGATGGGGATATTGAGATAGAGAAACTGAAATTGATGACAATGGAAAAAAGGAAATAATACCTTAAGAAAACAACTCATAGGGACGAGTCGTATGGTTTGATATGTTATTCAAGGACAAAGAGAGTTAAGGCGTAGATTTAAGTTTAATGGAAGTTTTGGGAGATGATAGAAAAAAAAAAAAAGAAAAATAAACTATATCGAGAAAATTAGTTTAGGATCAGACAAGAAAAACGAATCGGAACTAATTGAGGATCAAATCCTTGTTTGAGGTGTTTAGAAGTATTTCTCGATAGTAATCTTCTTGAATAAAAGGCTCTAGGTTATAATGAGAATTTTCCTGTTGAGTGAAATCTTGGTGATTTAGGATTTTGGAATTTTGAATAGTGACTACGAGACAAAGAGGGATCGACTGTAAATCAGCTATAGTTAGGATCAAGTTACGACCGAAAGCTATTAGGATGTAAAATGTAAAGTTTCGCATGTTTCGAGGACTAGAATTTTTCCTTGGAAGCTGAAAGAATCTTTGACTTATAGGGAATTTGCAGAATAAAATCTTATGTGAATATATGGGGTTTGCAAAAGATATAAAGATCACTGATAAAATAAAGATCGGTAATTTAGGACGAATCTTGGAGACTAGAAAAATTTTGATAAGAGAATTTCAAGTCTGATTTGATGTTAAATTTATGCGTACTGTATACACTTGGAGATAAAAAGATATTTTAACTTATGAAGACGATGCTATCTTAAAGCTTGAAATGACCCTAGTCGATTTAAGAAAGTCAAACTCAGAAGAAAATAATTAGCACGAAGATTATCAACGACTAGGGCGTAATCATAAAAGTCCTAACTTGGGTTTTTAGGCACCAAGCAATGAGATAGGTTTGCTAAAGCTTGATTAATCTCGTAAAGATGTCATGAGACATGATTAGATCCTAATACATTGAAGTTAATCCTAATTGGTTCAAAGAGGGAAATAGGATTGATGAATCCATAAAGTGAGGTGTCAAGTTGAAAGTCAGTCGCGAAATATGAGCATGAGGTTCCGTCACGTGCATGATAAATTTGGAAAGTAAAAGAGATTAAATTATGGGAAAGAAATCCGAAGTCTTAGGAATGGTTAGGATAAGGGTGCTCGATACGATTGAGTGTTACTCTGGAAAAGAACATTAGGAATCCAAAAGATCAGGGAGTTGGATTAGTACCAATAGAACCACTGTAGCTCTCAGAGATGGAATGAGGAATTCTAGCATAACGATAACACCATTGGTGTTGGTCTGTAACAATGGATCTGAGCCTAGGGACCAAGGCAGATGACTGGTGGTTGGCTCGCGGTTTGGGGTGTGATACCTACGAGTCGGAGCAACACAGTGAACTGTGGAGACGGTCAGGTGCCAAAGTTTGGGCGACACTGAGGATGTTATGTATGGTTTAGAGTCCAAGTTCCAAGGGATCAGAGCATCGTGGCAGGATCCCTAAATCATTATGGAAAGGTTGAAGGATTGGAAGATGATCTAAGCAGGTTAATTGCTATGTGGATTGTGGTAGTCGATAATCAAAAAAAGAATCGAAAGAAGAAAAAGTAATCTTGAGTGACGAAACAATGTTTGGCAAGTTGTTAGCAGAGATTTGTAAAGGATTCTTCTAGGATAATTACGTTCATGATAGAAATTCGTGAAGTAAGGTTACTAAGAAGTGATGAATACGCTCGGGAAATTCAGGAATTGTGGTGAAATAGTAATAATGCTCCTAGGTCGAGGTAGCTCCTAACTAGGAATAAAGTAATCCGTGGTATAAACATGTGCCATGAAGCTGTTTAAAAAAAAAAAGGTGGGACGACTGTTTTCTAGATATCGCTTTGGGAGGAATTTAATTATTGTTATCGACTTAGCTCTTAGTTTAGTGTATTTAATATTACACACCCTAGGAATTGTTAGCAAATGGCTGCGATTTAGTTGTTTCAAACCTTGCCTTTGGTAATATAAAAAGATTGGAGCAATGGTAGGTATACCTAGGTACCCTTGAGAACATGAGTTGGTGGATTGAAAGAGACAAAATCAACGTAGGGATATGGCAAGTCATAAGTTGATAGGTAATTGAAAGTATTTTTCTTCTCAAGAGACATGCCGTGAATTGAGAAGACATATGATTAAGTTATTATAAAAGAAGACGTGAGTTTTTAGTTCCACTACGAAAATTTATTTGGGTTGCAAGACAGTAGGTTAAGCTGTTATAATCATGCTAGGTATTGTTGAAGACCCAATGAGAATCAAAAGCTAACCAGAAAGGTTTTCTCTTAAGGAGTTGTGTGAAAATTAGATCGCCTAAGAAGGACGAGATTAGGTCTACTCCTAGAATTGGGGATAACAGGAATCTTGTTGACTCAGTAGAAAGATTATTCTCATGTGGAGAAATATGGGAAGCACCGTTGGATTGAAATGGAACACTTAGCGGTGCTAAGTTGAGGAGCCATAAATGAAGGACGTGTAGAAGGTTATCGATAAATTGAAACGACACGGGAGTTCTAAGCTGAGATAAATTAATCTGATTGATGGATTGTGTTTGGAAGAGAGATAGTAACATGTCAGGATGTTTGGTTGTCGTAAAAAAAAAAAAAAAAAAAAAAAAAAAAGTGTTCTGGATAGACCTAAATTGATGATTTGCGTAATCAGCTGCAAGAGGCTAAGAAGTTATCTCTTAAGCTAATATGCAACCGAGGTAATTCAATGTTATCAATTTCTGTGCAGTCATGACAGCTGAGGTAATTCAATGTTATCAATATCACACAGTGCAATCATGACAACCGAGGTAATTCAATGTTATCAATTTCTGTGCAGTCATGACAGCTGAGGTAATTCAATGTTATCAATTTCTGTGTGATCATGGCGTATGCCTAATATAAGAATGGGTTGGGAGAAGTATTAGTCAAATAAAATAGGTTTTGAGGATTCAATTAGAGGAGATATTGGGTTTTATAAATAATTTTGGGATTCGTGTAGCCGCTGATATAGAGCTACAACGGGATATTCTGAAAAATGAGTAAGATGCTTGGTAAGCATAGACCGTGTTAAGATATAAGTTTTGAGTGATTACTAAGGACTAGGTGTGGTATCTATGCTATTTCAATTGGGAGTTATTAACAATGGCAGTAATACGATGATCACGGACCAAATTTCGAGGACGAAATTTATTTAGGGGGGGAGAATGTAATACCCGGGAAATTATTAAGAGTATAAATGATATTAGATAAAGGGGTATAAGAGGAATTTGAAGAAAAATAAGACTATGGGGTACACTAATGCAGCTTTGGACGACCGAATTAGTCGGAGGGAGTACCCCGGACCCTAGATAGTCAAGGAAAATGGTATAGTATCGACGAGTAATTTAAACTAGGATTTTTAGTAATAAAAGAAATTGGATCGGGAACAGTTTTCGGTACAGTTGTCGACTGGGCTGGGAAAACCGAATCGACATAGGAGACGTCCGAAAGGTCAATGAAGTGTATTAACGATCAATATTTTGTGTATAGAACAACCCTTAAGTGATTTCGGGTTGAAACGAGTGGATTTAAGGTCAAAACGAACAATCGGGCCAAAGTGCAATTTTCTAATTTTGCCCAAGGGAGGTCAAACGATAAAGTTTTAGAAGTTTCAGGGGTAAAATGGATAATAGAAATCTTGTGGGCCTTAATGGTGGTATTGGATAGTTCAGGGGTGCATGAGAAAAGCCAAAATGAGATTTGATAAAATTAGGGGGTAAAAATGCAATTTAGTAAAATTGGGCGGTGTGAACGCGCAAGGCAAAATCGGCCGCCGCAATCAACCGCACGTGGAGGTCGTTTCAGGCGATGGGACGGCCAAGGATGGTTCGGGGGAGGTGCTATACGGCGGGAGGAAGGCTTGGGGACCAAGCTTAGTCGTTGATTGGCCGGATTTTGGCCGAGTTTTGGCTATAAAAGGGGGCCGAAACTTCAAGGATTTGGCGCGTCAAATTGATCGATTTTGGGAGAGAATCGAAGGTAATGGATAGAGGGCTTTTGCTCCTTGGTGTGTGGGCTTCGTTTCTGGAGCATTTGGGAGGCAAATGAGTGCGTTTGATGGCCGTATGAAGCTCGGCCGAAAAACCCTAGGCGGTCCGCCACCGCGACCTGCAACTGCCGATTTGGACCTCTTTCCGGTGGCCTTTCGGCCTGAGATTGGTGCCTCTAGGATCGACATAACGAGGGCTTGAAGAGGGTGCCCTCAGATCTTCCATCGGACTCGTCGTCGTCGGCCGGAAAATTGGAGAAGAAGGTGGCGCGTGCAGCCACGCGCCACACACCAACCGCACCCACGCGCTAGGCGCGTGAGGGCGCGTTACAAGGGGTAATTTTGGTATTTTCTTCCAGTATTTTTGTTAATTTATTTTAGGAATTATTGTGTTGAAATATTTTGAAAAATATCTGAGGAGATAATTATTTTGGAATTATCGAGGTGAAAAATGGGAGAAAAATAGAGAACATTATGGAAAAATTGAGGAAAATGGATCTTAATGCTTCCTTAATTAAATATGATGTTTAGGATGTGTTGAGGATCGAGGTTGAGTTTAAGCTCAAGTATTTGGGATTTGGCACGCAATCCGAGGCGTTGCACGAGGATTGGGGCGATCTGAATACATTCGAGGTGAGTGGTTTGATTCCAACTTTTCCTTGTCTTGGAAGTGTTTTTAGGTGCCTGTGGTGAGTTCTAGTGAGCGGTTATACCCTCCTAGGCACAGATTGTTTTACAAGGCTTTTGCTTATGATCATTGTGTCGATATTTGCTACATTGCATTAATTGTTTTATTTTAAAATGTTGGTGCATGGCGTGTAATTTTCATATCATTTAAATTGCATCGTTGGGTCCGTATGGGGCGGGATGAGGTCTACTTGAGATTGGGACAATGTTAATCCAGGTGAACGGGTGTCACACTGGGGCACTCGAGGGAATAATGTTAAACCAGGTGAACGGGTGTCACGACGGTGCACTCGAGGGATTAACGTTGGACCAGGTGAACGTGTGTCACAGTGGGACATTCGAGGGATTAAGTATGTCAAGGTGATATCTCGAGTTAGACGTGTCTTGCATATTTACATTTGACTGAGTATGCCATGCTCGTGTGTCTCTCATGCATTGTATGAACTGTTTTATGCCGTCACTTAGATGTTTATCATCTAACTTGGGCTATGCCCCTGGAACGTTTAATGTTCCAGCCAGGAACTGCTGCGGGGGCAAGGATGTGGCCGGTTGAGGGCCAATGGTGCTTAGTTTGTTAAGTCGTTGTAACGTTTGGCGATTTAATATGCATTTCAGGTTGTAAATGAACAGTTGTATAATAGCAATTTTATCATTTGATCTGTATTACGTATTTTGCTATGGAAATACAATGTAAGAACTATGGTGTTTTGGTATTAGTGTATCCGCTGCGTTGTATTGAGACTCGTTTAGTTTAAGATTATTGATCTTGATAGTTAAACGGGCAAGACTGGGCTTCGCGGGGTTTTGTTTCTGCATGTGAAGATTGTTCTTGAAATACCGCGCGTGTGTAACTTAAAGAGAAAAAAAAAAAGAAATCCCGGGAATACCCTTATAGTGACACGCCTGGCGAGACGGGGTGTTACAGGAACGCTGGCCGTAAATGTTGATTGTTCGCAAGTTTCAAAGGTCCAAAGTTGGGACGATAGGGACAATTGATCATCAGTACTAATTGTATTTGTAATTTGTTCATACGGGTGTGAGATGTCTTATGTGCAGCTTCAATAAATGCATTAGATTGTACCTTGTGTAGTTGAGTTGGAATTCAATGTAATGGTTCTTTTAGGAATTGCAAAAGAGAGAGATTATTATAACTTTGTAGTGTTCGCAAATTTATCAACAACACTTCTGTTTTAGTAGTGCCATATATTGTTTTATAAAAATTGTGCATACATGATTTGTGAAGAATAACTTCAGCTTGAACATAAAAAGTTCAACTTTGATTCTACTGCAGTGAGGTTAAGTCAGCACAAAGGGGTTTGAAAATATTTCAAACAAACTAGGAGACAGTTTGAATGAATTTAGTTCAAATTCCCTATTACAGGTCATTTGAACACGATCAAGATTTTGAGAGTTGATTTTTTTGGCTAATAACAAGTTGTTGGAGCACCCTCACACCTCATTTGAACTGTTGATCAAAATTCAGAAAGAAATGAGTCCTTTTCTGCATGAAAATATATGCTTACCAATTGCATGTATGTTTCAGACTCATGCTAAAGACTATATCATAGCAGCTAGGTTGACAAAATTCAGAGGTTACACATTGTGAGTGAAAAGGATTCCACTAGAAAAAGAAAACATCATTGCTGAGGGTTAAAAAGAATTGAGGCTTTATCTCATTAGCAATGATATAAAGGTTTTATCAGCTTCTGTTCTAGGGATACTAGCAAATAGTAACATGAGATCAACGTTTATGGGTAGCAGTTCATCATGGGTTCTAGCAAATAGAAGACTTCAATCTTAGGTTGGGGATCCTAGCATCTAGATTTTACTTATGTGTCTAAAAATTGTATTAGAGCTTATTTAATCTAATTGTGAATCACCTTGGTTTTACTCTTGGTTCTCAGGTTTTCACAGAAATCACCACATTTTTTTTTATTTTCTCTGCATTTACAGTGTGGTGATTGTAGTTAAGATTACACTAATAAGTAATTACTAAAAATATGTCCCAAGTAAGGATTATTCAAATCCGGATGTTAATTACTGAATGCAAATTAATGGAGAATGGCCACTGATTTCTCTCTCCCCTAATTTTTCCTTTTCTTCTTCTTTGCCAAACATCTCTACTCTACTCTCTATGTTGCCGTTTTCTTGAATTCTTCAAATTCTTCAAATGTTAATTACTGAATGCACTTAAGTCCATTTGACAATGAATTCTTCAAATGGACGTAAGTGCTTTTCTAACATTGACCATACCTCATCAATGATTCCACCTTTGCTCCTTTTCGCTTGCTCTCCCACTCTTGTCCTCTTTTTACCCTATAAAATGCTTTAATATTCTTTAGTCTTTGATAATCTTTTTCATTGCTCTTCTCAACCTTTCAGGTTTCCAAATGCACCTGGTGCATTGCTTTACCCTATTTATGGCCAAGGGGAACTGCCTCAAGCATTTTGCCGTCGTGCTGCAGTCAAGGGTTGTATATATGTAAGTTTTGTCTAGTATGGCTTCAGCTGCATTTGCTTGGTGGCATCTATCACTATGTATTCTCATTGCACCATTTTCTTGATCAGTCTCGATATATATCTTATTCAAGAATGGCTTGAACATGGCCCCAACGTATATAATTTTATTTAGCAACTTTATTTTTTGCCTTAATTTTTTCATTTTCTGTTTTCCATTTCCATCTTTCAATGTTTTAACATTTGTGATGCTACATATTCAATGGATAGAAGCCCCAGATTAATGATCAGAAATTGGTGCACTCATTATCTGCACTCATTATCAGTAGCATCTTCTTGGCTTCATACTGTTTTTGTTGAACCATTTTCTTCTTTTCTCTAACCTTGTTTGGAAATGCACAAGCAAGCTAGGGAAAGCTATATCATATTCTGTATAAGTAGGAAATGGAATGTCATGTTTCAGGCAAATTCTACAGGCAACTACTAATGGATAGAAGCCCTAGAAAAATTCTTCATTTGCCAGCGGTTTAAAAAAACCGCCGGCAAAGGAAGAATAAAATAAATATATTTTGCCAGCGGTTTTAAAACCGCCGGTAAAGTAATAATTTTGCCGGCAGTTATTCAAAACCGCCGGTAAATAGTTTTTCCCAGCGGTTTTCGACCGTCGGAAAACTTTTCCGACGGAGGTATTTTCGACGGTTATAATTACCGTTGGTAAAACTTTTACCGACGGTTTTTCAACTTTTTCCTGTGGTTTTTTCACCGCCGAAAAAAGTTAAAACTCTTGTAGTGATGGCAGCCATAGCCGTGAGCTCAGTTGCTGGGCGCACGCAGGGGGTGCGCGAAGAAGAAGAAGAAGAAGAAGAAGAAAGAAAAGAAAAAGGGAAAAAGAAGAAAAGGAAAAAAAAGAAAAGAAAAGGGAGGAAGAAGTTTCGTGGGTTGCAGACGCTAGAAGAAGAAATGGAGGAAGAAGAAGGTGAATATGAAAAGAGAAATAGAAAAGAAAAAGAAAAGAAAAGGAAAGAAAAAGAAAGTGGAAGAAAAAAAAAATAGAGGAAATATGGAAAAAAAATCTGGAAAATAGGAAATAGAGTTTTATGGTTATTCCGAAAATTTTGGGCGAGAAAATGGTTCGGGCATGCGTTTTGAGGATATGACAAGCAATCGAGAAAATTGGAGATGCTAAGTTAAGGTGAGTAAAATTTCCTAGAAAATTTTAGAAATTCAAGAATATTATTTTATGAATTGTCGTAGTGAAATATTTTAGAAAGTATTTTAGAAATATTTAGTTTGGATTTATTGAGGAAAAATAGGAAGAAATAGAGAGAAAATTAAAGAAATGCAAGAAATTATGAAAAAATAAGTTTTAATATTTATTTAACTAATTATGGTGATTAGGATTCTTTGAGGCTTAAGTTGAAGTGACTTTTCAAATTTTGAGGTTGGCACGCAAATCAAGGCGATGTATGAGGCAAGGCACGGATATTGAGGTAGCCCTATAAGCTTGAGAAGGTAAGTGGTACTCCCCAATTAAAGTTAGTTTATGAAAAATGCTTGGTTTGTAAGTGATTTATGTTCCTCGAAAATGCTTTCATGATATTAACATACTCTGATATGTACCTATCACGTAGACTGTATACATGACATGACTATGAAATGCATAAATACACGTTGATATCATTGATCACTCGCATTGAGGCCGTAGGGAGTATGAACTGGCACCGCTGCTTTACCAAGGGTACACCCATACACCCCAGTTTCGAAAGAGGTGGCCGCAAAAATTGTAGGTAGCATGAGGGGTGCAGTTGACACCTACGAGGACAGATATTACATACACACATGATATAACATTATGTACCCTTATTTAGATGATTCATCATCTAACTTGGGCTTTGCCCCTGGAATATTCAAATGTTCCAGATAGAGATTGTAGCAGATACGAGGATAAATGAGGTATGAAATGACACTTATCAGAGTGCATGAAGAATGAAGTGTATGTATCCCATGTATTTAAATTCTGCTACTTTAGATTCTGAACGTTTTGAGGAATGTTGAAGATGTAAGAATTTATTTATAATTAATGTTAAGATATCAGGTTTCAATAATTGCTTCCGCATTTGATGTGTAATAATTCTCTTTCGAGATTAATGTATGGGAATTCTGTGACAGATTCGAGGTATGATGTGGTTTAGCTTTAGTGTTTGAAAGAAATTTTTTTTTTCCCGGAATTGTCCTAAGTTATAATGCGCCCAGAAAAGTGGGGCGTTACAGGGATCCTATGTATGATTGATGCATTAGTAAGGAGAGAGTGGGCACAAATGGAAACTAAGCGATACATCAACAACATTCGTAGGTGGCATGTTAATAGAAAACTGACTTTTGTGCCAAATGATGTCTGGGACCGTTGGATGCAGAAATGAGAATAAGATGAATCCTTTAAGAAACGATTTGCACAAGTGTTGCTGAATCGCTTGAGTGAGATGGGTGGCCCTGGCGCTGGTCCTTCCCGCCACACTGAGGGCTCCATATCCTCAGCAGAGCATAAGAGACGGATGGTAAAAAATTTAATTTATTTAATTTGTTAATATTTGTAATTTTTTAAATAAAATTATTAATTATATATCATTTTTTTTTATTTTAGAAATGGGAGTTTGGGAGGAAGCCCACGCTGATTGAAGTTTTTGAACGAACTCATTCAAAAAACACTGAAGAATGAGAGATGACGTACGTCGACAGACGTTCTACGAGCATTGCTGTAAGTTTTTTTTTTTTTTTATTGTAGATAATATCAATTTTATAATTAATGTAAATTTTAATATTTGTAATTAACTTATTCTATTTTTTCTTTTGTTAAACTGTCGTAGGAAAAGTACAGATAGTTGCTAGAGTAGGCAACTCAATCGGATGAGGGATCCGATCATCTAGTTGAGCTAAATTGCGACCAGATATTCATCCAGACTGCCGGTGGGAAAAATAAGAAAAAGAGAATTTACGACACGAGATCCTTATCCCAATCGAAGTTCTTCAACGTCGGTATCTCATCCACTGTCTCATCTGGCCTTCAGGAAAATGCCACCATACAAGAAATGACAGAGAAGATAAACTCGCAGGCTCAGGAGAACGACTTTTGACGACAAATGTCTGAAATGCGAGCTTTGATTGAACAACTTACTACATCTACTCGTGGCATGGTTCCTTCTTTTTCTCATCCACAGTCAACTCACCAGCCTGACTCGTCTAATGCTGGTGACAATTCAGACAATTATGTTTCGTAGTTATTTTGATGTAACTGTCAATATGATATTAATATTTTGTTATCTAGACAGTTATGTTTCGTAGCTATTTTGATGTGACAGTCAGGATGATATTTTAATTTTTATTAATATTTTGTTCAAATATTAATTTTTATTTTATAAATATAAATTTTATAATTTGTATAATAATTCTCGTTTTAATTTATATTAGAATTAAAATTATTTTAGATTATTTATATTAATTTAATAATTAACAATAAACAATAAACAAAAAATAAAAATATATTTATTTTAACAACAGAATTAGCGACTCAATTCTATCGGTATAATTTTTTTTTTTTTTGATATATCTAGAGTCAGAAATTTTCGTCGCAAATTTAATTTATTATATATATATTTTTTATTTTTTACTATTTTTTAGTGATAGAATGAAAAATTCTATCGCTAAAATAAATTCTTTATTTATTTATTTATATTTTTTTATACTTTAGGAATGAAAATTTTCGTCTCTAAAAAATAAAATATATAAAAAAAAATTTAAAATTTATTTTAGCGATGGAATTTTAGCCACTGAAAATTTTTTGTCGCTAAAGTATAAAAAATATAAATAAATAAATTTAAAATTTATTTTAGGGACAAATTTTCATTGCTGAAATAAATTTTAAATTTTTTTATCTATATATTTTATTTTTTAGCAAAAGAAATTTTCGTCGTTGTTTAATTTGGTCACCATACGAGACGACTAAATTAGAGACAGAATTGCAGTGAAAATTTTTGTCACAAAATTTTAAAAAAATTACATTTAGTGACGAAAAATTTTTCGTCGCTAAATTGGTGACGGATCCATCGCTACTAAAATTTAACGACGAGCATTTCAACGACCGATGTGTTCCGTCGCTAATCTGATTTAGCGATGGATTCTTGGGCTTCAGCGATGAAAATATTTCGTCGTTAAAATCAGAAATTCTTGTAATGTTTGATCCCCATATGCTGGAAAAGAGATTGTATCATGTCTCACTACGATTGTATCATCGATTGTTGGGATTGTATCATCTCTTCTTAGATGCACATCTTTTCTATTTGGGATTGTATCATCTTTTCTTGGGTGCACAACTTCTCTTAAGAAAATTGTATCCTCGTTGACAAGTTAGTGATCGTTCGATGCATGGCATCCATCTCACTCAGACTCACTACTGTATTGGATGAAAACATCGAACAATGCGTTGGAAATGTTGTCTTGATGACAAATTAAAATACACCCCTTCTTGTTGCGTCCTAGTACTATTAGGTTTGTATAGCAATGGCACTAATAAGCAATAGCCGGGTGAATTGAGATATTCAAAAAAATTGGTTGAACTTAAAAATCTTTTTGTTGATAAATGAGATTTTCATGCAAGTGAGAATTATTGAAATGATTGCAACAATATATGAAACAAAGAGCATAAGCAAAGAAATGACACAACGATATATAATGGTTTGGTTTAAACTAAACCTAGTCCACTACTGTAGCTCCTCACTAAGTATTTTTCAACTAATCCACTAAAAACCTCCTATATCTCTGGATAGGCCTTTTAGCAACAAGTTAGAAATTTACAACCTTTTACTTAACCAAGCAATCCCTCTATTACCAAGTTAGGTATTTTAACCTTTTATTTCAATAAGCAAGTCCTTTAGCACAACAAGTTAAGAATTTTACAAAGTAATACAAGATATGAGAGAATCTAAGAGTAAACATTCTTAGTTACAAATTCTCTAAAAAATATAAGGTTTGAAGATAAATTTACAAAGATAAGAACAAAGCCTTTTGGAGAGAAATAAAATCACAAATGAAACACACAATAGAGTAAGCACTCGGAAGCTTGTAATGTAATCTCTTGGTTAATTTGAATCACCCATTTGACTTGTATTTATAGTGCCTTGAGAGCCTATTCACAAATCTTACTGTTAGTAGTGGAAAAATCACTTTGAGAGAGAGTAGAAAAACTAGCCGTTACATGCTGTCTGCGACGAATCGATCGACAGGAGGATCAAAGTGGTCGACAGCTTCCTAAGATCGGTCGATAGATTAGGATGTAAAGGCGATTGACAATAAACTACAGAGAGCATGTCAGGTAACCGATTGACAGGTTGGAACAAACGATTGACAGTTTTGCTAATGAAAAATTCATTGAGATTCGAATTGTTATATAATTAACTTTACGCATACAAATAAATAAAGGGAGCTATAGGGGGGGTTATTCTTTGCCTTTTCGAAACTGCTTGTTTGTGCTGGAAGCGCATGATCGAATCTAGCTAGCGCCACTTGAATTAATTTTCTTTTATAGTATTATTATATATTAGTTTGCTAATATATAAATTCGTGCACTTATAAATAAAACAAAGTTGTAGCTTGAGTGGTCGTTGACCTGTGATCAAATCCTATCAGTAACACCAATTTTCACTTTTTGAAAAGGTTTTTAATATAATATTTTTAACCAAGAAAAAATATAATCTTCCAATATCATCAAAAAATATAACAAGATTTTTGACACATTTTTAATCAAAATGTAACATGATATTCCAAATGCCACTAAAAAATTTATTACAAGATTTTTATATAATAAAATTTATTTTCATTTAACATTTTTTTTAACAAAATATTTCAAATGCTATCAAATAAAAATAAAATATTCCAAATGGCATCAAGAAATTTAACCCAAGATATTTTGATTTTGAATTTTTCTTTCAACAATTTTGAACATAATATTTCAAATGTTGTCAATAAATTTATAACAATATTTTTGACATTTTAATTGCATGATAAAATTAATTTTTATTTTAGTGCTTAATAAATCATATAAAAGAAATTTAAAATACCAAGTTAATAAAAATTAATAAAATAATTACATCATAAAATACAATTGAATTTTATCATTAAAATCATGTCAAAGACAAAAACATCAATCTATAAAGAGCATGCATAGTCTTTTATCCTTGAAAATATTTTACTTCATTTATCTAATGATTCAAAATTAATTTATAAAAATTATTTAAAAAATTCTTTTAAATCTTAATATTTGTTTTTGTAAATCTCTGAATGAAAGAAATTGATTTTTGTTGAAAATCATAAACTTAGACTCATGACTTAAGGATCAAAACCAAATGTTATTTTTCATCATTAAAACTAAACACAAGAATGTAAAACATCACCTACCACATCTAAAAATATATTCTTATCAGATGTACCTAACAACCGAGTTGTATTACTCACCTCTTCAAATGTTTGCAATGAGTCTCTATCACTTCATCTCCTAGAAAATTCATCTGAGAACAAGAGATTTAGATGCAAGTAATTAAAGTAAATAACTAACTTATTAAACAATCAACGACAATAATAGTTCAAATATTGAATATGATTAAAAATAAGTACTTATAGTTGTCAATACAACTTGGCTTGAAACCCAATCGTCTTTTCGAATATGATTAAACTTTATTCTTGTAAAGTTTTGTCATGAAATGTAACAAAATTTAATAAAATAATTCATGTATTAAAGATATGTAATTAAAACTTATCAATCTTTTCCTGTGCTTAGTCACTGATATGATGCCATTGGTGTGAAATGAGGAACCCTTTCCGGATCATCTGTTATGGACATTTTTAAGACTCTTTTGAACCCAATTTGAGTCTTACCAATTTTCCTCTAAAACTCTCCAGATATTATCATTAATCCGTTCGCCTTTATCATGTCCATCACTTACTTTTTTCAATGCATTCTTTAATGACTTTGAGCCTTTTTTTCAATGCATTCTTTAATGACTTTGAGCCTTTATTATTGAAGTGTTTCCTAACTTCCTGCTGATGATGTGGTGACCACTTGTATTTTTTGCACGCATACGAGAGAATATGTTAAACAAAATCATGAAGAGTTAATAATTACATAAAAAAATATTTTTACTCAATTACTTGATCTTAAACTCTTCAAACAACATATATTTGATTGGAGGATCCACCTTGCTCCGTGATCTCCAAGCCCCCTCGAACTTGGATTTTAATATACTTAGAGATTTAGGGTGCGGGTTCCATAGTTGGGTCAAAACTACAATTATAACAAAAAATTGCCAAGACCAATATTAACACACACACACACACATATATATATATATATATTACATAAAAATCAGATAAGGTTTGACTTATAAAAACTCACTCTAATCTAGCGATAGGTCAAATCCATATATGTCTATTTGTAAGATCCACCTCGCGAAGAAGGGGTGGATTGGATGGTTGCTTGCCATAGAGGTACTGAGCTATCTGGTAGGATTGAAAGATGGATGTGTGGTAAGAGTGAAAGTTGGCTGTGTGGTAAGAGTACTAGGTTGTGGGGAGGGTGAAGAAATATCGAAAGTCGTAGCAATGCGTGAATTGTAGCCACCCCAACCTTTTCCTAACCCCTACCCCGACATGCATATTGTTCATCTGTCATCTATATATAGAATAAAAGCATGCACATTGTACATCAAATAAACCTTGGATCAAATTAAATTATTTATTATACATAAAATATAATCATATAATACATTCATAAAATAATTGAACTACACCCTGTGACAGTAAAAGTCTTCTTCATCAGTAAAGGACGGAGTTGCTCATGTTTAAAGGGCATCAATTGATTAGAACAGGTGTTCAACCCCAATTGGCCAAGTACATTATAAAAAACAGATCCTATATGCTATATCTTATCTTATTAATCTTAGGGAAATTCTATTCAGAACCCGAAAATTTACTCTTCAAAACCTACGTCCCATCAAAATTTTTAATAATTTTAATATACCTCTTTTACCCCCAAAACCCACAACAAACTCTCTTCTCCGATCACCTCTCATCCCCAGCCATCACCTAAATATATAAATACGCACTTACACATACTTATACATATATATATACACACAGCATGGCCGCGGCCATGACAGCCGCGACCATGCAACCCAGCGCACACACACATATACACTCACACACCTATATAAATATATATACACACACTTATATATATATACAAGTTCCATGACTGCGGCCATAGAAACCCCCGCACCTCGCGGTGCTGGGGTTTCTACAATCCCCGCACCGCGAGGTGCGGGAGTTTTTGAAATACGGGCACCTCGCGGTGCGAGGGTTTCAGCAACCCCCGCATCGTGAGGTGCAGGGATTTCTAAAATCTCCGCACCTCGTGGTGCGGGGAATCAAGCCTTCCCCGACTGCTGGGAAGGCTTGATTAAATTTGTTTTATTTTAATTAAATTTGTTTTATTTTATTTATTTTATTTTAATTAAATTTATTTTATTATAATAAAATAAAAAATAATATAAATAAATAAATTCTAAATATCTGTATTTTAAATAATTATAAATTAACTAATTTTAAATTTTAAATCATTGTAATTAAGTGTTGAATTTTTAATACTTAAAAAAATTTAAAATTTATTTTATTGAATTACTTAAAAATATGCATATCTAAAAATCCTATCATCATTTAAAATATTTTTTTTAAATATATATATCTTTACCTAATTCAATAAGATAAATTTAAAAATCCTATCATCATTTAAAATATATTCTTTTTAAATATATGTAATTATAAAAAAAATATATTTTAAATGATGATAGAATTTTTAGATATGTGTATCTTCAAGTAATTTAATAAGATAAATTAATTAATTTTAAATTCTTTTAAGTATTAAAAATTCAACACCATGATTTAAAATTTAAAATTAGTTAAATTATAATTACTTAAAATGCAGAAATTTAAAAATTATTTATTTGTATTATTTTTTAATTTTATTTTATTATAATAAAAATTTTAATTAAAATAAAAATATAAAAAGTCTTCCCGACTGCTGGCAGTCGGGGAAACCTGGCTTTCCCAATTGCTGGCAGTCGGGGATTTCAGCAATCCCCGCACCGCGAGGTGCGGGGGTTGCTGAAACTCCCGCACCGCAAGGTGTGGAGGTTTTCATGGCCGCGACTGCCATGGCCGCGACCATGTTTTTGTGTGTGTGAGTGTGTATATATATATATATGTGTGTGTATGAGTGTGTGTATATATATGTGTGTGTGTGCTGGGGTGCTGTGTGTGTGTATATATATATTATATATATATATGGGTGTGTGTGTGAGCTTGCTAGTTGTATGGTCGCGGCTGCCATGGCTGCAGCCATGCTCTGTATATATATATGTATGTGTTTGTGTGTATATGATATAGGAGGGAAAGAGAGATGCGAGATGATGGTCGGCGATGAGAGGTGATCGGAGAAGAGAGTTGGCTGTGGCTGTGGGGGGATAAAATAGGTATTTTAAAATTATTAGAAATTTTGATGGGACGTGGGTTATGAAGAGTAATTTTTCGGGTTCGCGATAGAATTTCCCTTAATCTTATTAATTTATTAAAATAGGATAATTTGTCGAAGTGTTTTGTCAAGTGACAATTAATAGTGAATTATTTTCTCCCCAAAACATTTACTTCAAAGGAAAGATATTTGATGCTTTGGTTTGATAAAATATATTTAAAATTTAATATATTTAATAATTTATTGTTTCAATACTAAATGAAACATTTAATATAATACATAGTTAAACGTTTCTTCACAATATATGATGCATCAAAAATTGGAAGAAAACCTTTCAAAGTTCTATAATTTTTTTAAAAATATGTCAAGTTCTGATATAAATAGTTAATAGTATGAAGTGTAGTGACAAGAATTACACTTGATACTTTGGTTTAATAAAATATATTTAATTTTTAATATATTTAATAATTTGATGTTCCAATGTATTTAATAGGATAAGTTTGTAGTCACCTTAGGATTAATCATACGAAAAAAAAAAAAAATCTCAACAAGTGACTCAAATATCATATTCATAGGTGACAATGAACACAATCAAAGGAAGGTCATCTTGGTACATGATGAATTATTAGTCTAAATATTTTCACCTCAAAATTTTGGTCTAAAATTAAAAACATGCATCAAGAGATATTGACCCAATTTAAATATGGTGTCATCATATTCACCCATTTCTTCACAGGCATTGAGTGATTGGAAAACGTAGTCACCTAGATTTTGTCAATCAAATCAACCCTAATAAGATGCAATGAAAATTGAAGCTTCGAGTGGTGAGTCTTTGAGAGATTTCATACTTCGAAGATAAGTTAGAAATTTATAGCATTGAGATGATTTTCATAGATAAACATGTTTTTTTTATAAATTTATTATTAATTATAAATATAATATCTTTTGTTTTTGTATAAATTATTTAAAATTTTACCACCAAATCTATATGGTGGAAGAATCCATGAACAATCAAGCGTTCGTTAGTTTGGTCTTTCAAAACATTGATTCGTGAAGGACAACTGTATTTTATGTGCAATTTTATAGTTAGATACAACAATGCAAAATACAAAACTATAAGGCACAAGTATAAGTTAAACTTTATAACAAAACTAATGTTGTACAAGCTATGGATGAAAGTTTTCCAACAAAAAATCTTATCTTGAGATCGTTTGTTGATATTTTGAGGGCAAATGAACTTATAAAAATGAATTGTTTTATTAGTGTAAAGTTGATTGTGCAATGATTTATGCCCTTATTAATAAGAGTCAAGGTTAATATCTTTCGTATGTTGGACTTTATCTAAAAAATTCAGTTTTTAGTTATGGACAGATTTATGTTGCAGTCTCTAGAGTTACGAATAAAAAATGAATAAAGATATTAATTTGTGATAAAGATGGAGAGTCGATCGACTAATTAAACCACAAATTTGGTCTTTAAATAAGTTTTCTAAAATTTGGATTAAGTATGTTGTTTTTAAAAATTTTAATAATAATTTTTAATAAAATATTATTTATATGATATTTTAATATTTGATTTTATTATAATTAATTAACTTTCATAGATGATTATCAAAATCATCTATTGCGATTACACCTCGTGTGGATTGCAGGGTTCTAGTGATATTGCAATTATAAGATCGGATGGAAGGATAAGAAAAAATAACAAAATTAATGGGATGGATGTTAGAAATGTGAGAAACATTGTCCAACATCTCCAATTCCAAACCAATGGGATATAAAGGGAAACAAAAAGGGACTAAAATAACAAATAATACACTTAGAAAAAAATAATAAAATTTCAAGTGTTCTTTTAGATGGATAGGTATTATTAATATAACTTTTAAAAATTAATTAATATTATAAAAACCATATCGATCACCAACCCTAATAACTTTGTCTTGATTAAGATAAGGTGTAGATTATGACAATATGGATAATGCTATTTCTATAGATAGGGTTTTTACTGGCGAGTTTAAAGGTGACTTGAAGAGACCATTTTGTCACTTTCTCTCTTCTCTCAATAACCATTTTATCCCTTTCTCTCATATATTTTTCTCCTCGTCTCCTCTTTCTCTTCTCTCCTCTTCCTTTAGCATCGCCTATCGCTGGTTGCTGCCTCGCACTCTTCGCTTGCCTCGTCTTCGCCTCTTGTCCGTTGTATCCTCGTCTGGCCAACGACCGACACCTCGCCTTTTGTCTGTCTGATCGACTCCGCAAAAGGCAAGGCAACCAAATGAGGATGCAACAACAGGCGTTGAGCGACGAGTGCGAGGCAACGACGGTGGTGGGCGATGATAGCGAGAGAAAGGTTGTGACAGGCAGTGTTGAAGGGGAAAGAGGAGAGAGAGATGCAGTTGCTAGAGAGGGAAGGGAAATGGGGGAGAGAGAGAAAAGAGATGAGAGAAGAGAATATCGCAAATTTGTCGCGATAAGTTCTCAATTTATCGCGAGAAGATCACCTGTAAACTCCCTTGTAAAATCCCCTATACGATTAGCATGACTTCGACGATATAGCCTTATTGTTTGCATTTATGCATGTAAGAGATAAGCTTAAGTAGTTATTCCCATGCAAGCCCACAATCTCTAACCATCACATTAACCTCTAATCCTCCATAGCAGCACCCTTAATATAATCCATTTAAATCCAACGCAAGCCAACAACTCTTGCATCCATGCACCATAATTTTTACTCTTTGTGCTCCTTGATACCACCTATCCAAAGTACTCTCAACACATTCATGGATGTCACACTCATTGCTCAAGATTAAATGCATATAAATTTCATCTGACTAGTCAAAAATTACATCATACTCAATATGGCGTAACATATCTATTTTCTTGGCTATAAGTGGAAATCTGACCAAAATCCACATCCTAGTTTTGAAGGGACTAACCAAAATTACCAAATATTTATAGAATTAGAAATCAAACTCGTAACTTTAAATTTATAATACAAAATTTTTATTCTTCTTTGAACAAAATTATCATCTTATATGACGATTTTGAAAATTATGATAATATATGAGTATTTTTTAATAAAGAAAAAAACAAATCAAACTGTTTGATATTTTTAAATTTATTTACAAGAGAAAATAAAGAAATTAGGTAATGATCACAAACGAAATGTTTGATCCATGAAGTGAAAATGAAAAGAAAATTAGGCCAACAGCAATAAAGAAAAACAAGATTCCTGGCAATAAATAAAATATATATTAATAAATATCAGCTAAAAATAAAATATACTGGTTACTCTTTAACAATTATCTTAATGGTTACTCTTTAACAATTATCTTAATAAATTAGAGGAGATGCCCCCCCGGGGGCGCAGAGTACGGAAGGCCAAGAAGAAGTAGAAAACTATGAGTAATGCTATAAGTACGCCGTGGGCTACACCCACGGCTATCGAAACTATTTAAAATAAATTAAAATAACTTAACCTAAATATCTGATTTCATTTTTCGAGGCCCCACCCGCCCAAAATTCATTCTGCTCAAACCCATCTTCTCTCTCCTGCTACTCGCCAAAACCCTTCTCTGTTGCTCTCGCTCTTTCTGTGTTGCCTTCTCTCAAGGCCAAATCCATTTTCTCTCTCTTGCTCCCGTGGGCTACGCTCTCTGTTGCTCTTCGATTTGTTGCTCTCACTCTCTCTCTGTTGCCATCTCTCGCGGCCAGTGTCAGCGTCGGTCCACCTCTCTCTCGATTTCTCATCGCCCCCACCCCCCTTTCCTCTTCCGACACCATCGACCCCACCCACATCTCCCCCTGACAACATCGTCACCCCCAACCCCTTTCGTCGACCCCACCCCCATCTCCCCTCTCTCGACACCATCGGCCCCACTCACATCTCCCTTTCCCGACACCGTCGCCCCCACCCGCATCTCCACTCTCACGACTACCTTCGACCGCAACCGTCGGCCACTTCTCGCATGACCACAAGCCATCTCTCTCTTTCTCTCTCGCTCTCACCGTCGTCGCCTCGCCGCCGGCCAGCCACTGCAGGACCCACTGCTGCCCACTGCATCCGCCCGTCAGGCAACAATCTTGGTATGTGGTACTTTTAGATTTATATATTTGCCCATGTCTTCACATATATAAATTTCATGGTTGTTTTACTATAAATGGATTTTGCCCAATATAGATGGATTTTGAAAATAATTTGTAGTATCATATTAGTTGAAATCATGCTCAAATCTGAATAATAGGTGTTGAAAAGCCATGTCCGTTTATGCTTAGGAGAAGTATTGTGGTATGCTACATAGGCAATGCTGCTATAATTGAACCCCAAAACTTACTTCTCTGGTCAGACTCCTCCTCTATAAATTCAAGTTCTTATTAAATTACTTAGGAATTTGATATTTAGCCAAACAAAAAATGAATGATCAAATAGATAACCGTGGAAGCCAAGTCGTTTTTCACATCAAGCCATCTGTTGAGTGGGGCTGCGTATTTCAGGCTTCTGGCACATTTGATCTTACTTTCACTTTTGTTCATGAATTAAGCATCTCTTGAAAATATTTATAATTAATGCATATTATCTTGGATTTGTTGGTGTAGTTAAAAATATTTAACAACATGGGCAAATGTACCGAGCAAACAGCTGGCTATATTGTTTTCTGGGATCCCAAAACTTAGAAATTTGTAGCACATCATCAATTAATATATTTGGAATGTTGCTGCATTCGACTAAATTACAGTAGTGCATTAAACAAACATGAATTCTAACACTCTTTCTATAGAACCTTCATTACTATAAATCTTCTTTAACCTTGTGTTATTGATAATTGAAGTGCAATTTCTATATCACAGTGTTACAATGACGAGACGAAATACAGAAGTATGTCATAGCTGTCGACGACGAGGGCACTACTTTGCGGCATGTCCAACAAAGCGCTCATGCCCATTATGTAAACGAGGATTTGTAAAATGTTTCGAGGTGGAAAAAGAGTCTGTAAACAAAGGGAGGTTGTTCAATATTTGTAGTATTAAGTGTGGATTTTGGAAGTGGGTCGGAGAAGATGAATCACGTGAATTTTTTGATGAAGGTGAATCCAGTGGTAGTGCTTCGGCTAAGTGTACGACCAATTTTCCAGTTGAAGAGTTCTCTCGCATGTTCCAGACTATAGCTCGAATATATGAAGAAGATAACATGGAAATTTCATTGAACATAACAGTGCGCAAGGGAAAAGAAAGTGTATTTGACAATGGTAAAGGAAAGGGGCCGGCATGATTTTGGATGACATTTGAGAACTGTATTTATATATGTGTATGTAGTGGTATGTAGTGGTATTTGAGTAAAATTGTGTTTGTATAAGAACTATTAGATATGTGTTTGTAGTGATAAAATTAGAACAAGATTTTATATAGATATTAATGTGTTTGTAGTACATTTTTCTGTTAGTGGTATTTGATGTTTGTAGTTAAATGGTTTTTAAACTTTATTTGATAATTATTTTATAATTATATATAAGTATTGAAATAGCCTATAAATTTAATTTTTGAACTTAGCAATGGAGATTTGCCAATCAATGGTGGCTGGACACGAACAGTGAGAAATTTGCCAATCAATGGTGGCTAAACACAAACAGTGTGTTGCATGGTTGATGCATCACCCTTAGGCATTGAACGACAGAACCATCCAACAAGCTGTTTGTACCTATCCACCATACTTTGTAAGACAAAACCAAATAATAAGTTGTTTGTGTATTCTTATCATACCCACAAGAAAATGTCAACAACAACCTGTTCATTTAACATTCAACATAGTAGTACATAGACATTCACCATTTTGAATACATATAAATTGTTCATTTAACATTGATTTAGCATTCAACAAGCTGATCATTTAACATTCAACATGTAATTGAGTACTAATTGTTACATTGTTGGAATTACAAAATAAAATAGGACAGCAAAACTGTAAGCACCCCCGCCCAGATATCCCCAACCACCCGGACTACCCGAACGGGAGCGCCTACGGGAGGAGAAAAATAATGAAACATGAAGACAAAGACCACCCCGGCATGCATACACAAAAATGAGAACAGCAGAAGCAAAGCTCAAGACATGCATGCACTATGGGTACCCCGCTAACACAGCGGTCACAAGATAAATAAATAAACACAAACTCCTGTGCCGACATACACAAGACTCGAGAAAAGACCTGGCACAGTACGAAATAATAGAGTAAATTCTACCTAGACATCAGAGTGGATAGGGATTGACGAGACTGCCTGTACACCACACCGACTCTGCCGTTAAAGCTGACTCCCTTGCCATGGCTCACGCCGCCACTACCTGGAATGATGGAAAGCAAGGTGAGTCGAGAGACTCAGCAAGCATAAGAAAGAAAAGGCATAAGGCTACACAAAACCAGAAGTCTCACCCCAGAATAAATCCCCAGGTACACACAAGCCATGAGACGCTATAACATAACAGCTCAATAGCATAACAAAATAAAAGCACATACCGGTCCTTGGGGCCCACATAAGACACTTGGCACCCAAGTCCCATACCAACCTGTCGCTACCCTGAAAGGCAACAAGTGTCTCCACAAACCTGCGCGCGCTGTCCCAGGCCGGTACTCCCGTCACCTGTATCCGTCGGTACTCCCGACAACCGAGCCATAGGCTCCCTCGGAACGGTACTCCCGTCCGAGAACTAAATACTACCAGTATCCATGCAATGCACATAGAAATGCAATGGCGTAGTGAGCATCAACGTGATACAAGGCGCCCATACATCCAGGCATCAGGCCATGCTCCGCCCACATAGTAAACCACACGCCATGCATATGCTCGCACTGGATGCAACCTAACCAAACTAGAATGACCGTGTCCAAGCATTCTCAATAAATGGATATCCCAATATGCATCCCGTACCCATGTGCATATCAAATCATGAACAGTAATACAATGTATCTAATCATGCAGTAAATCACATACCGGCAGAGCTAGTCAGTAGTGCCCGGCACCGGTCAACGGCCAGTGACTAGGGGTGTCCACCCGACGGTCCACATCAGGGCCGTACCATAATCTACCCCGACGTCACCAACAACCGACCCCTGCCCCACTGCTCAATAGCTCTAACCGAACCATAAATAAATCCGAGAAAAAGCTGTAAATAAACCCGATAAAATCATAAATAAATCCGCCCGTCTAGGAACCTAATTCCCAGGCTGGTTCGGCATCATTCCCAAAGGGAGTGGGGGCGGTACAAACCCCCATAAGCTCACAACAAATAAAACTCTAGAAGTCTCGGATTTAATTTAAATTAAAACAAATTAATAAGAATAACAAATAAGGTTAGGAGCCGAATTAGAGTAAGGGAGAGAATAAAGTACAGGAAATCACGGGGTGTTTCACGGGAATTAAAGATCAGGAAGAGAGGGTTAAGAGCTTGCCTTTACACGACCGTTTCTTCTCTTTCTTGCACTCCCGCTGCAAAGTAAAACGTTCGCTGGCAATAAATAAAATCGCGACCTTAATTAAATAAATCTACCGTGTAATATAATTAATTTAGCCGTCTAAAATCCCACGTAAGCGCACCACAATTAATATCTCAACGAGTCTCATATTTATTTTAAATTAAATCACGCTAATAAAGCCAGCTTAATAAATTAAATTTAAATCAAACGACTCCAAATTCCATAATTAATAAACGAGTCGAAACAGACGAAGGGAGGGTATAAAATACGAGAAATCACAGGGTTTCTCACGGGAATTAAAGAACACGAGGAAAGGATTAGGATCTTGCCTGAAATCGGCTGATTCCGACCTCTCTCAAGCTCCCGAGGCAAATTAAATCATTTCCTAGCAAATAACACAACCGGGACCCAAATTAATTAATTTTAATCGCATAAAATTTATAATTTAAACACATAATGCTTCTACTAATTTTTACCCACGTACCTGATCACTTCCCATGCCGACAAATCCCAAAATTCATTTATTTTTTCCTTATTTATTTTTCTTTCCTTTCTTTTCTTCTCTTTTCTTTCTTTCTTCTTCTTCTCTTCTTCTTCCTTCTTCTTCCTTTCTTCTCCCACGCTCACGCTCACTGCTCCAGCGCCATTTTTCTTCTTCTTCTCTTCTTCTTTCCTTCTCCTTCTTCCTTTCTTCTTTCTTTTCTTCTTCTTCTTCTTCTTCTTCCGCATCTTCCTCCATGCGCACAGCCGCTACCAGCCACCGCCTCGGCCAGCTTCCATGGCTGCAACAGTTGCGGCCGTGCCACCGCCGTAGCTCTTGGCTGCTACTTCGCGCCACCACGAACCAGCGCTCCACGTCGCTGCAAGGCCACCATCGATGGCTGCCTCCCCTCGCGAGCTGCTGCCCTGCCTCACTCAGCAGCCATGGCCGAGCTGACTCGGAGCTTCCATGGCTGTCACCTCCCTCTTTCTCCCTCGTTCGATCTCTCTTTCTCACTCTCTCGGTCTGGATCTCTCTCCCTCAATCTCTCCCTCAGCCGAGCCCTCTCACTCCCTGCTCACTCTCTGCTCCCCCTGATCTCTATCTCTCACTCTCTGCTCTTATCTGTTTTCATTTGACATAAAAGTGGCCATTTTGCTTAACCCTTACGCACACGCGCACAGCCACAAAATTTTACTTATTAATTAATTAATTTAAGTTAATTTCTTAACTCATTATTATGATTTTGATTATATTATTAATATGAATTAATTAATTAATTCAAATTAAGTTAACATAATTTACACATTTTTTTATTATTAGCAGTATTATTTTTACCACTCTTTGATTACCTTAAATCCTCAAATGCCGAAATTTAATAATTAATCAAAATTTAATAATTAATATCATTACCGAAATTTCTGGATATTACAAAAACCCAACGAAAATTACAAAATAAAAGCACCAGCTCTTATGGAGATTTCTTGCTAAGGTGGTATGAGATTGAGATCATCATCCTGACATTGCTTTCCCAGCTTTGCTGCATATAAGATAGGAAAGTAAATTTACATGATACTAATATAAACAAAAATTATATGTATGATCCATATACTCCTACTAACTATTACATGTACAACATTTCCGAACAATATGAATTAGATCAGAACTCAAACATATAAATGCAATAGCACTAATATTACAATGTCATACCATATGGTGCCATGGTCTAATAGTTCCTGAAATAGAACCAATTGAAAGAACCATTGAATGATGACCTCCTGCAACATGAAGACATTAATAAATATATGTAAGAAATAACTTTTTTGATACTTGAAGACATTAAAGATATTTTTTGATATTTTAAGAAAAATCTATTCTTTTCTAGATGAGATTATGACATTTCCTTCTCATTTATGGCATAAACATGTTTTTGACGTAGTGAGACGCTAAATTATAGTATTTAAGAATCATTGCATGTGTTATAACTTTGCCAATATATGAAAAATTTGCATGGAAACGTGGGGCATAAAGGCACCGAAATTTGTGGTGACTATAAAGTAGTTTATTTAAAAAAGAAACAAGTTGCACCTCATGAAGAGTTCCATCACCCCCAACTGCAATCACAACATCAACATCTCCACGGATGGCCTGCAAAATAATAGTTGTTAGAATTTCCACATAACATACCTAATTTGTTTGTTTCTTTTACACTTAAAGCCTAAACTAATAAGATTCACCTTGAAAATTAAATGTATCATTTGGAGGAGACGGACGCCCTAAGGTAAGAAATGGCAATTGTTGAATGCATGGAATATGTTGCGGGATATTAGCCAATTCATTGACTTGGAAATTTGGATGTGTAACTACTTGTGTTTCATCCTGATCCAACACCGAAAATAATTTTTTAAAAATCAAAATAGAAAAAAGTCATCAAATGAAAATGTTATATAGTTACGTACCAAGCGTTGTGAATACGAGAAGGGTTTTATGGCAAGGTAATGTGATTCCTGTGTAGTCTGAACGACGGCTGCACCATCCTGTAAATTCTTTTGCGGCACTTTCTTTACTTTCTTATTACCCAAAGACACCTGCGCATCATCGAACCATGATTAATTTATATTCCACCTAATAGGTTACTTGAACACTACAAACTAGTGCTTACCTTATCTCTTTTCGATTTTGACTCTAACGGGCCCTTTTTTCGAAGCTTCTTAGGCCTTCCCTTACTTCTCGAGCAATTGGGGTCTAATATATTCTCGCTTAAAGCATTCTCCATCATTCTCTCGTCGGAGCCTGCATGAACAATCGCTTGAAATAGATGATTACGTCCACTAATTGACTTCGAGGTGGAAAGCTCATTTTTTTTAAATTGAATCCACTCCATAAGCTTTTTTGTACGACCTTCATCATATGCTGCAAGATCAGCTACCTCGGTAAAAGCTTTGCACAATTGGTCATATCTTAACTGTCCAGGACTATTAATCCACTCATCATAGTTAATTGCAACCCTCGTGTGGCATCTAGTTACATCTCTCCTCCACCTCCTTAATATATACCTTTCGGAAAGTGATTTTACGTTATTACGAATTAATACTGTGATAGCATGCCGACAAATAATTCCCACAAACTCGAATAGGTGACAGCTACAAATAAATTCACAACTATCCCTCTGAAATAAAATGGTAAATTTTTTTCTCTTCACACCCCCACCAACTACAACATCTTCTTGTACCTTATACGTTGTTCCCAAACATTCATCGTCGACAGATATAATGTCACAATACATCTTTTTGTTGATTTCTTCTTGAAATTCCCTGAATTTTGATATAGTGTAAACTAATTGGAACTGTTTTTCAAATTGATATGGTGTAATACATGGAATCATTTGCGAGAATGATCGAAAATCTGCTTGAAACTCCTTCTCAACCTTATTCTTTAGTGCTCGCTCGTATTGTTTAACAAACTGCTTTAATGATGTTTTTGAATGGACAAACCCATCGAAGAATGCATTCATACTCTCACTACGTTGGGTTGTTGACATACCTGCCCAAAACGATGTTTTCAAGAAACAAGGAACCCAACGGCTTCTATCAATGTAAAGTCTCACCAACCAATCATTATCAAGCAATTCATGTTCTTCAACCATCTTAATCCAACCTTGTTCGAATTCTTCCGGAGTTTGCGAATCATAGACTAGTTCATGTATAGTCGAAAATATAATGCCCTTTTGAACATGGTTGCCAAAATTTTCAGGCAACTTCTTCAATATATGCCATAAACACCATCTATGTTTGGTATTCGGCAATACTATTTGGATTGCGTTTTGCATAGCCCTGTCTTGGTCCGTAATTATTCCATTAGGCGCCTGGCCTTGCATGCATTGAAGCCATGTCCTAAATAGCCAAACAAACGTCTCTGTATCCTCACTTGACACTAACCCACATCCGAGCAACGTAGATTGTCCATGATGATTCACCCCAACAAAAGGGGCGAATGGCATATCATATTTATTTGTGAGGTACGTGGTGTCAAAGGTCACAATATCACCAAACTCCTTATATGCTTCTCTGCACCTATTATCGGCCCAAAACACATTTCTCAATCGAGACTCTTCATCTAAATCGATACTAAAGAAAAAACCAGGGCAATTTGCTTGCATTTTTGAAAAATAAGATTGTATTGCAGCCGCATCTCCTTCCCCTAATCGTAACCGTCTAACTTTTTCAACATAGTTTCTACAATCTCTTTCTATGCATGTCAAATTCTCATATCCACCTGCTTCGACAACTGCTAAGTTATAGCTTTTATGTAACGGAATTCCAGCCATATCATTCACTTCAAGTTGACGTTTTACATGTGCACTCAATTGTCGGTTGCATCGAAACAATCGGGATTTGGACGGACTCGTCTTATGATTATGCTCAAGATGGACGGTGTTAATTCGCCATGTTCCAATACCATCAACACTTGCAGTCAACCTAGCTTTACACCCTGTTTGAATGGTTGGTTGTGGCCTCGAAGAAGTACTTTTAGACCTAGTTCTTTGCCCTTCTCGACAACATGAAAATGTCACATATTGTACTACCCCATCCTTACCCTTTTTCGAATTTCTTTTTCTAACCGAAAAACCTACGTCATATGCATATCTCTTATAAAACTCAAATATTTCGTTGGCATCCTTAAACTTCATCCCAACCTCTGGCACAATAACTTCACTGTTTTCTGCTAAGATTTCATCATCCAGCTTCTCCATTAAAATATCATCTTCATCATTTTCCAAACTTCCATCATCTATTGTCTCATCATCAAGGTTAAAATAACAAAAATAAATCAAGCATTTAATAAATACTCAAAAACATAAATCAAATAGAACATAAATGATAGAAAATTACCTGAAAAATTAGTCATTTTCCTCTGAAATATTATCTCTGTGAAAAGGAGAGGTGGCGGATGCAAGGGCCGGCGGTGGGGGTGCATTGGCTGGCCAGCAGCGAGTGGGGGAGACAGCTAGTGGTGGGGGTGCAGTGGCAAGCCAGGGGCGAGGCGACGGCTGTGAGAGAGAGAGAGAGAGAGAGAGAGAGAGAGAGAGAGAGAGAGAGAGATACAGTGGTTGTGTGAGGGGTGGCTGGTAGTTGGGGTTGAATGTCGTCGTGAGAGGGTGATGCGAGTGGAGAGGGAGAGGAGAATGGGTGGGGTCGACAGTATCGGAAGAGGGAGACGAGGTGGGGTCGGCGGTGTCAGGAGAGGGAAACAGGGGTGGGGGCGACGAGAAATGGATTTGGCCGTGAGAGAAGGCAACACAGAGAGAGCGAGAGCAACAGAGAGAAGGCAACACAGAGAGAGCGAGAGCAACAGAGAAGGGTTTTGGCGGGTAGCAGGGGAGAGAGAAGATGGGTTTGAGCAGAATGAATTTTGGGCGGGTGAGGCCTCGAAAAATGAAATCAGATATTTAGGTTAAGTTATTTTAATTTATTTTAAATAGTTTCGGTAGCCGTGGGTGTAGCCCACGACGTACCTATAGCATTACTCGAAAATTATATATATAATAAGAGATAAAAGGCCGATCGAGAAGATAAATAAAACTAGAAAAGAGACAAAAGGACAGAGAAAGGCAGGCCGCCGCGTGGTGCCGTGCACGGGTCCAGCAACCAAACAATCATAAAGAGTTGGTAGTTACGTAAACATTATTATTACTCAATTATTTGATCTTAAAACTCTTTAAACATCATATCTTTTTGAGAGCAATGTCCATCTCGCTCCACGAACTTCAAGCTCCCTCAAACTTAAGATTTTAATATACTAGGGAAATAGGAGGCTGGGTCCCATAATTAGGTCAACACTACAATTATAACCAAAAAAAAAAAATACATCAAGACTAATATTAATATATATATATATATATATTAAAAAACATATAAAATTTAAGTAAAAAAAATTCACTCTAATTCAATGATAGATTGTATCTATATAGGGATCTATCTCTCTAATTATGAGTGAATAGGACGACTGAGTGACCATAGAAGTATTGGTATTTGATTGTGTTATAAGAGTGAAAGATGAGTGTATGCTAATTGTACTCGGCTCTGAAAAGGGTGAGAAAATATTGGAGCTCGTAGCAATGTGTGGCCTATGGCCACCTTGACCTCTTCTTTGACCCCTACCTCAACTTGTACCTTAATCATCACTCATCTATATACACATAATATACCAAATAAACCTTAAACTATTAGTTATACATAAAATATAATCATAAAATAAATGCAATAACTTAACTAGACCCAGAGCCAGCCCAACAGAGTTGGGGGCTTAAACGGAAAGATTTGTTGAAACTTTTCAGTATTAAATTTTTTTATAAAAAAATAAATAATATAATTTTTTATATAAATATTTTATCTTTTTATTAAATAAAAAAATTAAAATTCAATCAACTACAAAATATAATAATCTCTTAACGATAATAATTTTTTAACTAAAATATAATGTCTCAGAGATAAGAAAAAAAAGTCAAATAACTTACAATAATAAACAAAGAAAAATAAAACTATTTTTCTTAAAAATATAAAAAGATCAATGCGAGCAAAAAAACTATACATTCATGATTCTCTTATAAAGAGAAACAAAATATTACATTAAACTTGTAAGCACCCCTGCCCGGACATCCCCAACCACCTGGACTACTCGAACGAGAGCGCCTGCGGAAGGAGAAAGAATGAACCACATGACAAAAACCACCCTGGCATGCATACACGAAAATAAGAACAGCGGAAGCAAAACAAAACACATGCATGCACTACGGGCACCCCGCTGACACAGCGGTCATAAGATAAATAAATAAACATAGACTCCTGTGCCGACATACACGAGACTCGAGAAAAGACTTGGCATAGTACAAAATAATAGAGTAAACCCTACTCAGACATCAGAGTTGATAGGGATTGATGAGATTGCCTGTACACCATACCGACTCTGCCGCTAGGCACTAACTCCCTTGCCTTGGTCCACGCTGCCACTACCTAGAATAATTGAAAAACAAGGTGAGTCGAGAGACTCAGCAAGCATAAGGAAGAAAGATTGAAGGCTGTTCAAAACCAGAAAACTTTCCCCAAAATAAACCTCCAGGCACATACAAGCTATGAGATGCTACAACACAATAGCATAGCATAATAAAAGTACATACTGGTCCTTGGGGCCTACATAAGACACCTGGCACCCAAGTCCCATACCAACCTGTCGCTGCCCTGGACAGTAACAAATACCTCCAGCAAATCTGTGCTCCATCCCGGGCCGGTGCTCCTGTCACCCGTATGTCCGTGTCGGTACTCTCGACACCCGAGCCAGAGGCTCCATCGGAACGGTATTCCCGTCCGAGAACTAAATACTACCAGTAGCCATGCAATACACATAAAAATGCAATGACATAGTGAGCATCAACATGATGCACCGACGCCCATACATCCAGGCATCAGGCTGTGCTCCGTCCACATAGTAAACCACACACGATGCATATGCCCATGCTGGATGCAACCTGACCAAGCTAGAATGTTTGTGTCCAAGCATACTCAATAAATGAATATCCCAATATACAACCTGTATCCATGTGCATATCAAATCATGGACAACAATATAATAAATCTAAACGTGCAGTAAATCACATACTGCCAGAACTAGTCAGCAGTGCCCGGCACCGGTCAACAACCAGTGACAAGGAGTGTCCACCCGACGGTCTACTTCAGGGCTGTACAATAGTCTACCCCAACGTCACCAACAATCGACCCCTGCCCTACTGCTCGATAGCTCTAACCGAACTATAAATAAATCCAAGAAAAATCGTAAATAGACCCGCACGTCTAGGAACATAATCTCCAAGCCGGGTTCAGTATCATTCCGAAATAAATGGGGGCGGTACAAACCCCCATAGACTCACAACGAATAACTCTAGAAGTCTCGGATTTAATTTAAATTAAAACAAATGAATAATAATTCAACCAATAAGGTTAGGCGCCGAATTAGGGTAAGGAAGGTAATAAAATACTAGAAATCATGGGGTCTTTCACGGGAATTGAAGAACACGATGAGAGGGTTAGGAACTTGCCTTTACACGACCGTTTCTTCTCTTTCTTGCACTCCCACTGTGAAGTAAAACATTTAAGAGCAATTAATAAAATCCGTAGTTCACATTAATTAAATCTAATCGTGTAATTTAAATAATTTAACCATATAAAATCTCATGTAAGCATACCGTAAATAAAACCCTGACAAGTCTTATATTTGATTTAAATTATATCACATCAATAACATCCTCAATATATATATAATTAATTAATATATAATATTAACAACTCACCAATATGCTTAGCTTATAAACATAGGAACATATATATATATATATTTGCTTAACAGCATAAACACATATCTTCACCAATATGCAGGGGCAGATATAGGGGGGGTGGCACGGGCTCAGCCCGTGCCACCCCCAATTAAACAGTAAAAAAAATATATAATAAATAGTAAAAAAAAAATAATAAATAGTAATATATATATAAATATATAAACTCCCAAGCACAGCCCAGTCCCAAGCCCCCCTTTGCATCCGCCCCTGCCAATATGTTTACATGGCCCGGCATTCCATAACTTTTCTTTTATCCTAATTTCAATTCACTCGCCCACTGATTCACACTCACACATTGATTACACATATATACATATAGATATATAAATTGGCACACAGCACACTCACTGTAACACAACCTTCACAATCAAATTAATATACACGCAGCAAAATAGTTAAATTCAATCAATAATTAATAAAATTACACCCTAAATAAAATTTCAACCACACAGATTAATTAACACACGTTTCCATACTTACCTGACTAATTAAACTTCAATTAAACCAAGATTAACTTGAATTTTCCTTGATTTTACAGCATCTTTGCGCGTTCCCTCATGCCTAAAATTTTCCTTCTTTACTCACTGTTTAACCCCCAACAAATTCACCCCGTTCTCGGCCTTTAAATGGCAAAAAGAGGAGGCTCCAGAAACTGCCGCGTGGCAGCCCAGCGCACCCAACCGCCTCTCATGAAACGGCGCCGTTTCGGGCGCCCATGATTTAGAAAATTTCTGCCTAATTTAGGCCCAGCGCACGCAGCCTTCAGGAATTGTTCCCGCGCCCCTCATATGGGCCCACGCGTGCTCGACCATCCGTGTGCCTTGCATCCTTAATTCAAGTACACACCATACTATACTTAAAGAAACTTTCTGCCAGCTCATATATTTTCGTTCACATAGGACCACATGAACTATTATTATATTCCTATGTATACTGAGGCTCGGCTACCACATTGTAATTTTCCAATTGCTTGGTTATTATTTTATTTATAATATATAATACATACTACACACTAAATGATATAGTAATATAAAGTTTAAAACCTCAATATGCTACACTTAATCATTTTTTTTCTTAAAAATCTCAATTTAACCACTTCAATTACAAAATTAATAATTATTACTTATTCTCGAATTACCAGGATGTTACAAAACTGATAGTATTAAAGGATAAAATTCACCAATAGTAACTTTTCATTCTACAAATATGTGTTATTATATTCATCTTTATATAAAATTAATTTTTTTTACCTTTTAAGATGCAAAATTATTGATCTTCAGAATCAAGTTTATCTAATAAATCATGAGTTTTATGGAGAACACCACAGCAACGGTTAAAAAATAGAAAATGGTGAGGGAAGTTAAAAAGATTTAAAATGTTTTATATTTAATTTTTAATAAAATATTAATTATTAAAAATAATATATATATATATATATATTACAAATTTCTAAAATTTGGGACTTCTAATTTGGGGCTAATGGCATGACATAAATGACTTAAGATAGGGCCAGCCTGACTAGACAATGGGTGAGTAAAGTCTTCATCATCAGTAAAAGGACGGAGTTGGCCATGTTCAAAGGGCATCAATAGATTAAAACAGGTGGCCAACCCCAGTTGACCAAATACATTATAAAAAAACAGATCCCATATGAGAGAGTACTGCAATTATAAGATCGGACGGAAGGATAAGAAAAAAATAACAAAAATAAATATTCCACAAACGGATAATTTTGGATCAAGCAAATCTAATTAAGATGATTAAAATAAAAAGTCCCTCATTTGATTTAGTGATTGAGTGTATTTTAATTTTCATGTTAATTATTAGGTATTAAATCTTTTTAAAGATATAAAATCTTTCAATCTTAAATCAAATTATTTTAATTTATATAATTTATTACTTGTTACATTCATTTTCCATGTTTATCCCTATATATAGCTACAGGAGTTGACCTTTTAAGACAGTATTTTTAATAATATTTATATATTAATGTAACGTAAAATATAATATATTAAAATACTGTCTTAAAAGGTCAAAAAATGCTGCTGCTATGCAACACTGCCGGCCTAGAATTAGTGATTGTTATCACATCTCTAAGAAATTAAATTATAGTTTATTGGACTTTTATCATCAATCAAATTAACGGTGCTTCTGTCACTTTCTTCCAAAATTTTCCATGAAGAATAGCAACACAAATATGGCTGTATATATTGAAAATATTATTTAGATATTTAAAAATTTGATATATATATATGATCACACTTTATATTAATGTATTATGTATTTTTATTAATATAACAAAAAATATAAAATATGAAGTGTGAAATTTCTTCTTCAAACAACATTTCCACACAAATAATATATATCTGAAACATACAGACTTCACTCCAAGGAGAGAGGGAGAGGGAGAGGGAGAGCTACCTGTAAATGGATTCCTTGTGGAGACAGCTGATCGTCCTCCTTCTCTCTTTCTTTATGCTATTAACCCTAATCAATCCCACCACTGCTCAGAACAACTTCATCTATGCCTGCTTAGAGAGTGGAACCTACCAAAATAACAGTATTTACCAGAACAACCTCGACACTCTCCTTTCATCTCTCGCCCCCAACCTCAACAAGTACGGCTTCAACACCACCTCCGTCGCCCAAACCTCCAACGACACAATCGATGCCATCGTGCTCTGCCGAGGCGACGTCGAGCCCGACATCTGCCGGAGCTGCGTCAACGACTCCTCCGTCAAGATCAAACAGATCTGTCCAAACTACAAGGCCGCCATGGGGGGCTACGACCAGTGCATGCTGAGATACCGCTCGCCCTACAATATTACCGCGGACCTGCAGAGGCCCAGCGTGTACGCGTATAACGATAAGCACAACTTCACGAGTCCGGATCGGTACAACGAGGTACTGAGGGAGTTGCTCCGGCGGCTGCGGAGCCAGGCGGCTCAGGGCGGCTCCGACCTCAAGTTCGCCACCGGCAGCCAGCAGGGCCCGGACAATCAGAACATATACGGGATGGCGCAGTGCACGCCGGATTTGACGGAAAAACAGTGTAACGATTGTGTGGATGAGGCCATCGATGAACTGCCGGTGTGTTGCAATAATCGGATTGGAGGGAGAGTTCTTAAGGTTATCTGCAATATTCAGTATGAGACCAATTTCCGGTTCTATAATGAGACTGAATCATCATCAACATCAGGTATATATCTAGCTTGCTAATACAATATCATAGACGTTGAGCTTAAAGAGAACCGGTGGTGAATTTTGCAGGAGATGATAACAATAAAACTCGGACATTGACAATCGTTCTTCTGGCTGTTGCTTTCCTCATAATAGTCCTAATTGCTTGCATCTACATCTTCAGAAGAAAGAAAAAACAGGGGAAACGAAAGCAGAAATTTAAGGACTGTAAGTTTAAACTAATATCTAAATTCTTAATTATCTCCACTAATTAATTAATTAATTCATCAGTCTACTAATGGTAATTATTTGTTAGTTTATGAGACTGCGGATGAGATTAGCGCTGTTGAATCCTTGCAATATGACTTCGCTACAATTAGCACCGCAACAGATGACTTTTCTGAGGATAATAAGCTGGGACAAGGTGGATTTGGTGCTGTTTACTGGGTAATAATAATAATTGGAGCATTGACATGTAAATAGGAAATCTAAGTTTCCTGTTTGGTGGTCTTCATTACAATTTATTCTATTATACTTTTAGGGTCGACTTCAGAATGGACAAGAAATAGCTGTGAAGAGATTGTCTAAAAATTCTCAACAAGGAGACATGGAGTTTAAGAATGAGGTATTGTTGGTGGCCAAGCTTCAACATAGAAATTTGGTTAGGCTTTTGGGTTTTTGTCTCGACGAAGAAGAAAGGCTCCTCATCTATGAGTATTTGCCCAACTTAAGCCTTGATCATTTCATATTTGGTATGAATCTTTTATTGTTACCAATACTATAGCAATGCTTTTAATCAGGAGGATGTAGAATTATACAAGTGATTTTTGTCTATTTATTATGAAATGACATAAATATGCTACTATTTGTATTGAACTCCATCTCAAGTAGATTGTTTTGGATATGTTATTACTCCTTTTGATTTTGATTCAATCATATGCTTGAACATTCCTAGATCCCATGAAGCGGGAAGAGTTGGATTGGGATAAACGTTACAAAATCATAGAAGGCACTGCAAGGGGACTTCTATATCTTCATGAAGATTCACGACTTCGAATTATTCATCGCGATCTTAAAGCAAGTAATATTTTATTAGACTCAGAAATGCACCCCAAAATTGCTGATTTTGGCATGGCAAGGATCTTCACCATGGATGAAACACAAGGAGATACAAGTCGAATTGTGGGGACATAGTAAGTGTTAAATTCTACCATACTTATACATTTTGGGATTTGGATGATATACAAATTCTCTATAAAATTCTTGTAACAATTAGATCAAACACATAACAATATGTTACTAATAATGACTCAATTTAATTTCTATTATAGTGGATATATGGCTCCAGAATATGCAATGCACGGGCACTTTTCGATTAAGTCAGATGTCTTTAGTTATGGTGTCCTAGTTTTGGAAATCATTTGTGGTCAGAAGAACAACCATTTTCTCAATGGCAATACAATAGAAGACCTTCTGAGCTTTGTGAGTCTTTTGAGTATCCTCAAACTTCCTAGTCAAACATGAAGTCAATTCCTAAGAGCTTAATTGATATGTTGAATATGAATGTAGGCTTGGACGAATTGGCGAGCAGGAACAACAAGAAGCTTGATCGATCCCACATTGAGTGCTACTTCGAATTCAATTCAAGACATGGTAAAATGCATCCACTTGGGGTTGCTTTGCGTTCAGCAAGATGTTGCAGAAAGACCAACCATGGCTTCTATTGTTCTCATGCTTAACGATGTCTCTGTTAACCTGCCACAGCCTTTAGAACCGGCCTTCTTTGTGCGTCATGATTTTGATCCTGCAAGGACAGAGTCCAGTAGTCAATCGAATAACGCATCATTGAACACAGTTTCCATTACTGAGTTAGGTCCGCGATAGTTCATAGATCTCTCTGCACAAAATAGTTGGAAGGAAAGATGATAAATTCTTTTCACTTTTCCAGTTAAATGAAACTTCCTTCACTTTTATAAAACTGTGGTAATCCCATTTCATGGGCAACCTACATCGTCATGCTATTGTCATTCATTGTGTATGTTATTTTATTGATTCAAAATAATTGATGTTTAATCATATGGATTTTATTAGCTTATTTCATGTGTGTGACATGTGGCATGTGGTATTTTATGTTATGACAAATTGCTACTTATTTGTAAGCCGTTGATATCATCCTTAAAACCCTTGATCCAAGGGCTGCCATCAAAAGCCCATTTGTATATAAGGCCCTCTCTGCATTCCAATTGTCATTCTCACAAACAGAAAGCCAAATGCGCAAAAGAGAAAGAGAAAGCAATCAAAACCCTAAATCGACAATCAAGTTATACTCTTTCACGATTTTTCCATGGGATTGTGTGTGAGAAATATATATATGATTGTGTTTGAGAGTGCAGGAATCGCTAGTTGATTTAAGCGTTGTATTATCTGTTTGTATCATCTTTTTGATTTGATTCTTGGTTCTATTTTTTGTTGTAATCGCTATAAATCTTTCTAAATCTATTGCTATTTTTTTAGTGGATTGACTAGGAGTGAAATCCCTGTCGTGAGTAGGATTTATTTCTGATCCTAACACGTAAACGCTATGTTCATTGTTTTTGTGTACGTTGTGTTTATATTTTCATTTCTTTGATTATGTTTCGAGTATTCTTTTAGTTCTTGGTTTTGCCGTGGGTCTAGATGTGTGGATTGTCAACAGGAATAACAAGTGGCATCAAAGCTTGGAAAGGATCTCCAATGAACTCTTTAAGAATGAGGAAAGATAGGGCCAATGAAGATGGAGTTGGAACGATTCGATGGCAGAGGCAACTTCCACATGTGGCAGAAAAGAATGAAGAAAATGCTGGTTCAATATAGATGTGCAAAGGCTTTGGTAGAATAGAAGGAAAGTAAGGAGATATCAGCGAAAATTACTGCTCAATATATAGTAGCAACATCTAGATATGAACGAGTTAGCCTTTAACCTCATGATCTTGAACCTATTAGACAACGTCCTTAGGCAGGTAAATGAAAAAGAAACTGCGGCAAAGGTATGGTCTAAACTGGAATCTCTTTACATGACTAAGTTGCTTTCAAACAAAATATATCTTAAAGAATAGCTCTTTAGTTTTAAGAAGGATCTTTCAAAAACCCTAGAAGAAAATTTGAATGATTTTAAAGTTATCACTATAGGATTAGCAAATATAGATGAGAAAATTTCTGATGAAAATTAAGCAATTATCCTATTAAACTCTTTGCCATATTCATATAAAGGCATGAAGACTGCAATTAAATATGATAGGAATTCCTTTACATTAGATGATGTCTTAGTGGCTTTAAGATCTAGGGATTTAGAAGTCAAGAAACACAAGAAATCAAATTCTAGTGTAGGCCTTCATGTTAAATGGAAACCTAATCGTAAACCTCAACCTAGAGGTAAGAGCATGTCTAGATCTCAATTTAGGAGTAGAGGAAATTCAAAAATAATGACTTGGTCGTTTTATAAGAAAGAAGGCCATCTTAGGAAGAATTGTCCTTCAAGGAAGAAGGGATACGAAAATAAAATTGATAAGCAAGAAAATGCAAATCTCTCAAATGGATATGAGAGTGGGGAAGGCTTAACTATCTCAAAACATGTTTCTAAAGATGAATGGATTATGGATTTCGGGTGTACCTTCCACATGACCCATAGGAGAGATTGGTTATTAGAATTTAAACCAATGAAAGGTGGAAAAGTGTTAATGGGTAATGACCAATCCTGTTGTATAAAAGATACAGGATCAGTTAGGTTTAAGATGTGGGATGACACAATTAAAATATTGAAAAATTTGAGGTCAGTGCCTGATTTAAAGAAAAATATGATCTCGTTTGGATTGCTAGACCTAAATGGGGATTCATATAAGTCTAAAAATGGTGTTCTAAAGGTGCTAAGAGGATCTATGGTGATCCTAAAAGGAATCTTGAACCAAGGATTATACATCCTCTAAGGAGAGGTTGTACTTATCAAGGCTGCAATCCTATATTCTGTAAAAGATAAGATTGGAATGTGGTATAGAAGGTTAGGCCACATTGGAAACAAAAGATTGCAAGAGCTTGCCAAGCAAGGCATTTTAGATCACCATAGGATTAGTAACCTAGAGAGTTTTGTGAGACGTGTTATGGGAAAGGCTTATAGATTGAAGTTTGCCTCTACAACATATCAAACCAAGGACATATTAGAGTATATTCACTTTGATTTATGGGGCTCCACCCCCCAGGTTCCCTCATCTCTTTCTGGTGCTCAATATTTTATATCTTTTGTGGATGATTTTTCAAGAAAAGTATAGGTTTATTTTCTTAAAAACAAAAGTGAAGCTTTTGAAAAGTTTAAAGAATGGAAAACCCTAGTAGAGCACCAATCTGGAAAGAAAGTTAAAACCCTGAGAACTGATAATGACTTAGAGTTCTACAGCCATGAGTTCTCAAATTATTGTAAGCAAGTAGGCATTGTAAGACATATAACCTGTAGTGAAACTCCTCAGCAAAATGGAATTATTGAGAAAATAATGAACATGACCATTCTTGGCAAGGTTAGATGCCTATTAAAAGATTCAGGGTTGCATAAGAAGTTTTGGACTAAGGCAGTAGCCACTGCCCACTATCAAATAAATAGATCCTATGCCTTTTCTATAAATTTTAAAACCCTAAAAACTTATGGACTAGAAAACCACCTAAATTAGATCACCTAAAGGCTTTTGGGTGTATCGGCCATGTCTATAAAAAGGAGGGCAAGTTAGACTCTAGGGCTAAGAAGGCCATATTTCTAGGATACCCAAAGGGTGTTAAGGGTTACAAGCTTTGGCTAATAGAGCATAAGGTCATAATAAGTTGGGGTGTGGTGTTCAATGAAGTTGAATACCACAAACCCAAAGTGTTAGAATCAAATAGAACCATCCAAACTAATAATTTTCAATTTGAGGTGGAAATAAATAGCCCTCAAGGTGGAAATTTGTCTTATGACCTTGAAAGCCCAAACTATCAAAATTATCAGCCTAATAATGTCCAAGAGCCTGCCATCACTTTAATAGAAAATGAAAACCTTGATGCTCAAATGTTTATAAAAACTTTAATTGAGGATTTTCCAAATTAAGAATTTCCTGAAGACCAAGATTTAAGTGATTATGTGCTATCTAGAGACAAAATTAGAAAGGAAATAAAACCCCTAGCAAGATATGCCTAGGCTTACTTCATTGCCTATGCCCTAAACATAGGAGACTCGATAACGTTCGATAAGCCTGTTTCCAAGAGGCCTATAATAGCAAAGATAAGGTTCATTGGTTTAAAGCCATGCAAGAAGAGATGGATTCTTTTCATGAGAATAAGACCTGGACCTTAGTAAATTGTCCTAAGACACAAGAGTTATAGAATGTAAATGGATTTACAAAAAAAAATAAAAATCTAGGTATTCCAAGGGTAGAACCAACTAGGTTCAAGGCTAGTTAGGGTGGTTGCTAAAAGTTACTCCTAAGTTGAGGGAGTAGACTATCACGAGGTTTTTTTCTCGTGTTGTCAAGCATACTTCTATAAGGGTAGTCCTAGCTATTGTTGTTCTATATGATTTAGAGATGAAACAATTAGATGTCAAGACGGCATTTTTCATGGAAATCTAGAAGAAAAAATTTACATGGAACATCCATAAGGTTTTATAGAAAGAGGGAAAGAAAATTTGGTTTGCTTGTTGCAAAGGTCATTGTATGGCCTTAAACAATCACTAGGCAATGGTATAAACGCTTTGATGAGCTTATGCTTAAGGGAAACCAGTTCATATATCTCTTAATCTATGTTGATGATATGCTCATTGCATGTAAACATAAAGGAGAAATTAGTAAGCTAACCATGGCCCTCAAATCTGAATTTGAAATGAAAAACCTAGGGGCTGCTAAAAGAATCCTTGGCATTGATACAATGAGAGATAGGCAGAGATATTAACCTTGTCCCAATCAGGTTACTTGTAATACCCCAAGAGTCCAGAGAATGGTAGTATATATCGAGGATAAGTAAGGAATGTAACAACACTAGCTAGATACCTTTTAGGCTAAATGTTGGCAAAGAACTCCTGGGTTAAGCGTGCTTGAACTGGGGAAGCTCAAGGATGGGTGACCCCCTGGGAAGTTCGTGTAGGCCCATCAGGGTAAGTTGTTCAGCTCCTTCTTATCACTCGATGCGGGATGTTACAGGTGGTATCAGATCTGACATTTGGAGAAAGTGGTCCAATGAGGGCGGGGAGTGGCGTTGGGGCATGAGGGCTTGTACAAGGAGCGACTTCTGGCAGGCTTCTAGGATGACAACCTCCAAATGAGAGAAGATCTGTGACCAGTTATAAGGTCGCATGACAAGAACGTCATCTGCTCAAGAGGGGAGAATGTAATACTCCAAGAGCCCAGAGAATGGTAGTATATATCGAGGATAAGTAAGGAAGAAGAAATGGCATACATGAAAAAGGTCTCCTACTCAAATGTTGTAGGGAGTTTAATGTTTTTAATAATAGGAACAAGACCTGATATAACTCATGGAGTGAATCTAGTTAGTAGATTTATGAGCAAGCCCTCCAAGAATCATTGGAACGCAATCAAATGGTTGTTAACATACCCAAAAGGTATAGTAGATAAAGGTCTAGTATATAGATCAAACAATCTAGGTGAAAGATCCATTAGAGCATTCTGTGATTTAGACTGTGTTGCTTATCTTGATAAAAGAATATCGTTATCCCACTACACTTTTACTTTAGGTGGAAACCTAGTAAGCTGGAAGTCTAACCTTTAGCATATTGTGACTTTATCCACAACAGAAGCTGAGTATGCGATCCTAACTAAAGCTATAAAAGAAGTCATTTGGCTATAAGGAATATCTCAAGAATTAGGAATAAATATATCAGTCCCCAAGGTGTTTTGTGATTCTCAAAGTGCGATACACCTATCTAAAAATAGTGTATTCCATGAGAGAACTAAGCACATAAATGTTCGGTTGCATTTTGTTAGGGATATTATAGCAAAAGATCAGGTTAGAGTTGAGAAAATCTCAACAGAAATTAATCCAACAAATATATTAACTAAGTTTGTTCTAGGTCCTAAGTTTGAGCAAACATTATCTTTGCTCAATGTGCTCCTTACATAGTTAGGAAAGTTTGCAGGACTTCTAGTCAAATCCATTATCAACTATTTTTGAATCAAGGTGAAATTTGTTATTTTAATGATTCAAAATAATTGATGTTTAATCATATGGATTTTATTAGCTTATTTCATGTGTGTGACATGTGGCACGTGGTATTTTATTTTATGATAAATTGTTGCTTATTTGTAAGCCGTTGATATTAACCTTAAAACCCTTGATCCAAGGGTTGCCATCAAAAGTCCCTTTGTATATAAGGTCCCCTATGCATTCCAATCATCATTCTCACGAACAGAAAACCAAACACGCAAGAGAGAAAAAAAAATCAATTAGAACCCTAAATCGACAATCAAGTACTGCTATTTCACGATTTTTTTCATGGGATTGTGTGTGAGAGATGTATAGATAATTGTGTTTGAGAGTGCAAGAATCACTGGTTGATTTGAGCGTTGTATTCTCTGTTTGTATCATCTTTTTGATTTGATTCTTGATTTTGTTTTTTGTTGTAATCATTGTAAATCTCTGTAAATCCATTATTATTCTTTTAGTGGGTGACTATGGGTGAAACCCCTATCGTAAGTAGGATTTACTTTGGATTTGAATACATAAACGTTGTGTTCATTGTTTCTGTGTGCATTGTGTTTATATTTTTGTTTCTTTGATTATGTTCGAGTATTCTTTTAGTTCTTGATATTGCCGTGAGGTTAGTTGTGTGGATTGTCAACAGGAATAACAGTGTCTTACAAATAACTCTCATCTCATGCAGGTTGCCAACATCCATCCGATTCTCCATCTGATCTTCCACTGAAACCTTATGAACTGCTATAACTGGGTAGAATATCTCTGGTTCATACTTCTTCCACACCCAACATCATCTTTTTTAAAATAATATATGCATCTATTCTAATGTGTTAACTAAATCATATTCCTATGCAAATTTGAATCATGGCGAATATAACATTTTTCTCCCTCAGGATTGGGAGGAACCGAGGACCAAGCCTTTGAGTGCTGGCATTAAACATTCGAGTAGCTCCCTCTTATTCAAAATTCTGTCAGATGCCCAGCCTTCATCGTGCCACAAAGAAATACAAGCATCCAAGTTCAATAAATGCTGTTATAGGGAATGACAAAAAAGTGAATATTATATTTCAGGTAACAAAAATATTAGCACAAATGTTGGAGATGTGGAAAACATTATCTAACATCTCCATTTCCAAAACAATAGGATATATAGGAGAAACAACATGTGACTAAAATAGCAAATACTTCACCTAAAAAAAAAAAAAAAATCAAGTGTTCTTGTGCATGAATTTGTATTGCCAATATAACTTTTAAAAATCAATTGAAATTATGAAACCATTTCACTAGCCCTAATAACTTGGTCAAGATAAGGTGTAGATGATGATATAACTTTATTGTTTGCATTTATGCATGTAAGAGAGAAGCTTAACTAGTTATTCCCATGCAAGCCCACAATCTCTAACCATCACATTAACCTCTAATCCTCCTTTTCATACACACACACAACAGCACCCTTAATATAATCCATTTAAATCTAGCGCAAGCCAACAACTCTTACATCCATGCACCATAATTTTTACTCTTCCAGCTCCTTGATACCACCTATCCAAAGTACTCTCCAACACATTCATGGATGTCACACTCATTGCTCAAGATTAATGCATATAAATTTCATCTGACTAGTCACAAATTACATTATACTCAATATGGTGTAACATATCTATTTTCTTGGCTATAAGTAGAAATCTGACCAAAATCCACATCCTAGTCTTGAAAGAACTAACCAAAATGCTTCCATTAGGATAAACGAAAGAGGAAAAAAAATATGTAAGAAAATAAACACTTGAGACCTGTGAAGTGATTTCTTAATTTTGTCTCCATAGACAAAATCTTGTAATGCCTACCTTTTAAGGGAAAAAAAAAAAAACAGAAATCCAATTCCCATCTGCTTTTTGTCAAGGTTTAAATTTAACTGAGGCAAATGTCTAAAGCTTACCATGCTTTCTTGTGAATGGCTACCTAAAATATCGTGTAATCATCGTGATTATATGCTGCTTAGCATGTTAATGAAATGTATATCAGAACAGAGTACGTTATGGTATCTACTCCTCCAAACTGGAAAGAGATACATTTTGATACGGTGGTACGTAAAACTTCCGTTCATGAATAGTGATTGACAGTAGGTTCTTCATATTCTCTTTGATAATTGGGTCGGCTTGAGGCATAGGCAACTATGGCTTATGCCTAGGGACTCTCAAAAAAAAGTTAATGGGTCAGCTTAAAGGCTTATCTCTAATGGCCAGACTATCCAAAAAAGCTTGGAAGGTCTTGTCTCTGGTCGTCAGACTATCAGGGTCGGTCCTATCTTGAAGCCATTTATGTCATGGCATTAGGCCTCTCAAATTAGAAAGTTCCATATTTTAAATTTTTTTTAATATTATATATATATTTTTTATTTTTTAATAATTAATATTTTATTAAAAATTAAATATAAAACATTTTAATTTTTTTTAACTTCCTTTACTGTTTTTCATTTTTTAACCGTTACTGTGGTGTTCTCCATAAAACTCATGATTTATTAGATAAACTTGATTATGGAGATTTAATCAACAATTTTGCATTTCAAAAGACAAGAAAAATTAATTTTATATAAAGATGAATATAATCCAACACATATTTGTAGAATGAAAAGTTATTGTTGGTGAATTTTATCCTTTAATACTATCAGTTTAATGTTATGTTTTGTTTCTCTCTATAAAAAAATCATGAATTTATAATTTTTTGCTCGCACTGATCTTCGTAGACTTTAAAAAAAAATAGTTTTATTTTTTTTGTTTATTATTGTAAGTTATTTGGCTTTTTTTGTTTTCTGAGACATTATATTTTAGTTAAAAATTTATTATTGTTAAGAGATTATTATATTTTGTAATTGATTGAATTTTAATTTTTTTATTTAATAAAATAATAAAATATTTATGTAAAAATATATATTATTTATTTTTTATAAAAAAATTAATATTAAAAAATCTTAAGAAACCTTTTCGTCTAAGACTCCCAACTCTGTTGGGCGTCTCTGCGGACTATAAACCCCTTTCGTGCTGTTGGTGACCTGCAATAATAAATATGAAGTGTGACTTGAGAGTTGTGGGTGACTAGTAAGGTGAGTTTATAGTTTCACTTTTGATAGAGAGAGAGAGAGAGAGAGAGAAAAGCTTAGAAATAGATGAAAAAAAAGGATAACTTCACTTGCTGGTTGATATGAGCTATTTTTATCTTTCAATCCTGCTGTTCCATCTATTCTGAATAAAGGGAAGAAATCCCCAACTGTTAAAATTGGAACGATGGATGCCGTCCGACTTCACCGCCGCCCCCCCCCCCCCCCCCCCCCCCCCACATCGCAAACCCTCCTGCGATTTGATTTTCTGTGTTTTGTTTTGTTTTATTTTTTTGTTTTATTTTATTTGAATATTAAACTAAAAATGTAATATGATTTTTTTGTATTAATTTTTTAAAGATATTTTTAAGATTTTGGATTATACGTATGATAAATTAATGTTATGTTATTTTGTAATTTTAGTCATTTATTAATAGATGTTTAAAATTTATTATTAGATTTTAATGTTTAAAGTCTGATATTTTTAAAGATTTTAAATTTTTTTGCTATTCTGTTATTAGTTATCAACTGTATTATAGTTTAAAGTCTTTTGAATTAAATTTATAATTTATTAATAAATATTTATAATTTATTTTGAATCAAATTTATTAAATAAAATATTATAATTTTTTTTTCAAAATTATAAACTAAACATGTTTTCTAGTTTTCTATTTTGAAAAATTATTTTTCAGAATGATAGAATAAACGCGTTTTCAAAAATTTCAAAATAAATACTTAAAAGACAAAATTAAAAATAAATTCAAAACTCAAAACTGAAACATAAAAAGAACACCACCTTATTGTTTCCATCTTTAATTAAGAGAGATATACATATCTTCTATTTCTGTATATTCAGTATTTGGATTTAAGGCTTGGTGTGCGGTTGTGGTGGTAAATGTGGTACCATTTCATTTTGTTAAAATGAGTAAGATAAGGTGATATCAAGATAAGATTGGGATGCTTTTCGGATCAAGATATGGAATGATCAAGATAAGGCCGGGAAGCATTCCAAGATTTCTATCAGATTGTTTGTTAAATTTTTTAGAATCCACTAATAATTGTATTTTTTCTTTCCACGTGTTTGTTAAGGGAAATTCTATTCACAGTGAGTGTTTTACTCTTTGCAGCCTTTTCCCACCAAAATTTTTCTTCATTTTTCATAAATCCTATTTTACCCTTCTATCACCCCACCACATCATCTTCCTCATAGTCACTCCATCTCTCTTTCTCTCTCTCTCTCGTTATATCAATTTCTTTCTCTCTCACATCCATCTCTCCATTTCTCTCTCCCAATCAACACACACACAAATATGTATATATATATATATACAAACACACACAGAGATAATTTATTATAATAAAATAAAATTAAAAAATATAAATAAATAAATTATTTTTAAATATCTGTATTTTAAATAATTATAAATTAACTAATTATAAATTTTTTAACTAATTTTAAATTTTAAATTATCGTGAGTTAAATTTTTTATACTAAAAAATATTTAAAATTAATTAATTTATCTTATTAAATTACTTAAAGATATATATACTTAAAATTAGTTATTCAATCAACTAATTTAATAAGATATATATTTTTAAATAAATACATATATCTATTAATTTATTTATACATATATTTAAATAAATACATATATTTATTAATTTATTTATTAAATAAATTCAACTAATAAGATAAATGTATCTTTTTAAAAAGAATTTATTTATTTATATTTTTTATTTTTTTATAATAAAAAAATTAATTAAAAAACAAAAACAAAAACATAAACTTCCCCAAAAACTAGCTTTTGGGAAACATTGGGTTCCCCGAAAGCTAGTCTTCGGGGAACCTTTTAATAGTCAAAAAAATATTTAAAAAAATTAGTTATTTTATTTTATTAAATTATTTAAAAATATATATACTTAAAATTAGTTATTCAATCAACTAATTTAATAAGATATATATTTTTGAAAAATAGTTGAATTTATTTAAAGATATATGTATCTTTTTAAAAATAATTTATTAAATAAATTCAACTAATTTATTTTTTTAAAAAATTAACTAATTTAATTTATTTAAAGATGGATGTATATTTTTAAAAGAATTAACTAATTTATTTATTAAATAAATTCAACTAATAAGATATATGTATCTTTTTAAAAAGAATTTATTTAGTTGTATTTTTTATTTTATTTTATTATAATAAAAAAAATAATTAAAATAAAAAAAAACTTCCCCGAAAGCCAACTTTCGGGGGCGCTCCTAACCCCCAGCTTTCGGGGAACACTGGGTTCCCCAAAATTTGAAGGTCGGGGCATGCTGGGTTCCCCGAAAGTTAGCTTTCGGGGAAGTTTTTTTTTTTTTTTAATTACTTTTTCTATTATAATAAAATAAAATAAAAAATACAAATAAATAAATTCTTTTTAAAAAGATACATATATCTTATTAGTTGAATTTATTTAATAAATAAATTATTTAATTCTTTTAAAAAGATACATCCATCTTTAAATAAATTAAATTAGTTAAAATTTTTTAAAATAAATTATTTTAATTTATTTAATAAATTATTTCTAAAAAATACATATATCTTTAAATAAATTTAATTAATTTTTAAAGATATATATCTTATTAAAACTAATTTTAAGTATATATATTTTTAAATAAGTTAATAAAATAAAATAACTAATTTTAAATATATTTTGACTATGAAAATGTTCCCTGAAAACCAGCTTTCGGGGAACCCAATGTTTCCCGAAAGCTAGCTTTTGGGGAAGTTTTTGTTTTTTATTTTTGTTTTGTTTTTTTAATTAATTTTTTTATTATAAAAAAATAAAAAAATATAAATAAATAAATTCTTTTTAAAAAGATACATATATCTTATTAGTTGAATTTATTTAATAAATAAATTAGTTAATTCTTTTAGAAAGAGACATCCATCTTTAAATAAATTAAATTAATTAATTTTTAAAAAAATAAATTAGTTGAATTTATTTAATAAATTATTTTTAAAAATATATACTTTATTAAATTAGTTGATTGAATAACTAATTTTAAGTATATGTATTTTTAAATAATTTAATAAAATAAAATAACTAATTTTTTTAAATATTTTTTTGACTATTAAAAGGTTCCCCGAAAGCCAGCTTTCGGGGAACCCAATGTTTCCCAAAAGCTGGCTTTTGGGAAAGTTTTTGTTTTTGTTTTTTTTTTTTGTTTTTTTAATTAATTTTTTTATTATAAAAAAATAAAAAAATATAAATAAATAAATTCTTTTTGAAAAGATACATTTATCTTATTAGTTGAATTTATTTAATAAATTAATTAATAAATATATGTATTTATTTAAATATATGTATAAATAAATTAATAGATATATGTATTTATTTAAATATATTTATTTAAAAATATATATCTTATTAAATTAGTTGATTGAATAACTAATTTTAAGTATATGTATCTTTAAGTAATTTAATAAGATAAATTAATTAATTTTAAATATTTTTTAGTATAAAAAATTTAACTCACGATAATTTAAAATTTAAAATTAGTTAAAAAATTTATAATTAGTTAATTTATAATTATTTAAAATACAGATATTTAAAAGTAATTTATTTATTTATATTTTTTAATTTTATTTTATTATAATAAATTATCTTTGTGTGTGTTTGTATATATATATATATATACATATTTGTGTGTGTGCTGATTGGGAGAGAGAAATGGAGAGATGGGTGTGAGAGAGAAAGAAATTGATACAATGAGAGAGAAAGAGAGATGGAGTGACTATGAGGAAGATGATGTGGTGGGGTGATAGAAGGGTAAAATAGAATTTATGAAAAATGAAGAAAAATTTTGGTGGGAAAAGGCTGCAAAGAGTAAAACACTCACTGTAAATAGAATTTCCCGTTTGTTAATATATATGATAAGCACCAAGATAAGGGTTTTTTTTATCAAAATATCCCTATTATCAAATTTATGATTAAAATAGTATTTTATGATTAATATGAATTGTCAAAAAAATTAAGATTAAAATTAAAAATAATATTTTATTTTTCAAATTCACGTCAAAAATAAATTTAAAAAGAGTTGAAAAGAGTTAAATAAAATATATATAGAGAGAGAAATTTAAATTTTAAAAATCAATAAAATGAATAATGTCATTTAAATTTTAAAAATTGTCAAAACATATAATAATTTAAAAATATATTAAAAAATATTAATTATAAGAGTTAAATAAATAAATTTTTTTAATAAATTTAAATCTTTAAAATGCACTAAATGGCATTAATTATCTTACAAAGGGCAGATAAGTAATTCAACCTTATCTTGAAAGAGCAAAATAAATTTATTCGAGTGGGGAGGTCGGATAAATTTATCTTGAAAGGGGGAGATAAGAGGTCACGTGAGGCCTTTTCCGGAAATGGTCAAATAAGGTTAACAAACACGTTAGAAATACCAAACATCCGGAATGCTTCCCATATCTAACATTTTCTCCCTCTTATATTGGTTAACAAATACTCCCTTAATAAAGAACCCAGTGAGACTCTTGTAATTAAGAATCTGTTTTTTCTTTTTTTTTTTTTTAGTTAAGATAATATGCTCCGCATACATTTTTTTTTTACTTGAAAGAATTGAAAAAACAATTTCATACCTTCAACTGAGAAACAACAATAGAAATGGCCCTCCCTGGGGCTTGCAGGGCTTTACTATAAACCTATTGAAGAAAAATGATGGAAAATACATTTAAAATAGGAAACATAATACCTTCCCATTCTATGCACAGTTAATTTGGTGATAGCTTCAGGAGTAATAAATTGTCTGACCTGAACATAAATAAAGGATACAACTTTTGGCATAAGTGTGACTGTCATCAATTTTAGCAGAAATTTGTGATATCAAGTCCTGAACAAAAAGGAAAGAAAGAAAGAAAGAAAACCAATTATACCTGGATTATTAACAAGATATTCAGAATAACATGTCTATCTACATTATTATCACCTTGACATAAAGAATGGAAATAAACAATGTCTTTAGCATAGCTCAACTTTTACTTACCAATAAGATAATAGGAAAAATGCCACCAAAGGGGTGTCCATGGTGCACAAGGATCTCTACCTTGCGAGGGTCGGGGAGGGTTGTAATAATTTTATTGTTCTAAATTCTAAATTTGTTGGAAATGATTGCACTCAGAGGTTACAAAAAATGATTTCAAGTAACCAATGCGGATTCAAACCATTGAACATATCAGATACTGCCAAGGACCTTAAGGTGTCCAAGGACCATTTCCGTAATGCTCAACCTAAAGGTCAAAACAAGAACTGCGCCTATTCGACATAAGGGTATGGGCATAACCTAAGCCAGAAGATATTAATCTGTTTCTCTAACTTAATAACATAAGCGAGTGAGAAACAGAGAAGGAGCAGGCGAATAGAAAGAAATAAAGAGATAGATACAGACAGAAGGCATACCTTGCGATATGAGTGCATGAGAGTTCTTTCCAATTTCTTGTCAAGTTTTCTCAAAGTTAGCCCACAATAGATATAGCCAAACGATCATGTTTATTTGAGAATGATATAAGCTTTCAACGCCCTGTTGCTGTAGCCTGCAATTAAAGGAGTTTGAAATTTTCTAATATCGAGGCATTACTCAATATAATTCTTTGAATTTAGATTTCATTTTAATTACTGATATTTTAATTTTAGCTTTTTTAAACAAACATTTGTTAGAGACACACGCACGTCAAAATCCATGAACATACAAAATAGGGGTGTAAAAAAAATCCAAAAACTGGTGAACTGGACCAAATTAACCGGAGTGAACTGTGCCTTTTTGATTGGTTCTATGGTTCAATGGTTAGGTTTTGGTTCTAAAAAATTAAGAACCGATATATTTGGTTTGGTTACTGATTTTTTTTTTTCAAATCGTAGTTCAAACAGAACCGGAATCAATATTATACTTATATATATATTATAATATTTTTGGGTATATATATATACACATACGCATAAATAGTATTACTTCCTTAAAAAACTAACGAGATTCATGAACTCTTTTATTTCTAGACTTTTATGCGCTATTACTATGCTAAATAGTCAATATAATCTTATTTAATGAGGTAATCTATGAATTATTTTGTTCAACTTTTACTTTAAGACTTGAAGTATTAATGAAGTTATGGGTTTATTTTAATTAATAAATTTATTTGTAATTTCATATTTTGCAAAAATGTTTAGAAGCTTAATGTTAATTGGATAGAATCGAAATCAAACCGAAACCGGTCCGTTGTGACAGATTGGTCATGATTTGGTTTTATATATGTAATGATTCGGTTACAGTTCTTATTTTTTCGAAACCGTTAAAAATGATTCGGTTACTAGATTTTTATAAAACTAGACCAATCCGAACCATTGACACCCTTAATACAAAAATACCCAAATTCAAATAATTATCTTTTCTAACGACTACAACCCTTATTAATTAGTTTTATATTAGATTATTTTTTTAATTAAGATTTTTATGTGTTAATAATAATTTGAAATGCATTAATATTGCCACTCAAAAGATATTACCAAAAAAAAAAAAAAATTAGAGACGAATTTTAGGGGGAGAATTTTTTTTTCAGTCTCTAATAGAAGTAGATTTAGAGATGAATTTGGAAAAATGGTCTTAGAGATGAATTTAGAAACAAAAATTAGTGTGCTCTGATTTAGAGACCTATTATTTTTGTCTCTCATTTTTTTTTTTTTTTTTTGGTTCAGAGACAAATTTGGGGACAAAAATTTTTCAATCTCTATATTTTTCTTTGGCTAGAGGCTGAGGGAGATGGAATAATTTCCATCTTTGCTTCCGTCTATCCCTCAAAACATAAAATAAAATTGAATTTATGAAAAATGACATTCTTATATAATATTTTGTACAAAATTAAAAAACATAAAATAAAAATAATTAAAAGTAAAAACATGGGCTCAATAATAAAAATAACTGGTATTTTAGAATATAAAGAATGTGCGCAATAATAATAGGTATTTTTATAATATAAAATAATTAGTATTTTAGAAAATAAAGCATGCACGCAAGAATAATTAGTATGATGCTTTATTAAAGTAATTGGTATTTTAGAATATAAATCATGCGTGTAATAATAATTGATATTTTTAAAATATAAAATAATTAATATTTTAAAAAATAAAGCATGCGCGCAATAATAATTGGTATAATGTTTTATCAAAGTAATTGGTATTTTATAATATAAAGCATGCACACAATAATAATGAAAATAATTGATATTTTAGAAAATAAAGCATGCATGCAATAATATTTGGTATTTTTAGAATATAAAATAATTGGTATATATTTTTGAAAATAGAGCATGCGCGCAATAATAATTAGTATTTTAGAATATAAAGAAAATACAAAATTGTTAGTATTGTGTGCTCTAATGTTAGATTTGGACGACGTCCAGCGAGTTTATAATTATTTACATTTGTTGTATCTTTGTATATATCAATATAAGACAAGTTTTCATCATTTCTAAACTCTCCAGTTATTATATAAATGAGTCACAAGATCTTCCGTTTGAGAATCTTATTCTCAAGATGTTGAGATTGCGTGATAAGATTATCTAGTAACAAAACTGTTGATCCCTTAGGGTATGGCCACTCAAGAGGGGGTGAATTGAGTGATTAAAATTTTTATCAATTTTAATAATTATTCTCGATTAATGATTTTATTGAAAAATATAAATTTGATAAATATAGTAAATTATATTTGAGATTAATAATAAATGTAAACCACAAGATATAACAAAAATAAATACAATGAGGTACAAGACAATTTATAGTGGTTCAATGTCTTCACATACACCTAATCCACTCTCCCAATGTCTAACCATCATTGGGGTTCTAGGAAAACCACCAATACCAAGGTTTTCTCCCTATCTTAGCTTGAAAACTAGATTCACCTAGATTTTGACGGTTCTAGGAAATCCATACAATTCATGATGATAGTTTAATTGTTACAAATAATTTGTCCACATTTAGACACATATAAGCAATTAAGCACAAAATATACAAAGCAATAATGTTTAAATAAATAAATAAACGGTGACCTTAGTTTGAATAGAAAATATCAGATTCGGCTTTGCGATCTCTTTTTCTCCTCTTGCCTTGTGGCTTTTCGATGAATGAATAATGAATCTTTGAGAGCCTTGGAATGTTTGGAAATTAGCTTGTGGCTCTTCGATGTCTTCGTATGATTTTTTTAATTCTTCTAACTCTAAGTTATCTTCCTCTTCTTCAAGTTCTTCTATAGCCATAAAGTATACATGTGCTTTTTCCTTGTTAGATTGGAATGATTTACTAGAATCATCCATATCCCATGCGAGAATGGCATTACTCTTTGATTTCTTGGCTTTTTTTTCTTCCTTCTTCTTTTTCTTTTTCTCCTCACCTTTGAATGCTAATGTTTTCTTTTCATTATACTCTTTAGCATCTTCATTCATTTTCTTTAACATTCTAAAAATATTTGAGGCTTTTTTGAACCATTCTTTCAAATTACTAATTGTCTCACTAAGCCATAACTTACATCTTTGATATTGAGACATAAGAAAACTCATTTTATAATTATTGGTTCCTTCATGAATTTTCTCTAATTCTTTCCATAATTCATGAGATATGGAGTATGAAGACAATTTTTCACACTCACTAGGCATTAAAGAATTAAAAATTAAATACCTTGCCCTATGGTCCATTTCTATTTTACTTAGGTCTTCCTTTGACCATTCTTCCTCATATTGAGAGGATAGATCAAATCCATCCCTAACAAGTCTCCATAAAAGATAACTTATGAAAATGATATGGGATTACATCCTAATCTTTCAAAAAGTATAATCATTTCTAATGAGCATTGGAGGACTAGAGGGGATTGAGACATCACCTAGGGATTGACTAAAATAAGAGATCATTATAAGATCTTATCATAGGATTTGAGACTGATAATCATAAATATTTTAGGAGCTGCTCTGATACCAATTGTTGGTCTTTTAAGGTATGGCCACTCAAGAGGGAGGTGAATTGAGTGATTAATTTTTTTTATCAATTTTAATAAATATTATCGATTAATAATTTTATTGAAAAATATATATTTGATAAATATAACAAATTATATTTGAGATTAATAATAAATGTAAGCCACAAAATATAACAAAAATAAATACAATGAAGCACAAGACAATTTATAGTGGTTCGATGTCTTCACATACACCTAGTCCACTCTTTCAAGGTCCAACCATCCTTGGAGTTCCACTAAAATAATTTCACCAAAATTTTCACACTAGCTAACCTTGGAAACTAGATACACATCTAGATTACAACGGGTTCTAAAAACCCACCAATGCCAAGGTTTTCTCCCTACCTTACCTTGGAAACTAGATTCACCTAGATTTTAACAGTTCTAGGAAACCTATACAATCCACGATGATAATTTAATTATTACAAATAATTTGTCCACACTTAAATACAAATAAGCAATTAAGCACAAAATATACAAGGCAATAATGTTTAAATAAATAAATAAATAGTGACCTCAGTTTGAATGGAG